>NC_137458.1:65378131-65923568 GCF_964235325.1 Thermobia domestica
CTCAATATTTGTATATCTTACTTAGACGAACCAGGTTGACGACTACCCCTTGGTGAGTCGTTATAAAAATTTTGGTGCCGGAACCCGGGACTTTTCATAAATTCTTACCCCGAAGCAAAGTAAGGGTGAATTTACGTTTACAATTAAGTTAATGAGTACAAATTTGACCATACTGAGAAGTGGTAGAATAATTGTAAGAAAAATGGACAAGGAAACAATGGAGCATGAATCCAATAATAGTGACAACGATGAACATAGTGTAGCACCAGGAATGTCATCATCAGAAGATCGGATCTTGTTAGCTTTACAGCGACAATTGATTCAGATGTCTACCGAGATAAAGCAGACGATAGAACATAAGTCTGAAGAATCCAACAAGCAATATGAAGAATTGAAGCAGACAATAGAACAGAAGATAGAACAGAACTCCGAAAAATCCAACCAGCAATACGAGGAACTAAGCAGACGAATGGAACAGAAGTCGGATGAAACGAAACAATTAATTATCCAGACGATGAGCGATATCACCTCGCAGTTCGAGGAAAAGTTAAAAGGAATATCGGAGGAATGCCAGGCTAATCACAATCACCTGAGACAAGAAATCAGTGATATAAAAAAGGATTTAGAAGTAACAGAATCTTCTGTTCAACAACAAAAGATCCAGGTCATCAATAATTCTAACAATATACGTGCAAATACGCAATTGATAGCTACGTTACAGGAAGAAGTTAGAATGCTACAGGTTAAGGACAACACCTACCTTAATAACATGTGTAGTGATCGCTTGGAGTTTCCCCACTCACCAGAGATGAACTCGCCTTCGCCGGTGTCTGATGATGATTTTATATTGGAAGAAATACATCCGAAGAGTACAGATGGGCGAAACATAGATGGTGTAACGACACATCACGTCATGGATAGGAACTGTCACCCAATAAATACACGGAATGATAAAAGGAAGGTAAAATTAAGTGTTAAGATGAGTGAAATTCGAGCTATGAGCAAATTCAGTGGTAAGTGTAACGAGAATGCTACTTCTTTCTTAGAAAAATTCCAGGATGAGTGCAATATTATGTGTATAGATAGATCACAATATATGAAATTAATTCCTCATGTACTACTCCCACCTTGTTCATTATGGTTTAAAGCAGTACGTGATCACATCAGTACATATGAGGAATTCAAAGCGGCACTGATCGCAAATTATGAGAATGACTTTTTGCTTGCGAATAGAGATGCTACCATTAGAAATCAACACTTCAATCCTCGATTGCATAAATCTATTGTAGAGTTTGTTGTAAATACATACAACGAATTAAAGGTCGTTAATCCATTGCAATCGGAATCGAGAATAATAGCATCGATTCGAAATTTGCTTCCATTTAAATTACAACAGATCTTATTTTCCACACAGTGTATGAGTTTCAACCATTTATTAATGCTTGTCCAATGCTATGAAACTCAATACCATGCCATGAATCAACAAGCAGGAATGGGTAAAAATAAGAATAATTCAGATCATTTGGTGCCTGTTCGGAATTTAAATATCCGAAGTGTGAATAATACGAAACATAACCTAAGCAGAATAAATTCTAGCAATCAAAATGAGCAAAATAGGCAAAGTTATGTAGGGAATCCGCCTAACCTAATTAATCGTAGCAATCCATATGTTGGACCATATAATCAAAATAGGATTAAAAATAGACGGAATGTATGGCGAAATTCCAGGAACACAGCGAACTACGTGGATAGACGTAATGGGAGAACAAGAGATGGCACTTCGCATCAAGATCCAGGTATTGAAGTAATTTCTGTACAGAACAATAATATGGGACATAATCATGATTGTGCTGTGCAATGTACTTTATTGGAACCATACACGAGTATGAATTTAAACTAATTACGGTTGATGTGGTAGGGGTTAAACCCATATCAGCTGTAGATTCTCAAGAACATTTATCTAAAAACTTAAGCGATAATTCTTATGAACATTTATCTTCCAATTAATAGATGTCAGTACCAATTTATACCTGTTGTAAATCGTTGTTGGTTTGAAGATGATACTGTCAATGATGGTTTTAATATTGAAGAAAATTTTGTATTTTTAAAATCTTATAGTACAGCTAAAATACCTATTAAAGTCAATGGGTTAAGTACTGAAGCTTTACTTGACACAGGAGCAAATGCCTCATTATTATCGTATTCATTGTGGAAAGCAATTACTAGTAATTATTCGAATCCTAAACTACAAAAGGCTGAGAACCTTATTATAGTTGATTTTACCGGTAAACATAAAAAGAGAGTAGCTGGAATTACGCGTGTGACAATAACTATTCAAGATTTTGAAATATCAATTCCTATTCTGGTAATAAAGGAACTTAACGAGAAATTAATTATGGGTTTAGATTTATTATCTCAATTACGTGTCATGCTTGATTTTAAAAACCAAACGTTGACTATACCGGGTGTACCTCAGGAAATCGTTCAGAAACTGCTTCCAAAATTAGATAATCTTGCTTGTCAATATAATGATATTTCTCCTGTAGTGAATAATGTTTCTGTTAGTGCAGAAAATGGTAAATTAAATGATCAACGAATGGAAGACACAGAATTTGGTGGATTTAAAGGACGATGTATTGTTTTCTGAGCGTGTTAAATCACTCGAAAGCAGCCTTGACTTTACTGATAATACAGTAAAAGCTAACTTTAAGGATATCTTATATAAACATAGAAATGTCTTTTCAGAACGTCCTGGGCGTTGCAAGGATTTCGTTTATTCTTTTAAAGTTAAAACAGACAAACCCATAGTAACCAAGCCCTATATAATTCCATATAGATACAGGGAGAATGTACGTCAGCAAATTACCGATATGTTAAGAGATGGGATCATTAGGCCTTCACGAAGCGTCCACCTTAATCCGTTACATGTTGTTCCAAAGAAAAATGGTTCTCTACGTGTGGTATTAGATTTGAGACGCACGAATAGTCACATTGATCTGGAACAAGTGAGGTATCCTCCAGTGGAAGAAATACTAGCTTCTTTACAAGGGAACACTATTCGGAAATTTAGATCTAGTGATGGCGTATAATCAGGTCGAATTACATGAAGATTCGAAACCGTACACAGCATTTAGTTTTGAAGGCCACTTATACGAATACAATCGTGTAGTCTTTGGGCTTATCAATGGTAGTGCGGCGTTAGCATCCTGCTTGAACAAAGTTCTAGGCCAAGACTTACGTAGTAACGTGATAACTTATGCTGATGACATCTTAATCATGGGGAAAAATCCACATGAATACTTGAAGTACTTAGATATGGTGTTAGACAGATTGGAAAGTTCGGGCCTTACTATCAATCTACAGAAATCTAAATTTCTGCAAAATTCTATAGAATTTCTTGGGTACCAAATTGATGCCTCTGGTTTACAATTCAGTCAATCTAAAGTACAAGCCATAGAAGATCTGCCTGCTCCAGTAAATGTGAAACAGACACGACAAATATTAGGGCTCTTCAATTGGTTTCGCAAAGCCATACCGCGATTCGCTGAGATAGCCCAGCCTTTATTTATGATTATAAAGAAAGGAGTACCATGGCAATGGGGTCCGATTCAAGAACACAGTTTTAATAAATTGAAGGAGTGCGTAAAACGAAACATCCATTTGAATCACCCTCGATATGACGTTCCTTTTTATGTTCAGTGTGATGGTTCTCAACTTGGAATCTCTGCAGTACTCTGGCAACCTAACCCAACTATTCAGGAACCGGCTGTTATTCATTGCACTAGCCGTACTTTAAAGAAAGCTGAGAAAGCGTACACTACGACTGAAATTGAACTTTTGGCTGTACGTTTTGCAATACAAAAATTTGCTCCCTATCTCAGCGGATGTCATTTCATAGTACTTACCGACCATAATTCATTGCGATACCTTAACAGTATACAGGGATATAATAATAGACTACTTCGTTGGTCGTTAGAGCTTCAAGCTTATGATTTTGAAGTACAACACATCAAAGGGATAGATAATGGACCCGTAGATACTTTATCACGTCTGTTTCCTGGAGAAGAACAACATATCTTGTCCATCAACGAATTTAAGATCTTACAGGATGAAATAGCTACCATTTCCATAGAAGATTTACGAGAACATCAAATGAAGTATCATGAATATAAACAAATCATGGAACATTTATCTTCATGCAGTGACGGATGTAATTGTCCCAAACACTGGAATCTCAGATTTAAATTATCTAATGGAATTTTACTTATTAAAGATTTTAAATTCAAATCTAGAAACAAAATTTGCATTCCACCTACGTTAACAGCACGCATATTAAAGGCCTACCATGATGATTTCGGACATTTTGGGTATGTAAAGGTATGTGCCTTGGTTAATAAATCCTTTTACTGGAAGGGAATGAGAGCTCAAATCAAAAATTATATCAATGACTGCATTGAATGCATGCGAATTAAACATAATTACCAGGCTATACAAAAACCAATGCTCTCAATAACGCCTGAGAGACCACATTCGTTTCTGTCGATCGATTTATATGGACCTTTACCAAGAGCAGCTACTGGAGAAAAATATTTGTTAACGACTATGGATATCTTTTCACGATATGTAGTAGCCTATCCCTTGCGTAGAGCAACTTCCGCTGCTATCGTAAATAAAATTTTGAATGTATATATTCCACATTGTGGCCCTATCGAACACATATTATGCGATAACGGTTCACAATTCAAAAGTGATGTGTTCCTCAAAGCCATGAACAAGGCTAATATTAAAATTCATTTTGTAACTCCGTACCATCCTAGTAGTTCTGTGGTAGAAAATGTACATCGTAATTTTGGTATGTTGTTTCGACACTTTTGTAAAGATAAACATGCCGAATGGATTAAGCATGTCAACCAAATTACGTACCTTTTGAATCATTCTATATCAGACACTTTAGGTGTGTCTCCTGCTAATGTGCATAATGGTTCTGATTTGGTTTTCCCTGTGGAACAACATTTTGATGTCAAATTAGAAGATTCGACAATTATAGATTCTTCCAGTTTGGTGAATATGGTAAAAATCCGAAGACATAACAAATTTTTGAAACGTAATTCTCAAGTGGAGTCTTTGCAAGAAGGAAAATATCGGATCAAGGTCAATGACTTAGTTTTTGTTAAACAACATCCACAAAGTAATATGTTGTTAAAGAAGATTTATAAATTTTGTGACATTTTCTCAGGTCCTTATTTATGTTTTAAGGAAATAAATCCTAAAGTTTTCGAATTGTTGAACGCTAAAACGGGTACGTCAATTGGACTTCGTAATATAGATGAGTTAAAGGTGTGGAAACCTACTCAGTATACAAAGGAAAAATGGATGCATCTAGTGAAAGAGTTAGTTGCGCCTGACATTCTTGCTCAAATAAATAGGAATGAAGAAGACTGAAAAAAAATATATATATATAATACCAAAAGGGTGTTTTCTGTTTATGTAAAAGTAGACTTATTTTCTTCCTTTTGGTTATTCAAACGTAGGTTCTGTTTAATTTTTTTTGATTTTTGTTCAATTTTATTTTCTTTGATTTTCATTAACCAACGATAAGTTTTCAATGATTTGAATTCTTTCTTATTAACGTGAAGGGTTATAATTTAATTCACGATTGATTAAGCACAAAAATTGTTTTCATTATATCAATTTGTGTTGAAACTTTATTGTTAAAAATAAATATTAACGAAATTAAAGATTTGTTATAAACGTATCTATATATATATATATATGAAATGTAATGAAGATATATACGAGGTGTGATCAAAATATAAAGAATATATGTAATGTAAGAACACTATTGTAAACGGACCAGTGGTTCTTGAAGATAAAAGCCAAGCCCACTCATGACTTTTATATTCAGTCCCATTGTCGGGCGACATTTTTATATAACAAAATACTTTGGATAGAGTAATAGTTACCTGTACCGTGGGCAGAAAGTGCTCATACATGTGCACTATACTTAATAGAATGTTAATTTAATAATAACAAAAGAAGAATGTTTTTAAGATATGTAAATTATTATTATGGGATAGTTGTTACTATGTACATGTTTATGGATACCTAGTCAGCAAGTTTGTGTGCTTGACAGTTTGAAGAAAAATATATTATAAAGTATATCAGCTAATAAACCATTTTAGCAACGTTCATCGACGTTATCATTCTAATAGAAAAGGTGAGAATAATGCTATATAATTATTAAAGATAATTTTTACATGCAAACAAATACTACCACTCAATATTTGTATATCTTACTTAGACGAACCAGGTTGACGACTACCCTTGGTGAGTCGTTATAATATATATATATATGTGTGTGTGTGTGTGTGTGTACTTGAAATATGAGATACATTTAGAGGAATACAAGAAATAAATAAAAAATAAGAGGAATTTTTGTTCGATATCAGTAAGTTTCGAAGGATTTATGGATGGTCTGACCGACTTCTTGAATAGATTGATTGACTGAGATTATCGCATGCTATGGAAGATCATTCCATGCAGAGATAATGGTTGCAAAGAACGATTTCGAGTAATAGTTCGACGAGTGTAGAAGAAATGAAAGGAGTTTATTTAAACCTGATGGGTATTTAATGGTTGCAATCTTTGAAACAAGTAGGATTGTTGTTGAAAGCGCAAAGTCTTAAAGAGAAGTGTGAGTTGATGCATATGACATCTATTGACAAATTTCAGAAGGACCAGCTTTCTGTAGTATGGAGTCAAATGGGCTAGATCGTTTTAGATTATAAGCAAACAGTTTGCAGTCATTTTGGATACGTTGTAACCGGTACACTAATTCTTTTTGTAAGTCTGATAGAGCTACATCACAATATTCAAGGTGAGGATATATTAGAGATTTTACAAAAAGTAACTTTGTGTCAATGGGTAGAATTTTCTTTAGTCTAGTGAGTGAATGCAAACACCGGGACGCTTTCTTACACATAGCATTGATGTAAGGTGTCCACTCAAGAAATTGGTCTATTATTATCCCGAGATTTGTGATAGTTTCAGAAAATGGAATAAATGTGCCATTTGTCTGTACTTTTGGTATATTTGAACGGTGCATTCGTATAAGTCATTTAGAAGAGACACAAATGATTAACCCATTTTCTTTTGACCACAAGTAAATATAGTACAAATCCTTAGTCATTTGTTGAATTGAATCGGTCAGGTTTTCGGGTTGACCTGAGATATAGATCTGAAAATTGTCCGCGTATAGGTGATGCTTACAATATTGTCAAACAGGAGGAAAGTAATTAATGTACAGACATAACAGGAGAAGGCCAAGGACGCTTCCTTGAGGGACACCATGAGTGAGATTCCGCAGTGAAGGGGAAGTATTAGATACTGTTACAAATTGTTGCCCACTCTATAGATAATTTTGAACCCATTTCACAGCACCGTCGGAGAACTTAAATTTCGTTGCCAATTTATGGAAGAGGATTTTAGTGTGATTGATAAAAAAGCTTTAGAGAAATCAAATAGAGCAAGAATAGTTACTTGCTTTCTATCCGTTGCTAGTCTAATGTCATCAGTAAAATATGTAAGAGCTGTAGCATTACTGTGATACTTTCTGAAGCCTGACTGAAACGGATCGAAAAGTTTGTATTTGATCATTAACAATATATTCTAATACCTTTGAAAGGGCAGGTAAAATACTAATTTGCCGGAAATCATTAATACTTGTGATATTACTTGTTTCGGGGAACGCTAAGACTTCAACTGTTTTCGAAGCAGATGGAAAAGTGCCACTCATAAGAGAACAGTTGAAAATGTTAGTAATTGGATATAGTATAGAAGGCATTTTTTTCCTAATAAATTCAATACTAATCTGGTCATTGCCAGTAGCATTTCATTTACCTCTATTAATGTCCTTCATGACAGTTAGAGGACTGACACATTTAAAGGAAAATGCATTTCTTCTACATTCTGGACTCCCTCCATTATATGTGGTTTTAGGATCTGTCAAACAGGAAACATAGACACTAAACAATGAGTAAAACAGTCGCTTTCGTTGTGGAAATTTGGATGTTCAAGATGGTCCTGGCAGTGAGTGACGAATCGCAAAAATGTGAATGCTATTCTGAGAAACAAGACGGTATGTAGAGTCATGACATCGTCAATGACCTAAACATTTATCACTAGTGAGAAAACTGGATAATTGTTCTTAACTCTTACTTGTATGCATTTTACATTACATTGTAGAATGTCTGGTTGCATCGTAATTTTGTATATGGTTGCGAAACATGGTCGCTTACTCTGAGGGAAGAACATAGACTAAATGTATTTGAGAACAAGATCCTGAGACAAATATTTGAACCCAAGGGGAACGGGAATGAGGAATGGCGGAAACTTCATAACGAGGAACTAAATAATTTATACGGTTTACCCAACATTGTTAGGGCCATCAAGTCTAGGAGACTTAGGTGGGCAGGTCATGTAGCTAGGATGGAAGAAAGTAGAAACGCTTTCAAAGTCTTAACTGGAAGACCAATCGGAAAACGACCACTAGGAAGACCTAGTAGCAGATGGGAGAACAATATTAAGATAGATCTCGCAGAAATAGGAATACAAAGTAGAAACTGGATGCAGTTAGCTAACGATAGAAGTCAGTGGAGAGCTTTTGTGAAAGCGGCATTAAACCTCCGGATTCCATAGACCATAGAGTTAGTTAGTTAGTTTTATTTCATGTGTTGTAAGTATTGTTTGAATTTTTAAAATAATAAATTAATTATTAGTTTTCCGATTATATTATGCGTATAAACCTTCTTTGGATATGGTTTATTCAAGTAGTGAAATTCGCACCATAATATGGCGAACAGTTCTCGATATACGTATAAGCGTACATACGGACCTACATACGTACATACATACGCACGTTCAAGTCAGGCTGAAAAGATCCTTGTTTTGAAGTCGATTAAAAATATTTTTCCTACCTAGGTATTACTTGCTTTCTAATATAGCGTTGTGCACATTTGTCTCTCAGTGGTTTTTTGTGCTTGGTTCGGTTTAGGTACCCTGTACGACTATATAATAAACCAAATAATTAGATGTGGGATTGTATAAATAATTACGTTATGATCTATATATGACAAGATCAGTAACTTATTTGTGGTTTCCCAAAACGAAATATAAACAGTCTTCCTGATGTCATTTATCATGGTATAAAGGGTTAGTTAAGAAATTAAATAGGGAGAAAGAAAAGTAAAAATCAAGGAGAGGGTGATTGTGAAGTGAAACTAATACTGGAAAGAATGAAAAAAGAAAGAAAGAAAGAAAACGAAAGAAGCAGTTACACTCTCTCTGAGTCACACACAAACACAAGATGACAATGACGCTGATGATGAAGGCCAGTCGAAATGCATTGCGTGAACTAGAAAATGAAAAGAAAAGAAGAAAAAAGCTGTCATAGTCGTGAAGTTGAATTGTCTATTGGTCGAAAAAAAATGGTAATAGGGAAGGGGGTTAAAATGGAATGATGAAGGAGAAAAACGAAGTAGAGGGTGAAACAAGGATGGGAGAGAGGAAGAAAAAAACGAGAAAAGGGCGCAATTTCTCTCGTTGACTCCCTTCTAACTAATTTCCTTTCCAATGAATCTTCAACCGGGGAGAGTTTTCCTGTCAAGAAATTCATCGACTGAACATGCCAACGATTAAGATTTGCTTTCTCATTTCTTTTCTTTTTTTTTTTTTACTCTTCGTTTTTTACTCTTTCCTCTTCCTCCAAACTTCTCTTTCTATTTTCTACTTTTTTCTTCATTTCCACTTTTTTCACTTTCAACTTTCGGTTTCCTTCCTTTTTTCTGCCAGTGTTGCCAATTTTATTTCCAAAGAGATGATTTTCATCCAAACCTTTCCATTAAAGTTTTTATTTCTTTCTCTACTTTACTAAAATATTCATTTATACGGAAATATAGTTTAACTATAAGAGTCACACCACATTCTAACTAAAGCCTAGTTTCATTAAAACGTTTACACAAAATTCAAACTCAAGTGTAATGGCATTAAAATTTTTACATCAATTTTAAACAGAAATATAGTTTCATTAAAGTATTGATTTCAAACATAAACTGACATTAAAATATTTACAACAAATATAAACTGAAATAAAAGAGTTGCAAGTCCGTTGCAAATTGCAAGTCTGTTGCAAGTTCTTCTGTTTTGTCTGTTACTCAACTATACAGTATCCTATATTAATATATTCATCATCATCATAGGTGTTCTGTCATTATTGGCAGGTCACTTGTAGCAACTAAGAAGCTTCCATGCTCCACTGTCTTCCGCTAACCCCTTCGTCTGCAGGAACGACTTTTCTTTTAAATATCGTCCATTAATTGTAGTCTCCTTCGCCTCCTCCCAATCTTTCCTGCCACCATACCTTTAAACCGTCCCCCATGACAAAGTTCCTTCTCATCCAATGTCCCAACCGGTTTCTCTTGCTCTTCTTAATAATGTCAAAACTTGTTCTTTTCTCCCCTACCATTTCTAACACGCTCTCATTCGTTTTCCGCTCGACCTAGCTAATTCGCTCCATTCTTCTCAACACTCACATTTCTAAAGCTTCCAGTCGTTTTTGCGTAATGTCCATGTTTCTGACCCATACGGTACAATACTCCACACGAAGCATATTATGAAACTTTTTCTAAACTTTTTTTTATTATTATTAAAGGTCACACTAAATAGTACTTTCTTCCTCCCAAAACCTTCTTTCACCATTCCTATCCTTGCTTTCATTTCACGTTCACATTTCTAAACTTTTTTTATTATTATTAAAGGTACATTACTAAATAGTACTTTCTTCCTCCCAAAACCTTCTTTCACCATTCCTATCCTTGCTTTCATTTCACGTTCACATTTCTAAACTTTTTTTTATTATTAAAGGTACATTACTAAATAGTACTTTCTTCCTCCCAAAACCTTCTTTCACCATTCCTATCCTTGCTTTCATTTCACGTTCACATTTCTAAACTTTTTTTATTATTAAAGGTACATTACTAAATAGTACTTTCTTCCTCCCAAAACCTTCTTTCATCATTCCTATCCTTGCTTTCATTTCACGTTCACATTTCTAAACTTTTTTATTATTATTAAAGGTACATTACTAAATAGTACTTTCTTCCTCCCAAAACCTTCTTTCAGCATTCCTATCCTTGCTTTCATTTCACGTTCACATTTCATGTCATTACTAATAATACTACTCAGGCATCGAAAAGTAGTTACCTGTTCTACCTACTCCACTCCTACTTCTATATTTGACACCACATTATGTTTGCTTAAACTTGAAATATATATATACATATATTTCGTAAACAAAAATATTTGCTAAATGCTAAAAATGCACAAAAATTAGAATAACGAACATATATAAGTGACGAATTACTTTCCAGAAGTACATAGCTTTACTCAACAGGAAGTAAACATGTTTTGTTTTTTTCATTTAGTTTTTTTTTACTTATGGCGATTTAGGAGTAAGCGTTAGCAGAGAGCAATAGTGAGTTCAGACAAACGTATGGTTAAACGAAACGCTTGCATTGCCTATTCTTATGCAACCCTTTTAACAATTTTGTAATTTTGGTTGCATAACGAATAGGGATGTAAGCAATCCGTAATGAAAAGCTGCCTGATCAAATAAAAAAATAAACATTTTTGCGTAGCTGTTGTTTAGAAATTAAATTAAATGAAATCTTTCCGTTTAACGCCTCACGATTATGCCCTTCAGGCTAAAGGAGACAGCTTATTGAAGCAAGTGAATGAGTTGATTAAAGATATATATATATATATATATATATATATATATATATATATATATATATATATATATATATGTATGTGTGTGTGTGTGTGTGTGTGTGTGTGTGTGTGTGTACACCTAGGTAGCTACACACACACATAGAGAGAGAGAGAGAGTACCAATTCACAATTTTGAAACTAGAAACAGATGACTTTTTTCCGAAAATAGATTTCATACTTGATTATTACTAATCAAATAAGCAAAGCTCCTTCATACATTTCTTGCCATATCATATAAAGTTTCTTCGTTAGAACAATCCTTACTAGAGTTATTAGAATTATTAGAATTATTAAATTTAGCTATTGTTTTTATTTGAAACAACCTACTCTTAAAGTAGAACACTTAGTGTCATAAAGCTTAATCAGCACAAAGCTCCATCAAACTATGGAGCTACAGTGTGAATCTCGAAACAGTATACTCTTCACTATTTCCATGATGTCATCTTTTTTTTCTTAATATTTCTTCAATAAAAAGAGTACAAGGAAATCAGATACATATGGGCAATCTACAATTGAACAAAATCTCTCTGAATTGTTTCTATCTATTGGGCACTTAAGAAAGGATGACATCTGATAGTTGCTAACATGGGGCGTCTTGGACGTATTGCTGGCAAAGACTGTCCGACAATAAAGACAGAAGTTATGGTGATAAACTTAGTGGCATTTAACAAATCATAACTCTATAATGACAGTAATAGTATGAGATAATTTGCATGTGCAATTTCTTAATAACATAAATAAGTAATAGTATAAGATAATTTGTATGTGCGATTTCCTAATAACATAAATGACAGTATTTGGAGACCGAGGTGGCTCAGTGGTAGAGCTTCACTTTTGGTGCGAGGGGTGCTTGATTTGATCTCAGCTCGCGGCTAGTGGTCTTTATGGTGGGCAAACACGAGAGTGTTGGTTTTCCGTTTGCCTCCCCGTTTCCTTCCACTTTCTCCATTTTACCATTTCCTTAATTCAAATCATCATTGTTTCCTTTAGTTTACCTGGCATAATGGTGGACGCAGAACCGAAAGCTTTTATTTAATTTCAAATAACGGTACTCAGAATATTTAACAGAAGATTTAATACTTAACTACTTGTAACATCACGATCAGTGACCTTGATTACCTAGTGAAAGAATATTGTAGCGATTGGTCAAACAACCATCTCTTTCATTTCGATTTTTACAGAATGGGCGCTTATCTGTCAAGTGTCACAATTTCTTTACAGTATAGTAATTTTAACTTTGATTGAACAGAGATAAGTTTCTATTTAACATAAAGTCCGAGTCGGAAACCAAGTATACAATACAAAAATGGATTGAACTAAATGTTAGTGAGATTTTCATTTTGCTGCTCTGCTTCTTAAACGTCATAGCAATAGCCGATCAAAATGCACTTAATTTGGTGATATGTGGTCAGCCATGTTAGCTATAGTTTGTTTTCTTAACCGAAGTGCAGTTTGTTTATAAAGAATGCCGCCCTCTACGTGTGGTGGCTCGTGCCATAAATAAGTCATTGTCGGAGGGATCTTGCGGAAAACACTCCCGATAGCTAAATGGTCAACCAGAAACCTCATTTGAAACGATTGACAGTCGCTTGTCAACTCCACGTAGAGTCTTAGTTGCCATAGCTACTAATGTTGTCCTTGTGTTCGACTCCCTGTTCACAAAACCAGCCTCCTTATTCTTACATTGCCTGACATCTGTTTCATATTAGCCATAGTATGGGGAAAAAAGAACAGACACAGTGGGTGTTAAGACATTACAACCCCGCAAAGTGGTCAAAAGTGGGATGGAGGGAGGAAGGGATACTGTTATAAAAACCAGCAGGGGGACTTGAAAGAAATTTTCTGAACTGTAGTCCTATTGAGTAAACACATTATAAACGTACGTTTCTATCGGGAATTGAACAATAAAGCACGCATGACAGCATCTTGGATACATAAGAGTGTGTATTTATGAACTCGAGTTTCCTATTACGATTATGATAATTTAATGTTCATTTAAAGATCAATAATTTTTTTTAAAAATCAAAATTGAAATACTTAAGAAGATATTTGTGGCAACACTGGTCTTCTAACGTATTCCCTTTTCTTCTAGACTGTTAAAAAGGAGAGGTTGTTGTTAGGATTTCTGAATCGAGAACTCGTTGGGGCGGGAAATGCTTACTGATTGGGACTTTGCATGCTTCAGACAGTTTACAACACGAACGGCTGTATCGTCATCCGATTTAGCTCCCTTCGCCGTTCTTTTTTCTTCTCCTTTCACATGTGTCCTGTGTTTCCCACTCTGCTTCTCCTCTTTCCTCCTTCCTTCTCTCCCTTTTTTGCAATGTACTACCACTCTTTATTTTTCCCCACCCTTATCTACCCCCGCATCTAATACACCCTCTCCAGTACTTTTGGTTGGAAGCCCACCCACCCCCTGTACAAGGCTCAAGAGATTCAGCTGCCCTTCCCTTTGTGCCGCTTTATATTCAAAAGAGTGCAGTGGGGGGATTGAAGTGAGCGGATTGTTCCAATGATACTCTTCTACAAAAAACGAGCACTCTTGTTACGGATGTTATGGTCATGTTTTGCGGAAAATTCTTGAGCTTTGTTCTTTCATTTCATTTCACGAGGTTCTCTCTTTTTCTCTTTCCTTTATTTTGAATGATGAAGTATGCATCTCAAACTATAGAAAGAAAAGAGTCTATCTAAATATATGTAGGAAACAAATGTTTGAATACTTGAAAGCTAATATGCTATTACTAATAATACAATAACTGTTTCTACTCTTCATGTATGAGTATACATGTATCACTTATAAATACACATTGAAGTATTATTATGTAATTAGGACAGGGAATGGAGTATTTTAGTAGACATAGTAGGAATATTTTAGATAGGTTACTAACAAACTGCAATTTTAAAAAAAAATAATCTCAAAAAATAAAGATAATTGCACTATTGTGAGCTTATATGTATCAACACTTTGTGTGATAAGAAATCAAACTGAATGCCAACATTTTATTCTCATATTTTTTTATTAATGTTTAAACTTCTAAATGTACAAATGTATCATAATGACGTAACGCTGTACGTTGTATGGTTGCTGTTCCTAGCACTATAAACAAATAAAATTATTATTATTATTATTATTATTATTATTATTATTATTATTATTATTATTATTATTATTATTATTATTATTAATCATAATAATTATCTGTTATGGCACTCTAAAATATCAGGTAATATATACTGAGAATTTACATTAGTTCCTGAACAAAACATATTATTTGTTGATTACATAATGAAGTACATATAGTGTTTTGTAATGAATAGGATCTTTATACAACCACATATGGATTTTCCTGCTGGTCTAATTGTTAATGTGTCCCTCTGGTGCTCGGGGACCCTGATTCAATTCTCGGTGGGAAGGACTCCTAGAATTTGAACTAATTACGGTGGTTCGAATTCTACCTTAAATTGTTAGGTCCATATCTTATGTAGCTTTGATGCTGAAAAAGAGATGCTAAATTTCAACCAATAACAATGGTGAAAAAATCAAAACGAAAAGAGAGACGTGATGAATGAGTTGGGAGTGGTTAAGAAATTGTTGGTGGATTGATCAAGAGAAAAGATGTACTAACAAGGAAGAAAAACTTATAAATATTATATTGTCCATGTCAAACTCACGTGATCTGGGATAGGATCAACAGTCTTTCGTACCATAGGGATTAGTATTGAACCATATAAGACTTGTGTTTCTTCTTGCTGAAGTTTCAGAAGCCAAAGAACTTCGGCAATAACGTTATGTTTCGAACGTTACACTCTACACTAGTAACTTTTTCTGAATTTAATATTATTTGTATATAAATACAACGGTAGTATTTTGAATGGTGTTTGCTTACATTGTCGCTTATAATACAGCTTCAATACCGTATGTTATCTGGAATCTGAAGGATCGTTTTAAATCAATGTAATTCAGGGAGAAATATACAAAAATTACGCCGAGAAGAAATTGTATGAACATTTTCTATTATTGCAATAAAACTTCTGAGTTAAATCAGTAGATGGATGACTAGAGTTCCTAAAAATTAAGTAATTTAACCTACAGTGTAATGTATTCATATAAATAATTCAGTAAAGAGTGTAACATCCATGGAAAATGTGAAAGTGTCGCTTCTCCTAAGAAAATAGCTAAAGTATTCATATGAGTAATTCAATTAGGATGGTAGCATCCATGGAAAATGTAAATGTGTCGCTTCTCCTAAGTAAACAACGTAATGTATTCATATAAATAATTCAGTTAGGAATGTAGCATCCATGGAAAATGTGAAAGTGTCGCTTCTCCTAAGTAAACAGCGTAATGTATTCATATAAATAATTCAGGAGTGTAGCATCCATGGAAAATGAGGAAGTGTCGCTTCTCCTAAGAAAACAGCTAAAGTATTCATATGAGCAATTCAATTAGAATGGTAGCATCCATGGAAAATGTAAATGTGTTGCTTCTCCTAAGAAAACAGCGTAACGTATTCTTATGAGTAATTCAATTAGGATGGTAGCATCCATGGAAAATGTAAACGTGTCGCTTCTCCTAAGTAAACAGTGTAACGTATTCATATAAATAATTCAGTTAGGAATGTAGCATCCATGGAAAATGTGGAAGTGTCGCTTCTCCTAAGTAAACAGCGTAATGTATTCATATAAATAATTCAGTTAGGAGTGTAGCATCCATGAAAAATGTGGAAGAGTCGCTTCTCCTAAGTAAACAACGTAATGTATTCATATAAATAATTCAATTATGACTGTAGTATCCATGGAAAATGTGGAAGTGTCGCTGCTCCTAAGAACACAGCTAAAGTATTCATATGAGTAATTCAATTAGGATGGTAGCATCCATGGAAAATGTGGAAGTGTCGCTTGAGTAATTCAATTAGGATGGTAGCATCCATGGAAAATGTGGAAGTGTCGCTTTTCCTAAGTAAACAACGTAATGTATTCATATAAATAATTCAATTAGGATGGTAGAATCCATGTAAAATGTGGTAGTGTCGCTTCTCCTAAGTAAACAGCGTAACGTATTCATATAAGTAATTCAGTTAGGAATGTAGCATCCATGGAAAATTTGGAAATGTCGCTTCTCCTAAGTAAACAACTAAAGTATTCATATGAGTAATTCAATTAGGATGGTAGCATCCATGGAAAATGTAAATGTGTCGCTTTTCCTAAGTAAACAGCGTAATGTATTCATATAAATAATTCAGTAAGGAGTGTAGCATCCATGGAAAATGTGGAAGTGTCGCTTCTCCTACGTAAACAACGTAATGTATTCATATAAATAATTCAATTAGGACTGTAGTATCCATGGAAAATGTGGAAGTGTCGCTTCTTCTAAGAAAACAGCTAAAGTATTCATATTAGTAATTCAATTAGGATGGTAGCATCCATGGAAAATTTAAATGTGTCGCTTCTCCTAAGTAAACAGCGTAACGTATTCATATAAATATTCAGTTAGGAATGTAGCATCCATGGAAAATGTGGAAGTGTCGCTTCTCCTAAGAAAACAGCTAAAGTATTCATATGAGTAATTCAGTAAGGAGTGTAGCATCCATGGAAAATGTGGAAGAGTCGCTTCTAATAAGAAAACAGCGTAACGTATTGTTATGAGTAATTCAATTAGGATGGTAGCATCCATGGAAAATGTAAACGTGTCGCTTCTCCTAAGAAAACAGCTAAAGTATTCATATGAGTAATTCAATTAGGATGGTAGCATCCATGGAAAATGTGGTAGTGTCGCTTCTCCTAAGTAAACAGCATAATGTATTCATATAAATAATTCAGTTAGGGAGTGTAGCATCCATGGAAAATGTGAAAGTGTCGCTTCTCCTAAGTAAACAGCATAATGTATTCATATGAGTAATTCAATTAGGATGGTAGCATCCATGGAAAATGTGGTAGTGTCGCTTCTCCTAAGTAAACAGCATAATGTATTCATATAAATAATTCAGTTAGGGAGTGTAGCATCCATGGAAAATGTGAAAGTGTCGCTTCTCCTAAGTAAACAGCATACTGTATTCATGTAAAATTCAGTTAGGACTGTAGCATCCATGGAAAATGTGGAAGTGTCGCTTGCTCTAAGTAAACAGCTAATGTATTCATATAAATAATTCAGTTAGAACTGTAGTATCCATAGAGAATGTAGAAGTGTCACTTCCCCTAAGTAAACAGCGTAATGTACTCAGATAAATAATTCAGTAAGGAGTGTAGCATCCATGGAAAATGTGGAAGTGTCGCTTCTCCTAAGAAAATAGCTAAAGTATTCATATGAGTAATTCAGTTAGAATGGTAACATATATGGAAAATGTAAATGTGTCGCTTCTCCTAAGTAAACAGCGTAACGTATTCATATAAATAATTCAGTTAGGAGTGTAGCATCCATGGAAAATGTGGTAGTGTCGCTTCTCCTAAGTAAACAGCGTAATGTATTCATGTAAAAATTCAGTTAGGAGTGTAGCATCCGTGGAAAATGTGGAAGTGTCGCTTCTCCTAAGAAAACAACTAAAGTATTCATATGAGTAATTCAATTAGGATGGTAGCATCCATGGAAAATGTAAATGTGTCGCTTTTCCTAAGTAAACAGCGTAATGTATTCATATAAATAATTCAGTTAGGAGTGTAGCATCCATGGTAAATGTGGAAGTGTTGCTTTCCCTAAGTAAACAGCTAATGCATTCATATAAATAATTCAGTTAGAACTGTAGCATCCATGGAAAATGTAAATGTGTCGCTTTTCCTAAGTAAACAGCGTAATGTACTCATATAAATAATTCAATTAGGAGTGTAGCATGAATGGAAGCTGTAGAAATACCACTTTCCCTTAGTAAACATCATAATGCATTAATATAAATAATTCAATTAGGATCTTATCATCCACGGTTGCTATAAAACTGTCGTTTATCCCTGTAAAACAAATAATTCGTTATTATAAATATTTCAATTAGAAATGTAGTATCGAAGCAAGTTGTAGAAGTGCCCTTTTTTCGGAGAGAACAGAATAATGCATGAATATAAGTAACAAAACCAGGAGCACGAGACTCGTGAAAGTTATGCAAGCGTTGCGCTGCATTCTCCGAGTAAAGAGAATAATGTATTAGCATTATTTATTGAATCAAGAGCACAGTATCCATGGAAGCTGTGAAAGTTACATTTTTCCTGGGAAAAGATACTATCCCATTAAGAATAATGTAATATGAATAGTGCCATATGATTTAAGGATAATACATTAAAAATTCAGAATAATGTATTATTAATATTGGATTTAAATTAATAACTTCTTCATAGTAGAGAAATAGGATACTCTGCTGGAGAAAACAAAAATAAATATCAATCATTTCTTTAAAGAATGTTTTTATGTGTGTATATTTTACGGTTTGTTTTACTACTACTCATCGAACACAAAAAGAAAATCAAGAAAATCACGGGAAAGTTCTTTTTAATAATACAAGCAGTTAGAAGGAAGAATCGAACAACACAAAGTTTTACATCTTGAGAAAGTTTCTCCCCTTACATTAATTTCTAAACGTAGCACTTTCATTTCTAGTGCGTGTTCCTTATTTTTATTTTTCCCTCTCTCTCTCTCTCTCTACCTTCGGTGTATTTCCTTTCTTTTTTCATTTGTCTTGTTCCTTTTTTAAATTTTAACTTATGCTATTTCATTCTTATGTTTATAATACACACCACCCTTCATCAATTGACTGTAGAAGTACACATAAAAAAAATGAAAAGGAATCCAGTCACGTGACCTATCATCTTGCTGTTCTGTGTACATCTCTTGATTGATGATCATGAGGAGCTGCGGTTTGCATTCTTCTTTCATTACAGACGATTTCGTTTAGAAAAAAATAACTTCCGGTGTTAGTCTTCTATAATACGCATAACGAAATGAAATGCATGTCAAATTTAGGTCTGTACTTTTTTAAAAAAAAGAAAGAAGAAGGGAACATTAATTATGATTAAATAGCACTGGAAGGTAATTAATCATATGAAAAAAATGTAATAATACGATATTTAACGTTTAAGTTACTAGTAACGTACATGATTGCAGATTATCAGTATATATTATAACGTTGAATAGCAAACGACATGAGACCATATTTATAAGCATAGTGTTAATGACACTAATTAGGCTGATTGATTGGTATTTAATATTTCTTGCTTCCATCGTTGAGGTATATTACACGGAACAACCTATTTAAAAATACAATACAATCAGGGTTTCTATCCGAGAGAATCACTCCACGTTCTTCGAATGCAGGACCAGGAACTCACAATGTGTGCAGTTTAACCACTTGACTTTACTTTAAGGTAAATATGATGCCATTACGTTACGAGTAATTGCAAATAAAGAAAATTCTCACACAGTTTTACTTTGTAATCCGCTTAGATTATCAAAATTCCTTTACATATTTACCCTATCTCTCCGTGTGTCAGCCAGGCTGGGAGACAAACAAAAAAAATCTTAGATCGATCATTATCATCATCATAGGTACTGGCAGGCCATTTGACACAACTGAGAAGCTTTCATGCCCCAGGATCTTCCGCTAACCTCTTCGCCTTAACGTACGATTTTCTTTGTTTTGATATCGTCCATTAAATGTAGTCTCCTTTGTCCCCTCACCCTCTTTCCTATCACCATACCTTCTAGCACGTTCCTCATATGTTATAGTTCCTTCATAACGTTATCCAAAACAGTTTCTCTTTCTCTTCTTAATAATATCTAAAATTGTTCTTTTCTTCTCCACTATTTCTAAGACCCTCTCATTTGTTTTTTCATTCTCGACCCAACTAATTCCCTCCATTCTTCTCCACACTCACATTTAGAAATATTCCAGTCGTTTTAAATCATTTTTGCGTAATTTCCATGTTTCTGATCCACTAGGTCTTAATTTTGATTTGGATGTAGGACATCAAAAGTTAAGAAGCAAGTTCATTGGTGGAGGCGAGCCACCCGCCGGAAATGGTAGCGATAAACCATTTTCACCCAAGACGAAAACGATAATAGAGAGCGAGAAGCGTTTTTCTGCTATCAATTAAACGTTTCAAGAACATACTCTATCTCCATTCTAAACCCTGTCTACTAAAACCGGAAGTGATAAAAAAATCCAATAGAACTTCGGTTTCATTATTAAGCTATATTGATCAAAATGATACGAGTTAATGAAAAGTTATTTATCTGTAATCAATTTTGCGTTCTAAAAAAATATACATTTCTTTCCTTCTTAACCCTCTTTTTTAAACTAGAAGTGGCAGAAATCAATCACATTCGATTTTAACTGTGAGTGGCTATTCTTTATTGACTTCTACAATAATGATAAAAAAATAAAACATTGAAATAAGAATCCAAAACTCGTTAAGAATTGGGAATGTATTGTAATATGAAAACATATCTCTCACACACGTATAGATGATGCACTTTTCTCACTTTAAAGACTTTATATTATTTTGGCAGGGAAAAGTAATAACTAACTCAAATATGTGGAAATTACTGGCAGCAACTTTGGGACAGTGGTACCTGTTGATACTCACTTGCACATATTCAATATGATTAGAGCGAAGGGGCAAAAATATTGAATGTATTCAAACACTGGAGTTTTGCTAGTAAACTTGTCCCTTTCATGGGCCACATTTTTCTATAAGTAGTAGGATGGTATCTCTTCCATTTTACGTTTATGAATAGTGTGTGATTTTGGATTTAAAATTAGTTTGCAGCATGGGAGGCAATTCTGGTAAGTCTGAGGATTTCATCCCTCACACAAAAGTTCACTTGGGCCACCCATGGATTATATATATATATATATATATATATATATATATATATATATATATATATATATATATATATATATATATACTGTATATTTTGCTTTGACACCTGTCAAGTAAATATACAATACTTGATCAACCCCTCTCCCTATCCCTTCCGCAAAGTTCAGAAGGTGTCTTCCCGTTGTGCCTACTTCCCGTTATACCTACAGGCCCTCCAGCACTTTGTAGAAAATATTTTTAATGATCTTATCTGTAGGCAGAACGGTAATTCCCGTTGTGCCTACTTCCCGTTCTGCCTACTCTTTCGAGACGGGGAATTCTGTGCAGGGAGGGATCTTTTCTAGGGATTTTTTCTTTAGTAATTCTAATAGATTCTGTAAGAAGAATAACTATTCCTTTAAATTTCATCATATATTTTAAATGTTATCTTACTTGCTCTTCTCAGAAAAAATGACTAGGTACAGTTTTGTTATTAGCAGCGTTATTCACGTCTACTTTAGTAGAGATGTGTTTCTTTAATACTTACAGAGAAATGGAAAATTAATTGATTCAGTTACAAGAAAATAAACTTATTTCGGTCTAATATCAAGTCATTTCACAACAAAATTTTATTCAGTTTTCCAGTAGTTCATCTCCAACATTCTAAGGCTCGCAGTACGTAATAGGTGCTACAGTTCACATCCTCAAAATATATTTGGCCATATATTAAACAAACAATGCAAGAAGATGCATAATTCGGTCTCTTTTCTTTTTCTAAAAAAAAGCCTTTGTCTTCTACATCACAGATCTTTTTCCGGCATCACCTCTATATATGATCAGGTGCTTTGTCCTCTATACATGATTCTGTATTACACGCAATATGTCGTACTTATATTGTAAAAAAAGAAAAAAATGGGACCGCAATGGCTCAGGGGTAGAGCGTTCACCTCTGGTGCATGGGGTCCATGGTTCGATCCCAGCTCGAGCCAGGTGAGCTTTGTGGTGGACAAACACCGTGTGCGTTGGTTTTCTCGGTGTTCTACCGTTTTCTCCTACTTTCCACTATTTCATTCATTTCTCATCATCACCGTCTCCTTTAGCCTAGCCAGCATTACCGTAGGACGTAAAACTTAAAAATTTCATTTCATTTCATTTATACTGTCAATGTAAATACTAAATACCACATATCGTCAATATACCCAATGTAATTTAAATAAAGATCTCATAATCGTTGTTCAAAATGTAAACAGTATGCAACCACATCTATGTAAGCCATCAAGCCTATTACACGTGGTTCCAGCCTTCCTAATAATCGTAAATATCTGTGATTTTATTCTGTATGTGACCACACAAATAGCATTTTAATTTCGATTATTTTACGGTAAAAATATTCTGTGAAATGTAATGGAAATTCAGAAGGAGCCTTCTTTGCGAATTTCTCAGAGTTTTCATTCTCACCGTCGTGAGTAATCCGATTGGGTAGAGAAGCGTGATTATCTAAGCAAACTCATCACCAACAAAACGCCGAACACGTATTTCATACTTTGACCGTTTCTGATTTTGAAAACACTCCTGTGTAGACTATAAGTCATTACTAGGCACCTTGCTTATCACACTGACACTAACAAATCATATATAATAACTTTTTAACGTAATAAGTAAAAGCTTGTTGTGATTCTTATTGAAACGTTTATGTTGCGAGCGGAGCAAGCAAGAAAATTTTTATCATATCTATTTCTTTGCAAACTAACAATATTGATTTAATCGGACGCCAATACGTTTTCAGGGCGACGCGTCGTTTACTGACTTCCCATATTTTTTCTTTCTTCTTGCTTGTTCGGCGACCCCTACTATTAGCGCTCAGGGCAACAGCCCCGCTCGTTCCCCTCTAGCTACGCATCTGATTACTATAACAGTCTTATGTGTTTCGTTGGGTTTTCAGTATTTAGAAAATGTTATTTCAATAAAGTGAAGAATTATATATAACATTTTAGATTGAAGGCACGTCTGGAATCACATGTAATAGACTTGGTGGCTTACACAGATGCAGTTGCATACTGTTTGCATTTAGAACAGTGATGGTTAGATGTTTTAAATATATTGGCTATATTAACGATATATGGTATTAACATTGACGATATGTAGTATTTACATTGACAATATAAGTATATGTAACATTGCATGTAGTATAGAATCGTGTTAGAAGACAAATTACCTGTTAAGGTAATGCCAAAGAAGGAGCAGTGATGTAAAAGACAAAGGCTCTTTTTTTTTCAAAAGGGCCGCCTTATGCATCCTCTTGCATTGTTTGTTTAATGTATGGCCGAACATGTCTTGAGGATGTGAATTGTGGCACTTTTTAGTACTGCAAGCCTTAGTATGCTGGAGATAAACTACTGGAAAACCGATTAAAATTCGGTTGTGAAATGAATTGATATTAGCCCGAAGTAAGTCTGTTTCGTGTTCGTTTCAGATACAATGTCAAACGGGTTACTGGCAACTGAATCAATCAATTCGAGGAAAGAGATATGATGGAGACAAACACTCTTTTTAAAGGCCGCCTTATGCATCCTCTTGCGTTGTTTGTTTAATAGTTGGCCAGACATGTCTTGGGGATGTGAACTGTGGCATTTTTTAGTACTGCAAGTCTTAGCATGCTGGAGGTAAACTACTGGAAACCCAAATAAAATTTTGTTCTGAAATTGCTTGATATTAGATCTTTTTTTTTTTTTTAATGTTTGTTTCTCATACAATGTCTAACATTCTTGCAACTGAGTCAACCAATTTTCCATGTATGATGAAACTTGTAGAGGTGGTGGTTGTTTTTACAGAAGCTTTTAGAAATACTAAAGAAATATTCCCTACAAAAATTCCTCCCTGCACATAATTCCCCGTCTCGAAAGAGTAGGCACAACGGGAAGTAGGCACAACGGGAATTACCGTTCTGCCTAGAGATAAGATAATTAAAAATATTTTCTTTAAAGTGCTGGAGGGTCTGTAGGCAGAACGGGAAGTAGGCACAACGGGAATGAACCGTTCAGAAATTGGCCCGGTTGGTTAATAATTAAGAGAATTTCGTTGTAAACAACTGCACTACAGAGACAAGGAATTAGTATATTTTGAGTTATCCTTACAGAAATGAAACATCTCAAAGGTTATATGCAGTGAATAAAACATGTAAAAGTTTTTGTTCGTGTACTTAGCAACACTAGTCGCATATCACCATTGAAAGTATTTGAGTGCAGTATTGAGGGGAGAATAGCAAAACAATTGAAGGGTAAGGGGAAAAACAAGGAATGTCCATGTGTGTGATTTATCGGGTACTTTTGTCTTATTTGTTGGTGACTCTACTATTTGACTATATAGAGCGTAAATGTAAAAATATCTATGTAAAAAAGGGCAAAAGACTGGACTAACACTATTCTTTTTTTTTTTTTTTTTTTTACGAAGTTTTCAATATTAAAACGCCGTTTTCTCAAAAATAAAGTTTTGTGATATTCCTTCTTTTTTTCCCTTACCATTCAATTGCAAATTACGAAATGGAACAAAACTTTGAAAATCATAATCAATCACCATTCACATATTCACATAGTAGATGACAGGACAAGCTCAAAAGCAAGAACAAATCATTTTTCGAGTGTAATTTTCATTCCTCTGCTAAAAAAAAAAAAAAAAAAAAAAAAAGGAGTCCTGAGTGTAATGGAAATAATACTTCCCAGTGGAACAAATAAGAGCGTACTTAGGCTTCTTTCGCGAGAAGTACTCTTCCCCTTGCCCAGGAAAGGGTTATACAATATGAAACAACAGCTAGTAGTTCTTTTTAGTTAATAACAAACAAGGCTAGCATTCTTCTTTGACGTCTACAATATCAGGAAAATAAGAAATGAGAATGTAAGGTCCATTAAGAATGGGAAGTGTAAATATGAAACTATATGCCTCACGCAAGTATAGAAGCACTTTTCTCACTTTAAAGGAATGTATACGTATTTTGACAGGGAAAAGTAACAAGAACTAACTCAAATACATGGGGAATGCTGGGGGGGCCAACTTTGACATAGTGGTACCATGCGCCTTGTGCGGTCTGTTTTTATCTCTTTTCTTCATGCAATGACCACTGAACAAACGTATTCAACTCTCCCTTCTCTGACCACGCTTTCTACGCTGTTAAATTATTAAAGAAATGGACTTCCATTCTCCTCTGTCCCTGAGGCTTTTCTATACAAATGCAAAGAAACAAAACGATACAAGAACAAAATTTGTTTTCCTTGACTTTCTTTTGTTGTTTCAGAAAAAAAGTGTAAATTGTGTTCTTGTTTTCTCTGCGTCGCTTTACAAAATTTGAGAACACCAACAATTTAGTTGATGTAATGATATAATTAACAACTTGTGTTTTTTTTTTTTTTTTTGTTAGATGTATGCATTTCTCTACCAGAATGGAATATGAAGTGAAGCTTGCGTATGGTGGGCAGTATTCGTTCCATGCTAGATGCTTATTAAAACATACCGTATTCTGTTTGACACTTGAAATAAAACCTTAACTTCCAGAGTTCTGCACTTACACTATTTTCAAAATAAAATAAATATTTAAAAGCGAGAAGAGCAACTTCTTTTACCTTTCTCTGTTAGTAGTGATATAAAAACTGGTCTTGTTTTATCGGTATGTGCGCGCGATTCTTGGTTCGACAAAAGGGTTTCTCTATCATTAGGTAATTGGAAACCTATTTTAATGAAGAAGCAACAAATTCCGTAGCCAGAAATAGCATCACCGTAACACTTTGTCTAACTAAAACAATCTTGTGGCCGTACCTTCGTCCACTGGAAAATCGATAATTTTAATCTTTTTTATCTGTTTTTCTTAACTGTAGTAAATAGAGTAGAATTGCGGTAGTCTACAATAAGTACAATAGGATACAGTATGGAGTCTCCCTACCGGCACTAAGGCCCGGATCAGCTCCGTCGTGGCTAGGCGGGTAGCGTATACGCCTTTTGGAGTTAGCGTTGGAGACCCGGGTTCGATTTCCGGCGAGAGCTCATATGGTTTGGACCTCAAGTTAAACTGTAAGTCCACGTGTCATATAGCTTCTTTGCTGATCGGGGCAATCAAATCAACCGAAGGCCTGAGCAAGTTCATCCTTTCGCGCTGAAATATGTAATTGGAGAAAGATGGGGCAAATGCGACTAAGGCGGGATGCTGATTATACCACCCCTTGTAAGTGCCAAAGAGGGCAGGGTAGGTCATTGGTAGAGCACTCACTTCTGATGTACAAAGGATCCCTACTTCGATTACAGACTATATGGTTCGTGGTGGAGAACATCGTATTCATGGATTCATTGTGATGAAACGAAAGTCCCGACCAAGAAAGCCACGAAAATGTTCTGATAGATACTAGGGGAGAAATAGAACATAATGACTTACCTGGGTGGTATTATTACTGATGATATGAAGTTTGTATGTGAAATAAAAGCAACAATAGGCATGGCGAAAGAAGCCTTTAGAAGGAAAACAAGACTATTTTGTGAAACCTTGAATAAAGAATTGAGAAAAATACTCATAAAATGCTACGCTTAGAGTATTGTACTATAGGAGGCAGAAACATTGGCATTACGTAAAAATGATGTTAAAACGACTAGAAGCTTTCGAAATCGGGGTGTGGAGAAGAATGGTAAAAATCAGCTGGGTCGAGCGGAAAACGAATGAGATTGTCTCAGAAATGGTTGGGGGAGAATTTTTTTTAAATATTATAAAGAAGAGGAAGAGAAACTGGATAGAACATTGGCTAAGTAGGAACTGTATCATGAAAGACGTGCTAGAGGGTATGATAGCAGGAAAGAAAAGAAGGGGGCGAAGGAGACTACAATTAATGGACGATATTAAAACAGAAAATCGTAAAGAAAACGAAGAGGTTAGCTGAAGACCGTGGAGCATGGTAACTTCTCAGTTGCGATAAGTATCTTCCCAATAATGACAGAATACCTGTGATGATGGTGATGATGTATCCTTATGTAAGAACAAGGCCATGAAGAACAGACCTATTATTTACGTGGACTCTGAACCTTGACCGGGACTTGAATCAGGCCCGTATTCACGGGGAACCGGGAACCCCTAAAATTTTACTACCCCCATAAATTTTCACGATAGGCTTGCAAATGAACTATAATATCGCTGGAACGACTCCCCATAACTTCTACCGGGGGCCCCTACATTTTGGGGCTGACTACGGTCCTGACTTAAATCTAGGACAGCTGATGGATGCATACACAATGATGCAGATAAAATTTTGCACTATACTTTATTCCCCACCACACTATTTCTCCTTCTAGAGAGCAAAATTAGAAGAAAGAGAATAATGCAAGTATGGATCATGAGTAAGCATCAAAACAACAGTAAATGTCATTACATTACAAAGGATAACACCTAATGAAACCATAACATTGAATCATTAGCTTACGCGAAATTTAAACCGCACTATCTTGTGCTTATTTGTTTCTTTATTTGTTGAAGCTTGACTTGGACTATGTAAAATGTGGACCTATAATTGGAGGTGGAATCTGAACTCGAAATTACATCTGTGACCACGTGTGCCAAAGGCGTGCCCATTAGCCACTAGACCAGTGGTTCTCAAAGTGGGGTCTAAGGACTCCTGGAGATCCACGAAACCTAGCCAAAAGGTCCGCGGTGAATAAAATTTGAAATATGATATAATAAAATGGAAATAATAGCTGTTATGCAAGAAGCATTTTTAAGATTAAGAAAAAATAACTGTGGGCAGTACGAGTACAAAACAATAACTATTCCTCATTTCCAGTGCTCAAGAATTTCGTTGATTCCTCAGGTGAAAAACTCTGTGTTGAAATGCACAAAATACTTGTAGGACACTTGAAACCATTAGCTGCAAGTTTTCGAGAATATTTCCCTGTTCCACAACCTGGTAATGATTGGATTAAAATCCTGTCACTAATGTTGAAATGCATGACATATAAGGTATGGAACTCTCTAAGACAGAACAAGAACAGTTGTTGGAACTATTCTGCGATACCTCATGGAAAAACGTTTTCAAAGGAAATGAACTCTGTAGCTTTTGGTTGTGTGTGCACTGTGAGTATGAACAATTGTCTAAAAAGGCATTGCAATATTTGATGCCTTTCCCTACCATTTTCTTATGTGAGCAGACCTTTTCTGCTCTTTGTAGTATTAAAACCTTAAAGTGAAATCTCCTCAATGTAGAATCGAACTAAAATTGATGATAACAAAACTTATTCCAGATTTCAATACAATTATGGAAAAACATAAAGAATTTCATTCCTCACATTAGTGGCCCCACATTTGAGAACATTGTTTATCAAGTGAATTTCCTTTAAAAGAAAGAAAAAAGACATAGATTTTTAGTCTTGAAAATTACTGTATTTTCAGTTGAAATTTCATTCACTACGAAATAATCATGTATCTTTAGAATAAATAACTATTTGGATTATTTTTCTTGATCTTTTTCTTGTCAGTGGTAATTCTAATTAGTATATTTTTAATACCACCTGAAATTTCGGATGACATTGCAAGGGGGTCCGCAGATCACTTTCCGAATGAACAGGGGGTCCGCGTTATAGGAAAGTTTGAGAACCATTGCACTAAAATAGATAATGAGAGGCATTGTCCAGTACCGTAGACACAGATTATAAATAAAGAATCACAATTCAGCTTCGTTCTTAAATAAAATGACCCCTACAAGCAATCCTAAAATTATCATCTTTCTACCAACGCTTTGATACACCTAGGTATGTTAAGATAGCTAGAGAAGGCAGATGGTTCCCACACAAAATATCACCCTACTTCATCTTAATTTCTTGCGTGAGTAGAAACAATATCAATATGTTATTAGTGTAGTTTGGTGGGTGAAAATCAGTCATTCGTAACTGTTCTCAGACTTATTTCCATCAATATCCCTATTCTCCCTGCCCCCACCTACTCTATATGTTGTCTGCATTAACAACTGCTGTTGCACGTGCGAAATGTCTGGAATTACATCAACAATTCTTCTATGTTCCTATTTTGTTGCAGTTCTCACACACGGAAATATTGCAATTTAATAGAAGGTTGTTAATGATATATTTGCAACGAAATGCTCATGACTGCGTAGTTTATAGGACAGGAGTGTGTAAAAACGTGGAGGCAAAATATCAATTACGCGGATAGTTTACGAGGGGAATTCAAAACGTTCGTGCAATGACCTAGAATACAGCTACCTTTGAGACTACAATGATATTAATACATTCTATACATAGTCATTATGCTTCGTTACACATTCTTGCCAGCTAGTTTCTATCTCATGTAATCCGTTTTTGTAGAAGTCTACATTTTGAGTTTCGAACCATATTTCCTTCTAGATATGACGTCATTACTGCTGTTAAAAAGACGTCCTTTGAGTGTATGCATCATTTCTGAGAAAAGAAAGATATAATTTGCTGCTAGACTCGGTTAATATGCAGGGCGGCACAAGATTATATTTTAACGGCTCCCTTCGTTATGAATCAATTGGGTGAATGAGCTGGTGCATTATCTCTCAACAGTAGCAAGCCTTTTCTTAAGAATTCCAAGACGTTTGGTCTTCATTCCTAAGTAACAGAGTTAGAAAATGAGAATAATAATGATTAGTGATAGTTTGATACTCTAGCAGTTGGTCTGTGTTGATGATCCTTCACAGTTTCAGAAAGTAGCTTCCATTACTTTGATAGCAGACTTTTGCACCTTTCTCTTTTTATTTTTGAACGACAAAAGGAGAGAAAAAAGTATTATGAGCTAAAAAAGATTGATATTTCAACGAAATTTCATAGCCCATATATAGCAAAAAAGGATTTTTCGACTGTTCGTCCTGGAATACATTCGTCTAGAGGCCATGCGTTGGATGTATCAAAACTAAACTATAAACTTAAAGTTTTTATGCGATTCTACAGTGTTTTTTTTTAAGAATTTTCTTCCTACTCTTAAAAATAAGGATTGTTCACTGAAAAGTGAAAAATCAAAATCTGCGATTCTTTTCCAAACTGTCTCTAATGGTTTGGTCCATTTTTCAATAACAACCCCATACTTTGGCATGAATCATCTATCTCTTGAAATCGAGATGAGGTAGTTTACTCTTGGAGCAAACTTTTTAGGACAATTTTCTCAAAAACAACTCAAGCAACTTTGCTCATAAGTATGTTATCAATAACCCGATAATATGGTATTGGTATAACTGATCTGTCCTTTAAAAAATGTACGAGGATTGGCTATGTTTCAGGACGATTTTCTCAAAAATGATACAAGCAATTTTGCCCATATTTTATAATTAAATGTTTCAGTAATAACCTATAGTGCGTCATAACTAATTTGTCCTGAAAATATATAGGAGAGTAGCCTTTTCTGAAGGATTCGTTTCTTCGAATAATTTTCTTAAAAAAATTACTCAGGTGATACTGTTCATATTTTATAAATAAATATTTAATCAATAACTTTATAATCCTGAGTAAATTACTCCTTAAGAATAAATTCATAAGGGGCAATTAACTCACGGTTCCTTTCAGACCACTTTCTCAAAAATAACTCAGGTGATTCTGTTTGTATTTCATAAATAAAAGTTTCATTAATGTTCCTGTAATGTTGCATAAATAATTTCATGAGAATATCCGCAAGGGGTAGTTTACTTTTGGGGTGAGTTTTATCACAGTTTTAGAGAGATACGACTTTTGCAATTTTGTTAGTTTATACATTAATATTTCATATGACACAAGCCAGTTGTTTAATGAAAAGGTGTAAAAATGAAACGAAACCTTTAAGTTTTACACCCCACGGTTATGCCAGCTAAGCTAAAAGAAGACAGTGATAATGAGAAATGAATGAAATGATGGAATGAAGAAAGTGGGAGGAAACAGGAGAACCCCGTAAAAGCCCTCGCACATGGAGTTTGTCTACTTGGTGCAAGCTGCTATCAAACCAAGGAGCGCATGCACCGTACGTGAACGTTCTACTGCTGAGCCACTGTGGCCTCCACATCTATAAGGTGTAGTTTACTTTTGGGATGAGTTTCCTTTGGTGCGAAATTTTCCGAAAAGCCTTACAATTTTGTTTGTATTTCACATGAAAACGTATCATTAATAACTATTGCTCAACGTGATGTAGTTTAAGAAATTTGAGCGAGAAAGTTTAGTGCAGTTGCCTGTACCTCTTATTAGAGTCAGGTGGGGAGAAATATTTCTAGTCTTGCTCATCTTCTTTCTTCTGAGTTATAAAGATATGCACTTCGTTTGTTGTGACTAGTCGGACAAAAATGTCCTATTCACTACACTCACAACCATCTATCACTTATGCTCCCGCTTGAATCTTCTTCTGGAAAATGGGTAAGCAATTGAGGCACTCATCCTGCTGACACTTCCTGAAAATGCTGCGTATATTCCAGACGGATCCATAATTAATATTTATTTCAACCACAACGCTTCCAAGCGTTATCCTCCAATCTATCAATATGATCTTCTCCACCTTCTACGTCATGGCCCTGTTAAAGATGATCTCCCTGATCTAGGAACATCTGAAGTGACCATTTCAAATTGTCGTTTTCATTTTGAGCTTTTGTTTCCACAAATTGTTTTCTTCTTCTCTTGAAATTGTTTTGTTGATTTTCTCTGGAAATGCAGAAACGTGATAACGTGCCGTGCCGCAAGTTTGTCAATCACTGTCCCTTGAGTAATTTACATTAGTAAGTATTTAGTATTTTGCAAGTCCTAGGACTAATGAGGTTTCCGTTTTTATTATTTATTAAGTTCAGACTGGAAACATTTCTTTCACTTTCGTCGATTTTCAGTTTCTTTTAACTTCCAAAATTTTCTTCCATTTTTCAAATCATCAATCAGTTGTGTTCTTCTTCTTCTTCCTATTCCTTGCTTTCCTTCCATCTTTCCTTCTATGGCACTATGAAGAAGACAATTTCTTCGCAAGATGTGTCCAGTCCAATTGGTCTTCCTAGGAAAGATACTAGCTAAATGTGACCTATCTTCTTCTCTCCTATCCTTTTCAAAACTTCTTCGTTTGTACTCTTTCTCTCTCTCTCTCTGTCCATTTTATCTTCTCCATTTTCCTCCAACACCACATTTCAAAGCTCTCTAAATATTTCTTCTCTAACTTACGTAATGTCCAAGTCTCTGAACCATAAAGTCTAATGCTCCATATATAGCACTTGACTAACTTCTTTCTTAGTCCAATAATAAGCCTGTTAATTAAGAATGATCTTTTCTTGTTGAATGCCTCTTTAGCTATGGCAATTTCGACCTGATCTCTTTGGTGCAGTCAGAGTCTTTCGTCAATACTTCTCAGATACTTGAAATTATTGATCTCTTCAAGTTCTATTGTTCTACTCTGACCCGTAAGGGCACGTTCCCACGGGATTTTCTCATGACTTTCTATTTATCAACGTTGATTTTCATTCCATAGAGTTTCCCAGTTTGAAGTATTTTGCCGATCATCTACTATAGTCCTTCTTCGGTTCAAGCTATAACAATCGTATCATCTGCATACCTAATCGTATTAATTATCTGTCATTCAATCTTGAAATCTTCAATTCTCATTAATGCTTCCTTTATTAAACATTCACTCCAAATATTGAATGATTGAGCCGACATACTTTATCCTTGTATGACTCTTCTCCTAATCGCCCCAATATATAGGCATGTGCTAGAAAACAAGAATTAGAGAAAAACATGAAAACGAAACTGTTAAACTTAAAATAAGAGAAGAGTATAATTATACGAGGGCAAGTCAAGAAAGACTTGGACTGATTTTTTCCCGGCAGTTCTGTTAACGCTGGAGCTTCATAGTTTGGCATACAAGTAGGGTGGGTCTTGCTGTGCATATATATAAAATGTTGTTAAGGAATCATTGCATGTTTGGTAACCACGACTTTTTATTGCAGGTGATGTTCTGCGCCGCCTTTAGAAGTCGCCTGTAGAAGAAATGGAGTCATTACGAGATGAACAATTTGCAGCTATACGGTTCTGCTATCTCCTGGGGAAAAGTGCAACAGAAACTCTAGGAATGTTGAGAGCAGCCTACAAAGATGACGCTCTGCCACGAAGTACCGTGTTGTGGTGGTTCAAAGAGTTTAAAGAGGGCCGAATGACAATCACGAAAGCTGGTGGACCAGGTGTATCAGCGTCAGCTGTTACTGAGGTGAACATTAACACGGCAGCAGTCATTGTTAGAGAAGATCGCCGCATCAGTATCGACGATCTGGCAGCCGCACTACGCATATCTCATGGCAGTGCCTTCAAAATTTTGCATGACCACCTCCACATGAGCCGAGTGTGTGCGCGATGGATTCCGCGACTCCTGACACCAGAGCAGAAGGCCGTTCGAGTGGAGACTTGCAGGGAGCTGTTGCAAAGGTTTGAGGATGGTGGAGACGCCTACCGCACCGTGCGACTTTTTTCTATTCCCTGCCCTAAAATCCAGACTGCGTGGACGCCGCTTCTCCGATAATTCCGAGGTTCTGAAGGCATCGGAGGCGGTTTTGAAGGACCTCTCAAAGAATGGCCTGCGACACGTGTTTGAGGACTGGAAGACTCGAATGAAAAAGTGCATTCAAATGGGCGGGGACTACTTTGAAAAGGATCATGTGCCTGTTGCTGAGTAATAATAAATTGCCTAGAAAAAAAATCAGTCCAAGTCTTTCTTGACTAGCCCTCGTAATAAGAATTTGCTAAAATAAATTAAGATCGATTTTTCGCAATTGGAAAACCATTGATGGTCAAATTTAATATTCGTGTTTGTAACCGAACGCATGAAAACCGACATATTGTATATACATATTGCATATACATTGAAATCTCACTGCAGATTTTTCCTTTCATTAACACTTATTATACAAGTTTTTAAATAATTTTTAAGTTCAACGCCTTTTTCAATGAACAAATTTTAACTTATTTTTTTTATAACAAATACAGTATTTTAATTCATTATGTACAAAGTGGGAATAATATTTAAACACACTAAAATAATTCAAAAGTATTGGACACATACAAACGAATTTAAACCCGCGTTAATAAGTGTTCTTTTTTTTATTAAAAAATCAGTAATATTTTGGCATACAAATTAATTCAAAATCAGTTACGAATGCAAAACGGATTCAAAACTGTGAAGATGGGAATGAGGTTAATAAGTAATTAAGAATACAAAATAAACTTGAAAGTATTACATGATATAAAATGAGTTTAAAAGAAATTAGGTGCCCATAACAACCTCTAATTTTAAAGTATTATGTTGTGGACAATGATTTTTAAAAGTTTAGGTATAAAATGGAAATTTAAAGTAAAGGTAGTTGGTTTCAGTGTTCGTTGACAACGGAATAGTTTAACATATCATTTATAGTGATAGAATCATTATTCTTATGAGTACGGGATTCTTGAGTATTTTTAATAAAGGAAAGACACAATATTTTAAAGGTGGAGTAAGCGTGTTTTCAGCAGAGCATCTCTGCCTCGATTCCAAGCCATAATCTTGTAGAAAATAGCCAAGAAATAAGTTGTTCTAGACGTTTTCTCCCAATATCTTTATTGTAGTTATTCACTCTTTAATGTAGAAGACCCCGTTAGACGTGGAAAAGTTCTTTCGTTTCTCTTTGCGATGTTTTAAAATAGTTTTTTTAAACCTAAGATAGCAACTCTGAATGTTATTCGTCCAACCCTTACTTAAGCATCTCCGAGTTTCAATAGAAAGCTAAGATATTTCCCGTTGTTGTATTGTAAGGTGATAGATAAAGTCATATCAAAACACAACTCAAACATTTTTTCTCTATTTTATCATATGAGTCAGGTTATTGCTTCCGTGAGTCACATGTAATACTAAGAACATATTCATCCACACATGTGATTAATGATCATGCGTCTGTTTGAATTTCATGTTATGACACATGATTTTTTTTTTCCTTTCTACTTCGCATATTATCCGGATTTAAGATCTCTCATGAATATGTTGACAAGGAGCAACCCTTGTATACGCAGTGACTCAACCCTGTAATACTATAAATCTTCTGGAATTCTCCCCTAACAAAGGTATAAGACGTTTTAAAATCTATTCATCATTCACAAAGTAAATCCGAAAATATTTACAACTTGCATACGCTTTTAGTTTGTCTTACGACAAGAATATTTTTACACAGACAGTAATGTCTTGCAACGTGCATAAATCGCTTTTTAGGCGCAATGTATAGTTCTTCCTTCGGTTAATTTTATAAATATACTAAAACTTTGATAAGTTTGGTATTATTCTAATTTTGTTGTCTATTAACAAAACAATAAACACAAAGATACGTCTTGTTTCATTCTGTAAGTTTCCCACTTTTGTAAGTTGGTATTCTCTTTGAAACATGTACTGCCAATATAGGCAGGTTGTATTGTGTTTCAAGAATAAGAGTCCTAGAGCTTACTAATTACAAGGAACCTCTTACCTCAGACGAAACACTAGGGAGGAACAATGGTTTACTGTTACAGCGCTCACCTCTGGTGCAAAGGATTTCTGGTTTGATCTCAGATAATGTAAGTTTGTGGTGGACAATATTGAATCCACTCAGTATTGACCCGCTTCCACACACACAATCATTCCATTATTTTTCATAATCATTTCATTTTATCATTCGTCTTTTTATAGCCTTGAGGAGACAACTGTGTTTAATTAAAAGGAGAAAGATCTGTTTTCGTTTTCTTTTTTTCGAAACAACTTACATTCGCCTTAATGACAATTATTTAAACTGAATATTTTCTGTGAAACAGCAGTTATTGAAGATAAATCTAAATGTATGTGTTTGCAGGGGATTATTTTTGTTTCTTGGGCACCTTTGCACGCAAAAAATTGCAGAAGGATCAATGGCAGGAGGGTGCACAATATTACTGATACACGGTTAAAGATACACACTGCATCAACAGGTAGATTTGATTTCAGCTGCTCATATAAAATCATTTGCTACTCACTTTACTGCGATTAATTCGAAAAGGATTAAACATATTTAAACAGTAAGAAATATTTATCCCAATCTCAATCGCATTAGTATCTATGAAGAGATTAGGGGAACATTAGATTGCACTGCTCCAGTACTGTCTTTCCATTCACTTACTGTTGTTCTCGTACTTTGTATTGCAGACGTATTATATATTTGGATCGTAATTCAAGGAAAAAATTGCTTCCTCATTTTTGACAGGGATCATTGACCACGCATAACATTTCATGATCAGACACAGGCTCACCTGGTTAGGTAATCAAAATCGTCGTTACCGCAGCGACTTGTCATGGAAAGAAATAACACAATTTCTAAGTTCTTAGTAAACCCGAACCAAACAGACACTTATAGGAATCACATCGCACGGAGCTGTATTTTTTCTGAGTTGAACTCAGCTTGCGCTGAGAACTTTTATTAAACGAACAATGTACAATGAAGTTTCCAAGTCGTACATGCATAACAATTTATATTGAGGACTGTTTTCAAACACTAAAAAAGAACATATCTAAAATGAACGTAACGTATAAAAATCATCATCAACCATAATATATTCAGAATCTTTAATAGTATTACATAAACACACGGGATTGAACCAGGGACCCACACATCAGAGATAAGTCTGCTACTACTAAGCCACCGGGTCCCCTTTGTAAAAAGAACAAATAAAGTGACCGGTAGTTTCGTTCTTACACGTGCCAAAGTCGGTTTAATTGTGTAGCATTACCTTCACACCGATTGAAGGGGCATCATTGAAGGAAAGTAGAAAAGCGTAACAAAAAACTAAATAAAGTAGTACAACTACTTTAAAATATTTTATCTTTTCTGTATATATTCCTTTTTCCATTGAACGTTTTTTCCTTCTTCAGTTCTTTCCCAACTAAGTAATTGATATACAACATTGATTAACGACACACCACTGATTTCCGTAATTTGCCGCAGTGTAACATAACAGAGTCACAAAGGAGATGAACTGGTTATGTAACCACTGTCAACACTGGAGAATTAGTTGATCCAAAACGCAGGAGTCCATATACTATATAGTCAGTTAGAGAGCCAATCGAAGTGCATTCTAGATCGATGGGGGAAACAGGGAGTCTGAAACAAGCACCAATTAATCTATATCCCTTCATAAACACGTAACAAGAACGGGACAAAACATCAACAACACAAATCTCTGAATTAGTCGGTTGTTTGTTAGCAGTTGTGTTGACAAAGGGGTTTGCTGACAATGTTTATAATGGCTGCGTTTGCGTTGCATAATCCATAGCTAGTTGTAGTGCATGACGTAGGTATAAATCGGTGGAAAGCTAAAGATGCCTCCAATGTGTATTCTCTTCAACGGAAAAAAGAGAATAGAGTACTATGGCCAAAGATCAATCACAAATGAGCAAACAAGTCTGGATAATATTAATTGCAGCTATGTAGTCTAATTCGGTAAAAGGGAGGATAACACAGTGTTTCGTTTCATACGGCTAACTTCCAAAGAGAATGCCAGATGCGATCCTTCAATTAAACTTGCACTTAATAAATGGATATTGACTAATGTTTACAAGCAAAGCACGTGGGGTTTTGTGGGAGTTAATATAATTAATAATGAATAGTATACACATAACAAACAATATCTAATAATGCAGTAAAACAAGAATTTTCTGATCGAATCTCGGGATTAATTAATATTACCGATGAACACTATTGTTTACTAAGTGTCACTGAACATAAATGTTTTCATACTAAATTTATTATAGCAATTAGTATATTGTTTCAACAAAATATAGATAAATGGAATTTAATTTCAGAATATTGCACTCTAGTCAGGAACATTATCATTTATATTATTAGTATCATTAAGGAGACTACAGAGTGAAACTTTTGGATCTCACGTCAACTATTATTGACTTAACTAGAAATTGTGGTTCCACATAGCATAGTTGCTAATCCTCTCGTCTTTCGTCCCAGGTTCGATTCTCGGTTTGGACACTCAATTGAAAAAGTGTAAAAGCTTTTTTCAGACCAGTCATTCTGACTGAGGTTTTTCTGGGTTTTCCTCATTCACACCAGGCAAATGACGAGATGGTGCCTAACACACAGGTCTCAGGCCGCTTCCTTCCTTCCCCAATCTTTTCATCCTTCCCTTTCCTCAGGTTGTGTGATCGTAATCTCTCATACGTGATAGGCTAATATGACAACAGAAGCTGAAAATCGAGAAATCTAATTCCTAATCTTAACGCTTAACTAGAAATTACTTTTATATTTGTATATAAACCTCATCAGTGATCTAGTAGCCAGCATATACGTCTTTTATGTGCAGGATCTGGGTTCGATGTCTGGTGGAAGAACATTAAATTTTCAAATCATTATGTTGGTTTGGACTCTACATTAAATTAAGCTATATTTCCACGTCTCATATAAGCTTTGCTGAAATTGACGCAAAACTCTAAAACAATCAACTGACAATCATTTATGTACTCACTTCGAAAGTAGAACAATACATTTATTTTATACAACAGTCATTTCCAGCTCGCAGATGCGTGACGGACAAGCTGACTTTTACAATTCAAGGCAGGAGAAAGATAACAGGTCGAGCAAACAAGGGAAGGGAACGAAAAAGTGGAATGGAATGGAATAAAACAAAGTTGGTATTGTTCGATTAACCACGAATCCATGTGTAGTATGTCTGCAAAATCATCAGCCACGCTTTGTTTCCTGTCGCTTCTGTAGGGTTGTCACCCGTCTCGATTTTATTGGAACAGTCCCATTTTTTGGAGAAAATGTTTCATGTCCTGACATGCTGCTGTAGCAGCAGTAACAGCAGCAGCAGAAGATTTGGAATTGGCAGCAAATAATGCAATAACAATAACAAAAAGTATTGTTCCTACAACAAAAATCATATTGAAGTATTGGGATAGGAACCTATTTCTAGTTTTAGCTTCGCCTTATTGATACGTAACATACACCTATACATAGGTTACACACTGTTCAAATTGGCCATATTTTTTATTATGTATTATATTTTATATTGCTTATAGGATTTAGATTGTTTCACTTTTCTTTTACCAATTAGATATACGTACATAGTGGACCATCTATCTTGAAAACTATTGTAACTTTTAAACTAATAGATAAAAAACGCTTTTGTATGTAACTTCTATAACGCTGTATCCTAATTGTAATCTCTTGCTTCACTTCTTGAAATTTGTAGTTGTAGTTTGTTTCCATTAATATTACGTAATTTCGATCCATTCTCTCTTTCACAGTAGGATATTTCAAGTATGAATCATATACAGACATAAATTTGTAATACATTGTTATTTATTTATTTATTTATTTTCTCATCATCTATTAGCCTATAACTTGCACAAAACTTGGTTAGTACATGCTCAGTAATACCCTTCCAGTTGGCCTAGTGTACCTTTGGTGTATGTGGTTCCATGTTTGATTCCCGATGAGGGAGCCTTTGGAATTTTAACTGTTCTGTGTCTGTGTCTCTGTCGTGTACACTAGTCCTAAACAGTTGAAAAATAATAAAACAAGAGTCAGGAAGTCTTTTCATTTAAATGGTAGAACGTTAACCTCTTGTGCGAGGGATCCCTGTTTCGATTGTAGGCCATGTGCTTTTGTGGTTGACCACATCCATGGGTCTTCTTGAGATTCTCCCGCTATTTCATTCTATCAATTCTTTCATAACCAATAGCTTTCGTTCATCATCTGTCTGTAACCAGCATACACGCTGGCTCAATGATATGGCCCTTTCCCTGTAAAGAACAAAATCTTTACCTATTCTTAAGCCACCTACAGTTTCTTTGAAATCTGATATGGTGGAAAACGAACAGATGCATACTGACATGTAACACTTCCCAAGTGTAACACTCCGTTTTTGATAAAATTTGTCAGGTAAATATTACACATGAAATAAACGAAAACGTGTATTTTATTTTCTGCGGAGAAACTGTTTTAGGGGGCAGAAGTACACCCAAAATAATTTTGAAAGTTTACTCCCGAAAGGCAAGAAGAAGTGGACTGAAGTGAATGAAATTGTGCACAAATATTGTAGACGTAAAATGAGGGAATGCATGTTTCGTATTTTCCTGAGAAAAACAGTTGGACTAGATACGGACCTCTCCAAAACCTTTGATCAGGAAATATCAAAAAAGGTACCAACAGTATATCAGAAGTGCCTAAAGGACATGAAGAATTGCAACGAAAATTTGTGTAGGGTACTGTGAACGGGGGGAAATATTTAATTAACTTAGTAAAATGTTAATGTGGGAGGAGACATCACACACAAGCTATTAATTACTTTAATTTGACGTACCCTTCCACTCACAAAGTTCAATGCAAATGCATTTAAGTCAGTCGGTAGAGTCTAAAAGGTTAAAATTAAAATTTTGAAAATAGAATTTAGAAAATATGAGAATCTTGATTACAGGGTACGCGCAGTTTTAACGACCAACCTGAGCTGAAAATTACTCACTCACACATAAAACATGCCCAGCAGATTCATAGGTGCTTACATAATCCTGGCATCTCGCCTGAAAAGAAAACATAAGGAGAAAAATTGCCAACACATAACTGACGGCAAAGATGGGTGGTGAAATGAAACACTCTCCAATATTTCAGCTTCAATCCTTTTAATGAAGTTGTTATGAATCCAAAGATTGTGAATACATTTCCACAGTACACTCGCGCGCAGTAAAGAAAAAAAAAATAATTTTAACTTTTGAATTTTGAATGTAACACTGATATTTTAGCGGAGCTCTCGCTTACGTTTACCGTTCGTGCACGCCTTTTCTCACAACTTCACTGAGGTCTTCTTTCTTGCAGTGTCCTTAGATTTTTGTAATCGATTCTTCTCCACATCACCAATCCTGGAGAATTCCTAATGTTGATGGTGTGATTCTGGATTCGTTCTCTGCATCACCTCGTTCTCTGGATCCCAAGTTGACTGCATTCCTCCTTCTATAGGGGTCTGTGACTAACACCCGCCACGCTGCATCGAACCAGTGTCCATTGGTCTCTCGAGCATAGTGCGATTAAACTGACTTGCACTAGAAAGTCTTGCTCAACTGAAGCACATAGAAATAGCATGAATAAAATATGACTATTAACACGGAGCACTAAAATAATAATATATACACATGGTGACGGTGAAACTATATACAAATTGATACGACGTAGTCCGTAACTTAGTCCCTACTTGTACAAAGCTATTTTGTACTCAGTCTCTGTACGTAGGTGCCACACTGGAAGTTATCATCATCTGACTAAAACTGATATGAAGCATTGGTTCACTGTGCGTTATAATAAAATATTAAAACTGTAGCACTGAGTTTGTGAACTCCAATGAAGCAGTAATTTTTCTTTAAAAATTACACTGAATAAAATAATACGTTCATCTTGAGCTTAACACTGCGATCACCATGCTTAATGTTTGAAAGCACACTTGAGCGATCAGTTGGTATCTGCCAATTAATATTGAACTCGCGGCACTCGATATGAGCGCCACCGAAGATAAGTCAAAAATACCAAATAATATCAAACTGGTGGCATTCGACGCGTACACCACCGAAGCTATCAAAAAACTGCCCCGAGTCTCATGACCTCTTAGGTTTTATTCAAACAGAAGTTCATTGTTCCTCTGAGACTCGCGTCGGGTGAATCCACTTTCAAAACTTCCAAAAAATAGGTGTGTGGGAGTTTTCCCCCTCACAGGGACGCCGTCTGTGACCTACTTATTTTGAGCTTTTGCAATTTTGCATGAATTTTGACAGTTTATAGCTCACACGAATTACAGCATCTTGTGTCACTATGTTCTTTCTGTAGCTCGTTCCATGAGCTTTAAATTGATATATGTCACTAAATAACACTGTACTGTATGATATCAAAATACTTAAACAAACACAAAAAATTTGCAATATTGTCACTTGCCATGCACTGCGTCCTTGGTCGTGACATGTGCTGCCACCTAGTGACAGATAACCCAAACTCTTGTCCAAGTGACGTTTGGAGTTGCATCAATGTACACTGTTTTCTTTCAATGTTTCTTTGATTTAAAATGTTTATCAAAGTAAATCAAATAAAATAAACAGAATATATACATGAATTAAGCTATGGACAGCCTTTCAAGTGCTGTAATTTCGAGACACCTGAAATAAAGGATTGTTTTTCTGGCGAGCGTTCCTTTCCTTGCTCCCAGTACTAGCATTTAGATGAAGGTTTAAATAAAAAAATAAAAAAAAACTTCGGTTTGTGTCTTCCCATATGTTACCTCCCAAAACCATCAACCAGGCTTCTGATCTTTATTACTACAAGCCAATATTTCAATGAAAACATGTTAACGATCTAAAATTTATGTAAATAGTTCGGGATCATCCAGAAAGTTTATTTTACAACATATCAAAACATACTCAAATAGCAGAACATGCTATGGAAGCAGACGAAAATTCTTAAACTACAGAGACATCTATCGTGTGTTTCTGACACACTACATCGAGGACCAGGGTGGTATCTTCCAGATTTCAAATTCTCCAGGCTCGACAGCCAGGCAGAAGTTCGTTAGGGTAAAAGGACGCTTACTCTATCTGGGACGCCAAAAGTAGGAGGAGTTATCCAAAATCACACACTATTGTGTCTCCGATTTGACACGGACACGCTAGATTTTCGTGTGCTGGAGAGCCATTGAATTTTCCGACTTGCCGTCTCCACTGGAACAGTGTACGCTACTGACAAATAGTACACTAGAAGCTTGTGCCTATCTCTTCTTACTTATGATTTTGAAGCTCTTGGGTTACTAATCCAAAACTAGGTGGATACAGTGTATAACTGTAAACACCCAAGCTTCGCTCACACAAAGCAACAGCGTAGATGCTTGCTTTCTTAAGTTTTTTTTCTCTGAGCTTCTCTACCTCTACGAAAAGCAAATCCTAGCATTTTCAAAACTCAACTCCCATGTCCTTCCATATTATCATATGCAAATAATATCAATATAATGATGTTCCTTGTATCCTGTCCTGTCCTGATGCGATATACATGATTAATTATGCTATACAAAATAATATTTATACATAAAATACCACTATTAAATCTGCTTCCTCTGCTACATATGTAAATTAATTTAAATTAATATAAAAACTGTACTATTTAAATGATTAATTATTCATGTTATAATGCAAAAATTTGATATGCAAATTATATATCATAACACCTTAATGTGCTGATTACAGTACAATATGCAAAAAATAAACGAATACGGGTTTTATATTTTTTGTGGAAAAACGGTTTATTTTAGGGGGCAGAAGCCCATCCAAAATTTTGAAAGTAGACGCCCGAAAGACAAGAAGAAGTGGACCGAAGTGAATGAAATATTTGTGTACAGATATTGTAGACGTAGAATGAAGGCATACATGTTTCATATTTTCTTGACAAGAAAAAAGCGGTTGGATGGGGCGAGGGCCCCTCCATCCTTTGATCACGAAATATCAAGAGTGCTAATGACAGTATATCAGAAGTGCCTAAAGGACATAAAATTTGGCAGCTATGTAAAATAAAAGAATATGTGTTTTTTTACTTTCTGCGAAAAATCAGTTTTAGAGGGCAAAAGCCCCACCCAATATTTTGAAAGTTCAAATTTGACGCCTGAAAGGCAAGACGAAATGGACTGAAGTGAATGAAATTGTGCACACATATTATAGAGAGGCATTGACCCCTCCAAACCTTTGCTAAGGAAATATCAAAAGTACTACTTACAGTATGTCTGAAGTGCCTAAAGGGCATGAAGAATTGCAACGAAATTTTGTGTAGTTACAACACGCAAAAAATAAACGAACACGTTTTTTTTATTTTCTGCGAAAAAAAACTGTTTTAGGGAGCTAAAGCCCCCACATAAAATTTACGAAGTTGACGCCCGAAAGGCAAGAAGAAGTGGTTCGAAATGAATGAAATTGTGCAAATATTGTATAAGTATACTGAGATAATACGTGTTTCGTAGTTTCCTGAAGAAAAAAAAAGGTTGGATGGCGGAAGGAGTGTACCGAAGAAACTGAAATTGTGTGTAGATATTGTATATGTAAAGTAAGGCCTTTCGTGTTTCAGAAGTGTCCCCATCCGATTTCTTCAAATTTACACATTAACAGTAAGCACAAACAGTATAGCGTATTTTAAAGTATTTCGGGAAGAGCCTTTAACCCTTACAATATTTTTCCTCATAGAAAAATACGTGCCACTTTATTTCCTGTTTACTGTTGATGTGCCAAATTTGAAGCAAATGGGATGGGGACATTTGGGAAACACGAACGACCTTATTTTACGTATACAACATTTAAACACAATTTCATTTGCTTCAGTCCACCCCTTCCTGCGCTACTAGGTAATATTTACTTTTCTTCGGAGTAGACCTTGGCCCCAACAATGTTTTTCCGCGCAAACTAAAAACACGTTTCGTTTATTTTTTGCGTATTGTCACTATACAAAATATCGTTGCAATTCTTCATGTCCTTTAGGCACTTCTCACATATTGTTTGTAGCATTGGTAGCAGTTTTGATATTTCCTTATCAAAGGTTTGGAGGGGTCCACGCCTCACCCAACAGATTTTTTCATGAAAATACCAAAAACGTATTCTCTCATTTTACGTCTATAGTATCTGTGCAGAATTTCATTCACTTCAGTCCACTTTGTCTTGCCTTTCAATCGTCAACTTTGAACTTTCAAAATATTGGGTGGGGCTTTTGCCCTCTAAAACTGTTTTTCGGCAGAAAGTAAACAACACGTATTATTTTATTTTACGTACCTGCCAAATTTTATCAATATCGGAGTGTTACATTTGGGAAGTGTTACATGTGAGTGGATGGTAGGTCTACTCCCATATATGGTAAGATTAATTTTTGTTACTATTATTACTATTCATTGTTATTGTGATATATTTATTACTTATTGTTACTGTTATATATTTGTTATTTATATACAGGGTGTTACAGAATAACATCGACAACATTTGGGAGATGATTCCTGACTCGTAGATAAGACAAAATGTATAGAGCAACGTGGGTGCACAAATTCTTCCTTTCGGAGTTACAGGCTGCCGAAAACATGAAAAAATGAACTTTAAAGGTCCATAGCTCCAAAACTATGGGGCTTATTGTAATCGGGTCAACACTTCATTTAGAAATTAATATGTGCGCTATCCAAAAAAAAAGAAAAGAAAAAAGAAAAAAGAAAAAGAAACATGTTTCAAAATCCTAAGGTACTGACGCAACAATTTTTATAGAGACAGTTTGGCTACGGGCATATAATTTGAACAACTCACCAACTACTTCTACAAAAATTGTTGCGGAAGTACCACAAGATTTTGAAACATGTATTTTTGGATAGCACACATATTAGTCCTTAAGTGAAATCTTGACCCGACCACTGTAGGTCCCATAGTTTCGGAGCTGTGAACCTTTAAAGTTCATTTTTGCATGTTTTCAGCTTATAACTCCGTAGGGAAGCATTTGTGCAACCAGGTTGGTCTATAGTTTTTGTCTTATTTTGGTGTCAGGAATTACCTCCCAACGTTGTCTGTGTTGTTTTGAAACACTCTGTATATGTCATATTTTATCTCTTCTTTTCTGTTTTGGTTTCATATATTTTACTATATTCGTTTTAAAATTTTATTTACGGTAGTCCGGGTCGATCGAGACGGGAACAAATGACCTCGATGCTGAAGTCTCCATTAAACCTTAAATCAATCAATTAATCTGTCTGTTTAGTTTGGATGGCGTTAAATTAAATAGCTCGTGGCTAGTTCATGTAACGACGCCAATTGATAGGAAGGCACTTCTCTAGCAGCACCGATATTTCAGACACTTTTAAACGTTTAATGCAGGCGTTATTATTTATTTAACTAGATCTCAGATAAGATCTTTCTTACGTGGTCACCTTTGGTACACGGGGTCTCGTGTTCGATTTTAGGTGGAAGATCCTTGAAATTTGAACACATTGTGGTGGCTCGAATACAACATTAACTGTAAGGTGCGTGCATCATATAGCCTTCGTGTAGAAAGGGACTATAAATTCCAACCAACCAATATCCACATATAGTGTGCAGAGTAAATTTGCATTGCAACATGAGAAATTAACTAGAAGGAAGTGAACTAGATGCTTTATATAGAGGCATCATTCCGCCATTCGGGGCCGCAATGGCTCAGTGGTAGAGCGTTCATCTCATGCTCGTTTTTCTTTCTTTCGTTCATTCTACTCTTCTCTTTCATTTTTTTTTTAGTTGTTACGTTCTTTCGTTTCTCCTATCATACTTTCGACCGTTGTTAGTTGTGATTCAAGTCGCCCGTTGTCAGTAACACCAAAACTAAGAGTATCTTATAAGCGAAACTGGTGTTCCACATCCAGTTGCACGGATATCAACATAACGGAACTTTAGCTATTATAGCAAAGGAATATTTACATCGTTTAGTTATAAAGAAATATAAATGTTTGAATTACAGAAAATCAAGAGGGGGAATAGGTAGTCTGGGAAATTAGGTAGGCCAAAAAATGCTCCCTTTTTCTTCTATGAATAGAATGAAAGTTTAGATTACTGCTAAGTTTTTCTGTGTATCATGTCGCGTAAGATTCTCCAGTCTGAAACTCTTGCCGTTTAAACTGCAATTAGTATATTTCAGCTTCAAGTTGTCCCAACATTTTCTTTCAGGTAAAAACTTACACAGATAAAAACTGAATATTTCCATTTTTTTCTAAAATGAAATCAGTTAAGTTGAAATGAGATACGAATATTCAACGTGTGTTTGCAGGAGTGTAATTTCAAATTTACCTGGGGGTAAGATCCTCCACCGACATACGAGATTCAAATTTTCCCCTAGCATATTAGTAGAAAAACGATTAAAATATATTTAATTCTCAAAACTCAGGTGGGCAATTGCTCCCCTACTTCCCCGTGTTGTGCACAGCCTACTCGGAAACAAAATCCTAAATACGCCATTGTCAACCATGGACACATACACACACACGCACACACGCGCCATTTTAATCTTTGAAATGTCCAAAATCCATGCTTATATGCATTACGTTACGCTCCACGCACGGTCGCCAAAGGACCATGCTTACCTTCGATCAAGTGCTGCCACCTACAGCTTAGGATGAGGGAGAAAATAAACGAGGTATCAGATCACTCCATTTGTTCATTTTTCCCACGGCTCATGGACAGGAAGCTGTCCCTCACTCCACTTGCCTTGGCCACGAGAAAAGAGGGGAGAGGAACGGAATGGGATGGAATAACACGAAAGAGGGTTCAAAAAGAAAGAAAAAGTTACCGGTGACCGGTGTTATGAATTACTAATAGCTCCGTGATCAGCGACTGTGTACAGGAACACTAGCCGTCAGTTTAAACGATTACATTGCTGCTAAATCAACAGTCATTTCACGCAGTCTGATCTCTCTTGCCTCTCTTTTTTATTCAACAAAACGCAATCACATAGTTTGATTGAAAGATAAAAGAATAACGTGAGAAACAAACAACATAGGTAGATTGAAATAATGAAAAAAATAATAAAAAATCACAAATTGATTTTTTAATTGCTTAAACCCAAAAAAATACGCATTTAAAATGAAATTACGCTCATTGCTTGATAAATATCACGCAGTACATATTAAAAGGAGAGGTCTATTTAATATCAGTATTTAAAAAAGAAAAAGAAAACAGTGATTGTGGTGAATTATTAATAATTTAAATGATTGATTTTCCTTATTTGTGAAATATTAAAAAGTTTATCTTTGCTAGTTCTGATAATATAATCCATTTCTCAAACATAGCTGCCTCGTAAATGCATAGTTTTCGTTTTGGGTGCGGAGAATTTGATTCGGCTTCTGATGGAAGCTAATACGGGTCATATGACAATAGGTACAGATTTATGTTTCGCATATCCTCAGTGCTTAAAATTAAAACTAACAATGGTAGTAGGTAAAGTGGTGCATTGAAATCTGCATGTGTCATATGTCGTTGGAAAGGTTACACAGAGTACACCTTACATGTGAAATATCTCACTTGAATGGGGCGTGTAGGAGGCGTGGCGACAATTTGAAGATCAGAACAAGGCACGCTCCGAAACACCAGAAAAAGTGGACAACATAGGAAGCTATGATGTAATTGTTTTGAGACGTGTTAGTATAGATAAGTTTCAAAGGTAGCTGAATACGAATCTGACATCAAATGTTTACAAATCAAAATGGCAGACCCAACAAGCAAAAAAAAAAAAAAAAAAAAAAAAAAAAAAGCTATGGATCAGAATTTAAGTATATATATATATGGACACCAAAAGTGTAAAATTCAAAATGAAACTCCCAAGTTGGCGGCCAAAATGTAAAAAAACTACTATGAAACTGAAAGCGGGCAGGTAGAGGATTTCGTGGACGCGGAGTACAAATCCAATATTAAAATTGCAAAATGTAATATGATGGGTCCAATATGTTGGAAAAAGGCCAAAAAATATGCACAGAATAAACATATATGATTATTACACATGTAGTAGAAAATACATGTAGGGCATAACGAGGTAGACGATATTTTACAATAAACAGGGAGCGTGTTTTCCTGTACAATCATGCCAAAATTAAGGCACGGAATGAAGGGAAGTTTTTGTAGTGCACATGAAAGTTTTGTTATACGAACTGATTGCAATCATAGACAATAACTATTTTACTACCAGCTCCCTTCCTCGTCCCCGAAGAGATACACTATGATCGGTATGTGTTATATATCGTTGGAAATCTCAAAGTGTGAAGGACTTAAGTTTGCTTTCAACAAGCCCATTTGCCATAACTGCAAGCAGAAAGAATCCTGTATTGCATGTTCTTATGTATTTTGTCGTAAAAGCCTGTGTTACACCTGTTCCTTTCATCTTTATCGTTATCATTATTCATTCTACACTCTTTCCTTCATCCTCTTACACGCATGTTACGCACAGCAGTGGATACCTAGGAACTACAAGTATAAATGGCATAACGTAATACCAGGAAGACAGTTCTCGAAGCATAACACATACTTTCACTCCAAAACGCGCATTTTTCCACTGTCATTATAATGTTTCTGTTCCATGGCAGTGTTTTGCATTTTACCCACCATTTTGAATTTTACACTTTTCACTGTGCAACCGATTCATACATAGCGACATCGAATATCTCTATATACCCAATTTTAGGGTCACAGCTTGTTTTTTATTTTGTAATTTGTGTCAGCCATGTTGGATCCACCATTTTGATTTGTAAACATTTGATGTCAGATTTCTATTGAGCTACCTTCTAAACCTATATATACCACGTCTCAAAACACACCATAACTTCCTATTTTGTCCACGTTTTGTGGTGTTCTGGAGCGTGCTTTGTTGGGATCTTCAAATGGTCGCCAAACCCTACAAGCCCAATTCAAGCAAGATATTTTACATATGAGGTGTATTCGGTGATACCTTTCCAGTGATATATAACACATGCAGATCTCCAAGTAACACTTTACCTACTTCCCTTGTAAAACAAAACAACATTGTCTTCATGTTCCCCGAGTTAATACATGTAATACTACATTAACATTGTGATCTATAACAGGATCTAATAATCTCGAGGTATTACAAAATATACCATTTACAAAATACTCACTTATTTTTACATGTCTGCTTTTTAAATGTTTGTGATATCATCTAGAATTTTTGATAAGTAATAGTTTAAAAATACTTTTTTCGGAGGCTAAAAAGTTATATTTATTAGTTTTTTTTTCTATAATATGCCGTTTTGCATAACATCTTAGAGACTACATTTTACTATAATTCGATATATGGACATACAGTAGATGTACGATGTAACCACATAATAAAAAATCTGCATATATAGGAAAACGAAGCAATGATGTCAATATTCAGAAATGGTAATAAAAATGGTAAGATTTCCCGTGAGAAATCCTCCAGATATCCCCCTGGCAGCGTCTTGTGGGAAGGTGAAAGACAGTCTACATGTAAAGAAAGAATTTAAAAAAAACAGATAGTGTATAAGATTCCAATAAAATTGTAAGTGGTGAGCAAATAGGGAAAACTCATTACTGAAAATCATACTTTTGTCGGTTCCAACTAAGGAAAAAATTACTAATGCAATTTTTGTACATCAGAATTAGTACATTTGACAGGGTTTCTTTCTCTAGTTTAGCGTATTAAAAGTTTAATATTTACCGATTCAACTTCATTCGACAGCCGCCACTGAATCACTATTGATTACTTGTGTATAAGATACACTCATGTCCAAAATTATTGTCGCATGTCTATAAATATGTTGTAGGAATATAATTTGATAACGCATTCACCCGATATTTCTTATAATGTTAGTATGTGTATAGTCGATAAAGACATGTATGTGGAAAATTTCATGTCAAAAGAGCAGCAAATAAGAACGATAAAACGAAAACAAAACTTTCTTCTCCTACGCATTCTAATTTTCGTATTTATAATTCTTTTCCTATGAAATTTACCACAAACATACATTTCCCAATTATACAAATACTAATATTATAAGAAATACCGGGTGAATTCGTTATCAAAATATATTCCTACAGCAACATATTTATAGTCATGCGACAATAATTTTGGACATGAGTGTACAAAAATATTAATATAATACGAATATGCTTCTAATCTAATTTTCATAGTCTGACTACTGGTATATTTAGGATTCAGAAATAAAACAAACTACCTGTTATTCATTTTCAATAGAGTATATGAATCCCAAATATGTTTTCTTAAGACTCAGGAAAGTTAAAAGTTGTTCATATTTTCTATACTGAAACTTTATAGTAATAATCAGATCCTGGAATGTAATGACTGCAAATGTTACTCTTCCGTGTATATAGTTATTTTTCAGTGCTATGTAAGAAACTTGCAAGAAAAATCGCAGTATTGCAATTATATTAACGTATACTTTAGAGCTACGAAATTGACAAATATTAAACAAATTTCTGTTCTATGCTGATCATTAGAATTATAATTAGTTGTTAAATGTGAAACGGTAAGAATAATTTTCCTTAATTTAATATACATAGCATGAATTTCAAATTGCATAATTTACCCAAGAAGTAGATAGTGAAATTGTTTCTAGATGTGATTACTGCTTTTTTCTATAGACTGGGTATGTTTATATCAGTTCAAATATCAACACACTTACTTCACGATATAGGATCAATACAAAAGTTTTCGTGTTTACAGTACTATTAGAAAATAATATCTATTTGAAAGATCTGACAATAAAATTCCAGAAGTGATGCTGGTATTATGTAGCTGCTAATGACGTTTATCATGTGAGATCGTTGCTGTGATACTTTTTTCTTTTGCAGGACATATCAAGATTTAATAAAGAGAATACGTGTCCTTTCCAAACATCGATCATCAAAGACACCCTGGTTTTCATTGGATGGATTCTAAGAGCATCAAAGTGCCGATCATTCAAGATATCCAGGTTCCCAATGTCATGGATTTTTATGTGTGTAGCACCAGGTTTCGTCTTCTGGGAGAATGCGAACCAGAAATGAAGAATTTGACTCCCCAGATTTAATCAATTCTTTGCAGCACTCGACTCTCTGAACTCCTTGCTCTTCAAGCTTCAGGAACAACCCTCGTACAAGTCTCCCTTTCGTCCAGATCTCTTTACAGATCTGTCGGTCGTTTTGAGGTTGATATGCAATACATTTTCCATCATACAAACGGCATGACTGTATCACGTCGCGAATAGGCTCACATTTTGCTCTGAACAGACTGCCTGAAGGATATCCACTTCTGGGTTTATCAGAAACGTCTTCACCCCTATCATGAAATCGGGTGCATCATTCAAACACGCCACCACGAGATAGGATATTTTCGATTTAACCAGTTCTCATCATCTCGTAAGTTTATTAATATTAACTTACAGCAAAACTTAATGTTTGCCCTTTCTTCCGTGTAAGAATTTGTAAAAATGAAGACCAGTGTGTCTTTTAGACAACACATTTAAACTTTTTATTTCTTTTCTGAATGAAAGTATCTGACTCCTATAGATTTTGATCTCTTGAATCTGAATCTGAAATCCTTTTGTTTGTATCAGGTCTAGTTGCTGAGAAAGTCTTAAATAAAATTATTATGGTTATTGTAATAAGTATCGAAAATATGCATTGCTAAATAATTATAGAAAATACCAGTGTCTGCAAGATACAACACAAATGCATATAACAAGAAAATAAGGTCTCTTGCATTATTATGTTATATACATTTTCATCCACTTTATAGAATATAAAACCAGTAAAACACGAAAAAAAAATTTCGGAGAAAAACAGAAATTCACAATGGATATTCATTGTATACTGAAATGAATTATGTAAAACTGTACTGTTTCTATTGTTTACGGTTCAGTCTTGATCCATTAAGGATAATGTTCATTAACAAAAGATTGGAAGCACCCTTATAATGTAATTCTTAGGTTTAGATGTTTAGGGCAACGTGTTTCGCATAATACTCCAACAGTAGTCTGCGAGCATTGTTTCTTCGTTACCTTTGCATTGTTGCTCAAAGATGTGAATTGTCTGGTGAAATATTTCACCGTGCTCATCCGAAATTCCTCCTAGGTTAACAGGAAAAACATCAAGACTTCTATGAAGGAAATGTACTTTAAGCAGATGTTACATTCTATCGTTTCATAGTTTGACAGCTGTTCCTACAGTACTTTTAGTTCTCACTTTTGTGGTTACCAAAAAAATTACTACATGCTACTTTGAAAGAAAACAATTTCCTGTTCTCACCGTCAACCAATCTATTTTCGAATTCCTGATCGTTTATAACATATTTACTTGAGGCTCAATGAAAATCCCTTCTTTCAACTTGACATCAGATATGTTTCCATACTCAGTGGTAGAGCGTTCACCTCTGGTGCTTGGGGTCCCGGGTTCGATCCCAGCCCCCGCCAAGTGAACTTTGTGGTGGACAAACACCGTGTGTGTGGGTTTTCTCGGGGTTCTCCCGTTTCCTCCCACTTTCTTCATTCCACCATTTCATTCATTTCTCATTATCACCGTCTCCTTTAGCCTAACCCGCATAACCGTGGGACGTAAAACTCAAAGATTTCATTTCATTTTTTATGTGTCCATACTTCCTCCTCAAATACTAAAATCCTGGATTTTCTGGATCCAATCCTCTCACCATCATCTTCATCAGCCCTAGCTTCATTTAGAGGAGAGGCAAGTACACTTTCCGGGGATCCACAAGTGGTTCTCGTTGCACATTTTTTTTACTTGAAACTAAAGAGGTAGGAGATTGCCATTTTCTTTGAATGTAGTACCTTTCCCTAGATTTATTCTCCCATTTGCATAAAAAAAGCAACAACAGTATTTGGTGTGCCCTGCTAAACAACATACCATTCACTTTCAGATCGACACAAAAATGCCACACATATTTCGCACATTGTACGTTTTCCAGCAGATTCTTGAGGTTGTCATAGGATCTTCATGGCAATGGCGTAACCAATAGGAATGGGTGGATGAAAACTCCGTAATGTAGAAGCACACATTTCAAACTGAATCTTGAGGCGTCGATGAACAACCGATATTTATTACTTTTGTAAGAAACACGCAATACCTCCATTAGTCCATCAAACATCTGTACAATGCACTGCATTACCACAGCTACTAAAAAACGAAACAAGGTGACTTTCTCTGTTTCGGAACATGATAACTTGAACATCTTTTTTGAGTAGATTCCAGGCTCGCAATCGTAAGACAAGGAGCTCTGCTTGCGATTTGACAAACTCAGGTCTCTCACTAAACCCATTTGTCTCCCTTTGATATGAAATGTGGTTCATCAAATATAATTGGGATCATTAGTCTGCTCATCACTATCACTTCTATGACACTATCGCACACTGTTAATTCTGTTGGCGGCACTGTTGATGACATTTCATCACTAAGTGGGATTGGTCGCCTATCAGATTGTATGTCCGGGTAGTCCACAGAATTTCTTCCTTTGTTTGTTATTCCTTGAGCTTTGCACAAACAGAAGTAACAATCTTACGTGCGGTCACGTAGTTGCGCCACACTATAGGCACAGCGAAAGGTATTGATTTGTGGGTAGCACGTCAGATTTGCACTTCACCTCAGATTTGCAGCACATGACTTGCACACACACTGGGGGATCATGATTTTCCCTCGTCTACTTTGGACCTGAAGTACAGTTCATAAACCTTATTTTTCATCGATGTAATGTTGGTGCTATTTTTGGTAAAATCGGTTTGGTTCATTCGAAAACTTTCTCGGCATGTTCTAAGTTGCTGAATTGCTTAGCATGGAAGAAAACCCCATACTCTTCAAACTTGTATGGCACTGGAATGCTCACATGTCTTCAATTGGCAAGTCTTTTCTGATGTTTCAATCTACCTGCATACTTTAAAACGACTTATGTCGCCCTGATAAAAGCAATACATCCTCACGTAAACAAGGTTGCAGAGAACCAGCCACAAGTTTGTCGTGTTTTTTTTTTACTTTACAGTCATTTGTTTCACAGTGTTGCCAACTGTAACTTTATGTTTCCCTACAAGAGACGCAAAGTTTTAGTAACAATTCGAAACACATATAAGATGTTTATGTTAATTTACAATGATTACAAATTCGATATAAATAACATATTCTTGTTACAGCAAATACCTTGAAATCAAATTTTCGTATTTTTTAAAAAAGACATTTTTTCACAAAAAGTTATGAATTTCTTTAAATTGAGACTTGATGTGGAAAATATACTTACATTTTCGGATTGAGCAAGAAACAGACCTTTCAAAAATACATATCAGTTTACAGGAAAGAAAAACTGTGTTGTACAATGAATCGATGTTTAAAAGGGCAAAGATCCTACATTTAGTAAATCTTTACATGTTTTACGAAACAAAAATATCATATCATTAATCTCGTGTTAAAAATAGGGCATGGAAGAAGAAGACCTTCGGAATACGTAGCTCACCGAGTGGATGTTATAGTACTAAATGGGAAACAAGTGCAAGATCAACCGAAGAAGAAGCGAAGAAAATGTGTGAAAAACGATATTGTACAATCTGGTGTCGCAGTGGAAATGACACAAGATATAAACAGGTGGAGGAGCGACTCGAAAAGCCGACCCCCAGCTAAGTGGGAAAATAGCTTAGAAGAGGAATATATTTATATAGGATAAAGTATCTTTTTTGATAGTACTAATATGTTTTAAATTTACTACTCTTTAACAAGTATCAGTTATATTAACTTTGCTTTATATTACCAAATCAAGAATGCACTATTTGCAAACCACATGGCAAAGCAGAGTACATGATAAAACAGACTACATGGCGATGTACGAGAAATCACACGTAAAGCTGTGGATAGAAGCATATGCATCAGAAATACCTTACGGCAGACATAGATATTTCATGAAAGTAAGACATTGTAATTGTCAGTTGGCCAGACATATTTACCAGACGGAATTGAGATGAGTGTGTAGAGCAACTTTTGACTGGGTAGCCTGTCAAGAGACAAAATCTTATATAAAGTGGTGTGACGAAATCAGGAAGCACGACGTAATAAAGTAGAAAAGAATTATTTATGTTGTGGAAAAGAGTTAGAGAAGCCTTCATCCAGCAGTGATTTGATAAGGTTTTATATATTATTTTCTACATAAATTTGTAAAGATCATCGTTGATGTTTTGTGCTTTCCCCAAACGAAACTTTTACTCCTACGCACCTGTTTAGAATCACTACATATAAACATTCCCATGCAATCGTACAATTGAAGCTGTCCATGGTTACTTTTACAAGAATGAGCATTTAATTAATCATATATATGATCAACACGCATGTTCCCTTTTTATCTGAATCAGTGCTTAGTTTTTTTTTCCCCGCGAATTGTATTTTGCCCCAGAAGAAAGACAAACTCCTATACAGTACGTAGTTATGCTTCTTATGTCTTCGGATACAACTAAGTCTTAATGACCCACAACATTCGCTATTAAAGTTAACTGATGTGTTATTTGCGTGAAAGAAATAATGTAGTCCTATATCTCGTTACGCTGTTTAAGTACAAGATTAGCTGGATTGTTAACCCTGGATTCGTTCTTTATATATATATATATATATATATATATATATATATATATATATATATATATATATATATATATATACCCATACTCAATAAACAGAGCATTAAAACGATAAGAGATTGTTTACGTAAGTTGCATATGCATGAAATGTAACGAAAACGCAAGGCATATACTGTGAGGAGATATTAATGTGGTTTCGATGGAATGAAAGCTTATCTACCAGAAGACCTTGAACGAGTAAAAATAGCAACAGATTCAACAGATTTCCATTTCGACCCTAAGTAAAAGTTATGGATCGTTTTAATTATTCGCTGCAAAGTAACATAATACATGCCAAAAGAAAATAGAGTAGGTGTGCAGATAAAGGGGCCCGGGGTTTTCGATTCAAATTTGATCATAATGTGTCCCTGAGGTCTCAGAGAGTAATTTTAGAAACGTTCAGACTGTGGAAACTTCAAACAATTGTCGAAAATTACGATGAAAGTTACCATCTACGGGTAAGGTAGATAAAAGGGACCACGAATTTTTAGTTCAAATTGTCTCACAACGTGTTTCTGCGCTCCCAAACAGTGTTTCCCCGAAAATTTCAGGACGCAATAACCTTAAAAATTGTCCTAAATGAAGGTGAAATTACCGTCTGTGGGTTGGGTATTTAAAAGGGCCAACGGTTTCTTGATTCAAATTTTATCGCGTGTTTCTGAGGTCCCAAATATTGCTTTCAGGAGATTTCAGACAGCAGAAAACGCAAAATGTTTGCTCAAAATTACGATGGAGTTTACCGCCTACTAGTGAGGTAGGTAAATAGTCATTCTATTGCAATTCGATCACAATGTGTTATTTAGGTCTCATAGTGTTTTCAGAAAAAAAATCAGATAATAAGAGCTAAACAGTGCAGAAAATTTGGCTATAATCTATTTCAAGTATTCCCAGGGACGCCCGCAGAATTTTTACCAACTAGGACACTTTGAAGCACGTGTGCACGTAATACAGATATAAAACAACAGTTATTTATGCACATATCATTATTAACTTCAATAAATTTTGGGGAATTTTTTTGAAGTTTCCGTTGTCTATAACTTTTCTGAAAACACTATTTGGAACACATTGCAGTCAAATTTGAAACGAAACACCGCGAGGTCCTTTTATCTACAAACCTACCGAGAATAGGTTTGTTTAAACAAAAAGAGGAATATGCAAATTATACATAAAGAAAAATTAAATAAAAATTGAGAGCGCAAAGCTATTTGGAAATCAGAGTTGAGAATTGAATTTTGATCATGTAGCAATAAGGGTCACCGAAAGAGGGGCCAATCATAAACGTAATAGTGGTATGTATACTTGCAAGTGGAGGGTTTCTGTACAAATAGGGCAACAACTTTACAATGTTGTCGTCTTGTAACATACATGTATGTTGAGATGTGTTTGTAAACCGAGCTGAAAGGAATACAGGGACGCCTCAGCGGAATACTCGCGACGGGACAACAGAGAAACACCTGTTTCTCAAAATGTCAATTCATTTCTCATTTTTGCTCCAAATTCAGTACATCTTTCAACTACTTGTTTAAATAAGTTTCAAGTTTCTACAGAGACAGAAAGACAAAAAGTTGACTGTTATTTATTTATTTAGCACTTGCAGCAGCAGCGAATATTTATTTCCAGTATTGTCTAGGAAGCAAACAAGTCCTTTGTGTTTATCTTTTCGAGAAAATGAGAAGTTAACGCACTAGTCTTTGAATATCGTATACACATTCTCAGGAAGATTTCAGGAGCTAATTGTTTATAGCCTAGAAAAGGAAGAAAGAAAAATCCCAGAATACAAGAATCAAAAGTGTATCCATTCAGAGCTTTAAGCAGTTAAAAATACTATGTATTTTTTATTTAAATGTTCAAACATGAAAACATAAAGCAATCCACAAATTTACAAACTAATAACTTGTATCTACAAATAAGAGTATATGTTTACTAATCGTTCCTTTACTTGAGTAACAATATTTTTTTAGAATAAGTTTTATGATTGCTAGTAAGTTTGAGGGTAAGTTCTTGTAATAATTTATTTCAGCGTCTCCTAAGTTAATCGATAAATTACTTACATCCTTACAAAGTTAGTGTACAAAGTTTCTTTACTTTATCGCCATTGACAAAATAAATCATTGACTGAAAAAAAAAATATCGTCACTTTCTGCTGTTACTCTTACATATGAATGCTTTAGTAATCTTAACACTTTATACTTCGCCGCTGATGTCACAATTAAACTAACCAATAAATCAATTAATTCCATAGAATCTTGACCGTTTTATCACATAGTAAATACAGCAATAGTGAGTGTGATATTAAGTATAATAATTTTGCTAGCTAACCTTCCATCATAAGATTTTATGTAAATAATTAGAGCAACTTGTCGTTATTAAAAGTATTATGATAATGATTGCAATTTAATCACTTATCGTCATGATAAATATTATGATAATGATTGCAATTAAATAATCACATCAGCAAAGTTCACAAATAAATAAGTAAATTTGTTAAATTAAACAATTATGGCTTTTAATTAAGCACAATTTTAACTGATAGTGTACAACGAGCAAAAGTCTCAGGCGGAGAAACTTGCAATTTTCATAAATATTATGATAGTGGTTCATAATAACATAATTAAAAATCATTAGATTTCTCAATCAATCATAAGAATGATCGATTACAACAAGCTGTTTTCAACGTGTAGTTAATTCAAGAGAAAGGACATATGCTACGTGATCAGAGGTATTATATTTCATGGAAGGCAACACACATTTACTAAATGTAGCTATAGCGAAAAGGCTAAAAATAAGATGTTTTTTCTTTCACAAAAATAAAAGACCTCCAAATATATAATTGTATTTTCCTCTATAGCAGGAAAATACAATTATATATTTGTATCTAAAAATCTTAATGTATTGAAATGCTTAGTTCTGGTATTGCCTTCCAATTTTTTATTTTGAATTGTTCAAACTATTTTATTAAGCATCTTTTGTAATCTTTTGTAAAGCATTAGCTTGTCTTCTTACTTCTGTCTAATTGCGTCATTCTAAGTATGATCAGTATTTGCTAAACATTTTCCATTCAAGAAAGTCAATTTTCTGTTGTAAGGAAGTGACTTGGGTTTAACAGAAAGTTGTCTGCTTAACACGACAGAGCCTCTATGAACAAGAAACATCGTGGTCAGGCCTTCGCTCAAGTTAAACCAATGGACCTCTCACTTTCCTCTTCTGGATTCTCCACAAGCAAAATAGATGCAGAAGAGTTGAACCGATAATGAGGTTACGAGGTCCTACGGAAATTCTATTATCTGTTCCAACTAATGAAGCAGCTGACCACGGCAATGGGGTTTTGTGTTTATCTTCCCCTTACTCCACACATTTCGCCGAAGTCCATCTTCCAACCATAGCCTTTTCTGCGATGTATATATATACATATACGTTCAGTTACAACATCAATACATGGAAAAGGTTTCCTTCGTTTCTTTACCGTTGAGCATGGAGGAGTATCGGAAATTGTATCTGACAATTAGTTTTTGCTTCTAACTCTGCAGTTGAAACTGAAGTGTTTTTTGTGGCTTGTTGTTACTAGTAACCATTCACAGTGTGGTTCTCTTTGTAATAATGTTCGGTTTTATAATCAGGTTATAAACTTCTAAACAGCATAAGGCGATTTTTTAAAAAGTATGTGCTTAATGGAAAAAAGTAAGATTTGGAGACGGTTCCAAAACTGCTCTAAAACCACAGTCTACTAGGAATTCTGTTGTTACTTGTAAAGATTAGCAACATACATCAAGTACTAAAGTTTTTAATCAACTTACGTAATTGGTTAGTGAAAACATCTTAATTTTCTGATCTGATTAATTTAAGATCTATTTTTATTTTCAACTAAAATATCTTAGTTTTGCACATTCTGAGTGGATTGTTGTTCTTCTCCTCGCTTTTGGGAAACTAATAAAGTCCTTTGAATTTCTGTACGCACGGTAAACAAATATAGTACTAGTACATACTATTGTAGAAATTTCATGTAAATTCCACCATATAGCTAGTATTGCCTCAAAGTATGGGGTTTTGAAGAGTGGTGTCGCTAAACATTCACGAGAATTTCCGTGATCGGACGGTAAAATGTTAGACACTTATTGGATCGAGCATAAATTCGTAGAGGTTTCTAATTTTCTTTTCTTTAATACTTATAAAAGACATGTTTATGTCCCGGATATACATCTATTTGTAAGTTGTATCAAAGTCAAATGTGGCAAATTTGGAAGACTATTTTAATGGTTACAGTAGAAAGTGTAAACAAGATGGTACGAACATAAATTCGACATTGGCTGTATCAAAGTGGTATGTTTAAATACTTAAACTGTCATGAAAAATGATCTTGAGCCTGATGTCGAACTGTTTTACTTAAATTGCATATTATCAAAATTCATATCAAAACACAAAACATCTAAAATAATAATGTTTTAATATAGAAAACTTAAATGAAAAGTGGGAGAAACTCTGCTTGCTAGTGGTCTGCTATTCTCAGTAGCGGATTAGCCAAAAGCCTACCCTCCACCATTCTTTTGAGTGACAAAAGAAAAATTGAAACTCTTATTTATATATTTTTGAAGGTTTATATTGATTGTTGCCTTTTGTTCTTTATTGGAAAATATTTGAAACATTACATATAGTTTCAGTTCCAGTTTTTTCTGTTATGTAATGCGTAAAGTAATACTTAAGATCCACAATCTCCACGTCCAATCTAACCATAATATCCATCGGAAAAAGAGTTAAGTTGAAAACTTCTGCACGACTGATGTTAAATTGTAAACTCACGATATACCTATCATAATCTGGGTTCTAGCTGACCCCCTTCTCCAGACTTTACATTCTAGATCTGCTACTGCTCATTCTTTCCTCGATCTAGCATTTTGTTTTACGACTTGACAACAAAGCATTGCCAACAGTTCTTTTAATTGTTATTGCAAATGAGATGAAATGAAATACTTCAGTTTTGCGTCCCACGACTAAGGTAAGTGAGACGGTAATGGTGAGATATGAATGCGCGATGGTGGAATTAAGAAAGTATGAAGAAGTGGAAGAACACTGAAAAAAACACGTACACGATATTTGTCCGCCACAAGGTTCACTTTGCGCGAGCTGGGATCGAATTAGGGATCCCCCCGCACCATTAACTCCCATTGACTAATTTGTTGTTTCGTATTGGCGAAAATACAGTGTATTCTATAATTCAGCACAAACATTGTATATTTTGCAATCAAACAAGGTGGAATGTTAAGTGGACAAAGTATTTCAGCCACAATTTGTTCTTCGAGATTAATTGAAATCGAATGCAATACGAGAAGCGAAAACAGTTTATGTCATATATAGAACTAATGCTTTTGCTGAGAACACGGTAAAGAAACTCCAAGAAAAGAGATTTATCTTATATGATGTTGTATGCCAGAACTTATGAAAAATTCTTAAATAATCTTCACAAGTCAAAGAACGCGGGAATGTTGTGTCACGTATAAGAATTCAATACAGGTTATTTACCCCCCCCCCCTTATGTTTGTACCAATAAACCTACGTAATTAAGGATTCGTTGATTTACAAAACGCTACGAACTTGTTCACTGTATTGTAAGGTGACCCATTTTCCAATGTATGTTGAACTCCAAATATAGGCAAATAAAATAAAGAATATAAATTCAGCAAGAGAAGGTATCTGGCAGCTCGCAGCGGCGTTGTCACTACTCATGTGTCAAGGCTTTTTCGTTGCATCTAATATGCCAGTTTTCTTAATGGTATAAATCAGAATGACCCGTGATTGGTAATATTAGCACCAAAATAAGGGCAGTATTTTCCTTCTGCACATGGAAGGAAACTTCGGGGACCATCTCATGATGGTTCCTCTATAGCTATAACTAACATTCCAACCTGTTGCTGAGGTCTCTCAGTATTCTAAAATAGTACATAGCCAAGCTAATAGGAATGCTATTTGATGTGAATGTTGGAGTCGAATTTTCTGAATCGGACATATAAAACTCTAATCATCATTACTAGCCAATGGAAAATTGTACTCACTACTATTTCTATTGGCAATAATAACAATGTTTCATCTATCACAATTTTTACAAAACTCGCTGAAGTTTCACACCTGTTGAGCCTCAAAACCTATCTTTCTGTATTAATGGCCTAATTGCAGAATTATTTCCTGGTTTCGTTATTTCCAGGAAGACAACTTTATTCTCTGACTCGGCAAAGCCTTACAAATCCCTGGTTAATGGAATGTCTTGTGTGTGAGAAGTTCATGCGTATGTGTTTTGATTTTCCTTATTTGCTAAGAAGTTATGTGACTGACCTGCAGCACCAGTGAATGATTGAAATTTACAGAAATTGAAAAGCAAATATTACACATATTGCATAAATCAAATTTCTGTCATGCTACAGTGTTTTTTATTATTATTATTATTATTATTGTACAATTTTGTTTCAGAAAACTACCTTAACATTTTTGCTTTTTTCATAGGTTTTAAATACAGTCACATTTTAGGAAAGTATTTAACTCTATAATTAAGTTCCGATTAGAATAAAGGTCAGTTTCTAAATATGTGCAGCCTTATGCAGAGTCGTTTTGACGTATGATTAACGCCATACTACGAAGTTAACTAATGGATGGTTATCAAAATTGTATTCAGAGTCTCTGATTAGGACGTAGTATTTGACGAAGTTAATCACATGTGACTAATTAATCTTTTACCCACGGTTTAGCGTGCGACACAACATTTCGTATTTCGTAATTCATCTATTTTCATTTTTACAGACTACGCATGCGCTCATCTACTTTTCCGTAGTTGCCACATTTATTTTACTCACCGATGCATTGGGGTTCTATAAGTTAATCATATCCAAATCATCATTTTAATTGTACTAAAAGTAGACTCTAAATACCAAAAGATGCACCTTCCTTAGGTTGTGTACTAACTAGTCTGTGACTAACCTTCGATTAACGAATTCTCTCTGAATACGCCCGTGGAGTCTACGATTTCTGTAAAATTGCGTCAAAACAATACTAAACATGCTGCAATTACATCGTTGAAAAATTATAGAGATGTAAAATCTGTAAATCAGGAAATACTAGTAATACCAAAATATGAAATAACTATTATTATACAGGGTGTTTCAAAACAACACCGACGACGTTTTGGAGGTGATTCCTGACACCAAAATACGACGAAAAGTATAGACCAACCTGGGTGCACAAACGCTTTCTTTTGTAGTTATAGGCTGCCTAAAACCTAAAAAAAAGCAACTTTAAAGGTTTATAGCTCCAAAACTGTGGGACCTACCGTAGTCGGATCAAGACTTCACTTAGGAACTAGTATGTGCCCTATCCAAAAATCCATGTTTCAGAATTCTGCGGTGCTTCCGCAACAATTTGTATAGAGGTAGTTAATGAGTACTTCGAATTATATGCCCGTACCCAAACTCCCTCTATAAAAATTGTTGCGTGAGTACCTTAGGATTCTGAAACATGGATTTATGGGTAAGGCACATATTAGTTACTAAGTGAAGTCTTGACCCGACTACCGTTGATCCCATAATTTTGGACCTATGTGCTTCTAAAGTTCATTCGTTCATATTTTCGGCAGCCTATAACTCCGAAATTTGTGTACCCAGGTTAGTCTATACTTTTTGTCTTACCTTGGTGTCAGGAATCACTTCCCAAACGTTGTCGGTGTTGTTTTGAAACACCCTGTATATAGATCATTATTACTATACTTCGAGATCTGTTTGAAAAAGAATATATTGAGATGCAATATGTAAAGGCAATGGGGGTAAATAATATAGGTCTACCAATCAAATTAATTACGAACATGGGAAAGAAAGGTAAGAAAAACTATTTCGATTATGTAAATAAAGATATGAAAGTCATTTGAAGAAGACAATGATGAACTTATTTAAGAAATAAAATCATAGAAAGGTAAGGAGCTGTAGTCTCATGTAGAAAATATTATGTTTCGAATACTGAGTTGAATGTGATAAGGAAAAACAAACTAGGAATTAGATTATCAACAGTTTGGATTTTTAAAGGGTAAAGACAAAAGAGATGTTGTTATCTTCATGCGTTTCGCTGACAGATTTGTACAAAAGCAAAGATGTATGTTATGTTCATTGATATAGAAAAGGCTTTTGATCTGGTGAACTGGAAATTATTAGTGCGAATTCTAAAGAAGATGGGTTTAAAAAGAAAATATGGGAGACTGATGTGAAACTTAGTCAAGAGGTGTTAGAATAGGATAAGAAATGACAAAAGAGGGTTCAATTCGAAAGAGATTTAACCTCTCACCAACGATATTTAATGTCTACCTAGAGGAGATAGTAAAGAAGTGCATGCAAGGAAGACGGTATTTCGGTAGGAGATGAAATGCTTAGGTTTATACGATTTGAGGATGATATGGTGCTTGGTGTGAAATCTGAAAAAGAAAATTAATAAGATTTTAGAAAACTTGAGGAAGGGAAGCGAAGAATATTGGAAGAAAATAAGCGTTAGAAAAATAAAAGCATTTGAATTGGTTCGAAATGGTCGGTATCAAATATAGATTTAGGAATGAAAATAGTAGAATAGGCGATTAGTTTTTTTTTCTTTTTAACTTGATAGTATTATAAGTGAAGATATAAAATGCGGATTTCAAACGTGAAACAAAAGTAAGGAGGTACGAATGGCAAAAAGAAATATTTTGTGTGCACTTGAAAGAAATAATTAAAAAGAATCATAAATTGCCTGTCATCGAATATTGTGCTTTATGGTACAGAAATATTTACTGAAACTGTACAAATCCGATGAAAAAAAACTGAAGGACTTGAAATGTGGGCGTAGATAAGTATAGTAAACGCTAGCTAGGTCGAACGGAAAAGGAATGAAGAAATTTTAAATGTTAGAAATAGTAGTAGAGTAAAGAACAATAATAGATGTAATTAAATAAAGAGGAAAAACTGTTCGGGACAGTCTCTTCCCAATTCGATGTAGTTTCAATTTCCTCTCTCTTAGTCTTAGTTGATGTTAGGCGCTGTCCTCGAAGTTCCAGGGACTCGCAGGTTTGGTCGTCTTGTTGATATCCATTATGAAGATTTGTCCGTCAATCGACCAAGGCATCGAAAACAGACTACTGGCTGAGTGGTGATGATCACTAAACAATGACCAAAAGACAAACTTCAATGCAATATGACGAATCACCAATGAACGACCAAGATCGTGCTCTTTCAATTGCTTTTGACTTGACTGTCCTCATGACGTAAGAATCAGGAAATGACACTACATGATTTCATGAGCGTGGTCTATTGCTCAAAAGTGACATTCACAAAGTCCGTGTTTCCACATGTCATCGACTCAACGCAAAGCTGTTAAGCTTCCTCCTGAGCTTGCTATCGTTGGAGGTAAACGTACCAAAAGGAAACTCACCTGAGTCAAAGTACTTACTTCTATGTCTATTTTTTTCTTGTTGTAACATCGTGTAATGGGTAAATTAACGAAGCGGACAATGTCTTGTAGTGTCCTGACTCTGAGAGACCAATAAGGTCGAACCAGTTGAGAGAAAGAATTGATCTAAACAAAGCAAATTACAAGTGTCTCGTGTGAGACTGTGATGTAGCAAGAGATGAAGGTTCTAATGGTCGCTACCGCTGCTTATTCTTACAATTTCTTACCAGTACAAACACTTCTTCATTAACATCACAGCAATAGGTAATTAATTTTCCAATGCAAAATCGACTAGCGATGTAAAACAGAATATCGGTGTTAATTACATCAGGCAGTGAACTCTTTGGGGGCTAATTGGCTTCCATTGATGACTGATTGAATTTTCACATGAATAAAGATCTCCTAAGGGTCCTTACTTCATATCCCGTAACAGTATCATGAAAGACGTCATAGATAAAAATACGGTAGAAGAAAAGAGGAAGAGGCAAAATAAGCTACAACTTACAGACTTGCGAAAACAGAACTTTTTTATGTTAAAACGAAAAACTAAGCTCAGGACAATGCTACGTGATAGAAACTTCTCAGTTTGTGACAAGTGGCTTGCAGTAGTGATATAATATCTTTGATAATGATGAAGATGACAAATGTTTCTTAAGTTTGTCATTTTTTTTCTTTACAAATATGTAATTTAGACAGGTAGGTAGGTAAACAGTATTGTCAAGCAGTTGGAGTAGAACTGCGAACGTTGATATTTCCACTTAAATTGTTTGGTTTAAAATTTTCCTCTAGCGGAGAAGTGTGTGGAGAAACAGACTTCCAGCTGTAGGAAAGGATTTGAAAAGAGAAAGAAGAAGAAGAAATAAAGAAAAGAAGAGAGAATGAACAAAAGTAAAATCGTTCGAAGGAGTTGGCGTAAAAACTTCTTCCAAACTCTCAACTCAGCTCCTAAGATCTGCTAGAAAGTAGGAGTTCTTAATTAAATCCCATGACGCGACTTTCAAATAATTTCTCCGTGCGTAATGTGTGTTCTTACAGTCACCCGGAGTCCTCCCCATAGCACATACCAAACACACACACACACACAACACTGCAGTAATCTTTAGAGTGTAACTGTAACTGCCAAGCTCCTTTTACCCGAAGCGGAAGCAAATACAGGAAAAGAAACTATCACAGTGGAAATACTTTTCAACAGATCAGAAAAGAAAAGGCTGCAAACAGTATTTTTGTGTTCCTTGGAACTTTAAGAAAAAAATCTTTATGTTTTAAAGTGCTTGAAATTTATACGTGTTTTACTTTTAGTTACCATGCGTACTTAGTACCGTATCACTTAGAATCTATAATGACGTAAAGTCCGTGGGCGAATAAATTTAATTACTGTAAAAATGAACAAAATGGAATGAGTGTATGTTATAATACGTGTTGCAATATGTATTTGCAGCCTTTTTTAATATAAAGGTAAAATCCTAGTAGATCTCACGTTATTATACGAGGGAAAATCGAATAGTGGTTGTACCTACTGATTTGTTGTCAAGAGTACCCACAATAAACGAAAAACAAAAATAAATTATTTCAATTTAACATCCCGCAATTATGCCATTTATGCTAAGACAGACAGATGATTAAGAGGCCTTATCACTGCGAATTTAAAATACCGCTAATTTTACAGTAATTATGTGATATCTTCAAATAGATAAAAGATAATCGAAAAGTAGAACAAGACCTCCCTAGACAATATTATTCTGCGTGAGATAACGTTATCACGACCCATTTATCTGCTTTCGATTTTCAGACATTTAGAAAATCGGCATTTATTTTCGCGTTTATAAATAACTGCAAACGAAGCTACTAGGTGACTCGTAGTGGCAAGTGAGTGATTATGGAATATTTTGGTGGAATTAAAATTTGGGAAGGACCTGAGTTCCCAAGAAAATTCACGGACACGATGTTATCTGACATATTTACTTGACAGGGAATCGAACCAGGAACGTGACACACCAGAGTGTAAGCTTTCTATCACTGAGCAGGTTGGTGAACGTGATCCATTCGGCTGATCTCAAAATATGGACAAGCAAAAATGGGTTCAATATGCATTCCTATGGGAATAATTGTGGATATAATCCTCGCTGATTGACTACCTGCAGTGTTGTTGATATTAGCGATATAGTAATGTTTAAGATGCTAACTACTACTCTCTCTGTGGAATTTTATTAAAAACCGAAATTAATGACTTCCTACTAAACGAATCTAAAGAACTGAATATTTTCTATTTTCAAATACTCATTCATAATAAAGTGTATTTCATTTAATTCGAGGTAAACTGCTATATTTAAACCTAGACTTGGTAAAATTTAGCTTGTTAAGGAGTTTAATTTACCAAACCCTAACCAAACTTCTGCACGGAGTGTACACTGTGACACTACTACTTGTTTAAAACGAAACAACGTAACTAATTTTATTATTTAACACGTTTACATAAGAACACAAAATTATGACTATCTTATTTTTTTCTTAGTATGAGAAATTTAAGTTTGTGTTAAGTTAGCAGGCTGAGTAAACTTTTAGATAAATCTACATCTTTCGGAATGTTAATAATCTTTTAAAAGTTCATTGTGTGTTTTCTATTTTGCGACTCTGTTTGATTTGATCGTGTTCGGTACGAGGAAAGGAAATTTTGTACGCAAGGACTAGAAATAATGATGGCTTAGATTGTTAATACTACAGGGTGCGGCACGTAAAACCGGCCCGTCGTAATATTCTGGTCTGCACACCTGAATTAAAGATGCAGGTGGAGGAGATAATGACAAGAAGTCCTCGAAAGTCAACCAGGAGATTGAGTCAACAGGTTCATGCGAGTGAGAGAAGTTGCAGACGTGTTTTAAGGGGACTGAAGTAAAACCGTAAGGGGACTGAAGTGTTGTGCAAGAACTGAAGGAGCCTGACCTGCAGAAGAGGGTGCATTTCTGTTCATGGCTGTTGAGCAATGTTGCCAGTGGTTTCTTGGATCCACTAATGCTCATCATGAGTGACGAGGCGTAGTTCCACCTGTCTGGGTACGTAAATTCCCAAAACAACCGGTATTGGTCGACAGAAAATCCACACGCAATCCACCAGGTACCCTTGCATGATGAGAAGATTGGTGTTTGGTGTGCCATTTCCGCCACACGCGTTATTGGGCCCATATTCTTTGAGACGACAGTGAACAGTGACGTGTATATGCGAATCCTGGAGGAGTTTTATACACACTTGACCGAAGAGGAGCGTCAGTTATGTTACTTTCAGCAGGACGGTGCAACATGCCACACATCAGCTGCATCATTGTCCATTATACATGAGATGTTTACACCAGAGAGGACAATCAGCAAAGGCTTGTGGCCTCCTCGGTCACCAGACTTGTTCACGTGTGACTTTTACTTATGGGGACTGTTAAAGGGAAGAGTATACGAAACAAATCCACACACAATTGAAGAACTCAAGACCAGGGTCCAGGATGTCACCAATAGCATTACAACACAAGAACTGACAAGGGTCTATATGAATCTCCTCAATTGTGCTCACATGTGTGTTGAAGTGGGCGGAGGACACTTTCAGCACCTGCTGTGAAGGCTGCTGTGAAAGTGAGTAGTCATATTCAATACATTACATTTCATTTATGTGTTGTAGTTAATTATATTCAATACATTACATTTCATTTTATGTGTTCACTTTATGGGCCGGTTTTACGTGCCGCACCCTGTATTAGTTTTATAACCCAATCTTAATTTCTCCACGCTATGGACAAGGCAGAATATGTGCTGGCAAACATTAGATAACAATCGAAAAAAGTACCATGACATTGACCACTGGAGCTGTCCAAAAAAAAAACTTGCAACCCGATCTTTCTATTTACTGTTTACATGTTACAACGTCCTGAAAGCAAGAAAGGTTTCTCCACCCATGCAGCACTACACTCTAGTGAACAAATAGTGAACCTCTTCATTAGAAACCTCCTCATTTTGGCGCACTTCCACTCCCTGTCCAAAAGAATCCGTTGTTTCGGAAGCGGCGAAACTGGTTTTTCCTTTAAGTCAGCGGAAGAGCAATAGCAAGTAGCAAGCAAAACGTTCCAGAAAGTTGCGAATGGTTTAACTTTTTGCAAGATGGAAAAAATGGTGTATGTTCCTTCCAAGATTATGTTTACATGGAAAAATATAGTTGGGTTACAAGTTTCTTACGACAGCTACAAGATTCATATAACGTGACAAGTACCTAAACTTGTTTATATACAAAGCATGAAGGAAACATACTTATATTTGTTGATATGTACTGTATGTTCAAGTTATTTTCTCTATAGTAATTCAAGATATTCACTAAATCTTAACTGTGGTTTCTACATTATTAAAAACAGACGTTAACAATGTACATTGATCAGCTAGATAATCTAGTCAACATCTATTTCATTACTGCAAAAGAAAATTGCCCGTTAAAGTCGTTTGAAAATTTCTTTTCGGAAGCATCAGGCTTATTCAACAGCGTCGCAGTATAATTTATGTGTTCCTTTCTTCCGCAGCCAATGTTTATCGATAAAGGAACAATTAGCCGTTAGTCAGCAGAAGATTTGCATTCACACTGGCCTTTCTCAATGCATTCGGCTTGTGTCGGCTATCATTAGCCGCGTGACTCAACCCTCGTTGTGTTGCAACAACCCCTCTTGTGCGATGGCTCACCCTACACCCACACACTTGCACAAACGAGCGCCGAGGAAAAACCAGCAACCCGTATCATAGCGCAGGACGTCACTACACACACACACATATTTTAGGGGGGAATGCAAAAACATAGAGAAAGAACCCTGCTATCAAAATGGATGAGTGGGAATGGAGGGGGGGTTGGAGGGGAATTAAGAAGGGAAAAAAGATCACATATGAGTCACCTTTACACATCTCAAGGGAACGCTCATCTTCCCTTGATACAACGTTACAATGGCTATAAAGGAAAAATAAATTGCTTTGTGATTTTGCAATTTTTCGTACATTTTCTTTTCCCTTTGAACACTTTTAACCCCCCGGAGGTCATTCTACGGAAAGTAATTTCGGAAGTAATACATTTTGCACGTGAAGCGTCTATTTATTTCTTGTCTTTTAGTCTTCCGTAAATAGCATTAGTGTTGCATAATGCGTGTTATAATCAACAAAATTTCTTCTTTGTTAATACTAAAACATGTCACCAAGTTGGTGTCAAAAAAACATTACCTTAGACAAAGAGATAATTTACAACTTACAAACAATACATAAATACTTCAATGAATGTGCAGTCAAACTAAACATGAATTTAATGTAACAGAGAAAAACTAGAACTTAGTTTAGATAGAGAGCCACTGGAGAAAACAAAAAGTCCGTTGAAAAATGTATAGGGTCTACATAATTTAGTATATAGTACCTGCATGTTCTTTGTGAACTTAACCCTAGAACGGTCGGGCTGGGTCTATCAGTCCCATCTACTTATATTTTAAATAAAATTTTCAACTTAAAGTTAGCGGTTTGAGTTGTAACTTCCTATACCTTCCGTAAACGACCGATAAGAGACGCTAGTGTTGCAAACCAGTTTGATTTATTATTAGTTTGCTTTTAATAGAGCTCTAAACCTCGCGTGGGTCTGTCAGACCCAGCCCGACCGTTCACGTAACTTTTTTTTTTTTTTTTTGCCAGTGTTAAGAATCTTGTAGGGAGTTTACTTTTTTTATTAAGACTATGTATTCGACATTTTTTGAGTGTGTATATACGAACAATATTTCAGTTGGTATTTTGAGCAACTTTAGTACATAATCGAACGAGAAACAGTTTCTGCGACTAAAATTCATAGAATTTGATATGATGATAAAAGTGAACTGGAGGATTCCGATGCAGATCCTGATTATGAATTATTTAGTGACCATGATAGTAACAGTGAGTGTTGTGAAGAAGAAGATAAGAGTTAAGAATTTTTATCTACTGCCGCTGCTGAGAAAACTATACCCACTCCTCCATTAGATAACAATCTTGCCAACAATGAAAACTAAAAAACTTTACCCTCTGACATTCACTACATTTCAACATAGGTGGTGCCTTAGGTTATGTTAAATAAACTTATGTTTCCTTTATAATATTATTTATCTATAGCAACATGTAAGCAAGTATTCCTTTTTATATGATTTTCTAAAAAAGCTCATATAATTTACTAACAAAAATATGTAAACAAATACAAATATTAAAAAAAAAAAAATAAGCGAAAACACCAATTCTGAGCTGACATGCTTTTTTCTGTTTTAGAAATACTTGTAATTACATAAAAGTATGTTTCTATTTTTAAAAAAAAATATTGATTACAAATTAATTATGCAGTTTTACCTGTATTTTCTTGGGTCTCAAAGACCCAGCCCGACCGTTTATGAAACTTTTTTTCCGCCCGACCGTTGTAGAGTTAATTGAATAGTCATTACAATATATAACATGATACTTCCTCAATAGCAGTGTTTGCAGGTTTCCTGAAGAAAATTTCCCTCAACTGACACAAAATTTTCAAAATCAAATTTTTCATAGTTTGTTAAGTTTCTAATTCCTATGAAAGAAATTACGGTTTTTACAAAATAATACACACAAATACGACCAAAAAACAATGAGTGCAAATTATGCTACTTTGAACGGAGACACACTATTATTACTTCTGAAGAACAAACACAAATTTAAGCATTTATATTGGTGAATCAGTCAGCGCAAGAATTTTTCTGGATTTTCAAATTTTATTGGAAAATCCCTTTTTCCTTTTTTAAAAACATATTTCCCTAGATTAGAGAAATTTCCTTCAAACTATGAACACTGGTCAACAGATGTCGCTACTCTATTGATTATTGCATGCTAGATATTTGTAGTCATGCCAACCGGTGGGAAAAATCCTATTTCAGAGTTAGGAACTAGGAATTAGATTTCTGGGCGTTCAGCATCTATGGTTACGTTAGCCCGTCATATATGAGGGGTGACGTCCATTGGCGATCGCATTATCCGAAAAGGGAAGGAAGGAAGGATTGGGGAAGGAGGAAGATACCATCCCGGCATTTGCCTAGTGTAAATGAGAAAACTCCAGGAAAATCTTACGCTGGCGTGAAAAAGCTTAATATTTTTTAGTACGAATGTCCCCACCGGGAATCGAACCCGGGACCACTCGCATCAAAAACGGTAGCAAAATCCTGTTTCGTGGGATTTTATGACATTAATTTGTTGAAAAGAAATAAAGGGGGAATTTTTATCGAGATTGGTAACATATATGGGACTTTTACGTGTGTTAAATCCAGGCAAACAATATTTTCTAAAGGCAAAAAATAGAAAATCTTTGAGTTTAACGTCCCACGGTTATGCCGGTTAGGCTAAAGGAGACGGTGATGATAAGTAATGAATGAAATGGTGAAATAAAGAAAGTGGGAGGAAACGGGAGAACTCCGAGAAAACCCACGCACACGGTGTTTGTCCACCACAAAGTTCACTTGGCGGGGGCGGGGATCGAACCCGGGACCCCAAGCACTAGAGGTGAACGCTCTACCACTTAGCCACCGCGGCCCGCGCAAAAAATAAACATATTGAATAAGTCATAAGTGCGAAATCATTGTTGTCAAATTTTAACCGATTTCTTTTTTAATCAGAAAAGTTTATGCTACTGAGGAAGTGGTTTGTTGTGTGCCTGATATAAACTGAAATGAAATCTTTAAGATTTATGTTCCACGTTTATGCCAGCTAGGTTAAAGGAAACGGTGATGATGAATAATGGGGCGTTTACACTTAGACGATTTAGTCGCCCGACTAAATCGACTCGCTGCATTTGCCACTAAATCGAAGCAACTAGGCCGAATCAGGTTGATGGATGTGTTCAATCATTTCAACCACAGAAAATAGAACGTCTTTTAATTCAGTTGCCAGTCGATTAGTCGCCTTCGATCAACAAGCGATTAAGTTGAAGTCCCGTTTACACGGTCGATTAAGTTGAAAGTGACGTCAATTCAACTGAATCGAACGCAAATCGACTAAGTGTAAACGCCCCATAATAAATGAAATGGTGAAATGAAGAAAGTGGGAGGAAACGGGAGAACCGCGAGAAAACCCACGCATACGGTATTTGTCCACCACAAAGTTCATTGGCGCGAGGTGGGATTGAACCAAGGATCCCATGCGCCAGAGGTGAACGCTCTACCACAGAGCCACCGTGTGTGATACTCAAAAATCAACCGCCAAGGAAGGGAAATTGTCCTCTGGTATTTAAAAAAGAAGAAAATAAAATAATGAACGAGTGAATGAAAGAAAGAAAAGAAAAATATCGAACGATAAACAATCAACTCACAACGTTCCACACAAAATGTACGAAGAACAAAGTTAGTAACGTTAGGTTCTGTATGATGTGAACGCACCAAAGCGTAATGATGGCACTGCAATTCAGAGTAAATAAACTTGTTTTCGATTAAGGAAATATTTATTCACAAACTATGCTGAATACATAGAAGGCCGAGTTGTTTTATATCATATTTTGTATTATTATTATTATTATTATTATTATTATTATTATTATTATTATTATTATTTTATAGTTAGTATAGTGTGGGAAATCCAACAGCAAAATGGGAGTTTTACAATCTCGAGATGGGATTTTATAACTTTACAGGATGGTATCACTGAAATGATATCTGTATGACAATGAAATGAAATGATCTGTGCACACTTAACATTGAAGAAATCGAAGTCTATTTTAAAGTTTTATCTGAAGTTTGAAAATGTCGCTAAAGTTCAACATAACTGCATTTGTGAGTTTAAACAAATAGACATCCTATTACTTAACAATTACAGGGTTTTGTGACAAGTTTCAGGTAAATGGATGTTGTGTACCGTTTATGATGTTTAGAAACGCAGATTCGGAAGACCTCTTCCGTCTACAAGTCCTGCATTTTTGGCTTTGCTTTCAGAGAATTCTTGAACCACTTTGAGCACATTCGTAAATTATACAGGAGCAGGGAAATTGAATTGTGATTTATCGTATTGGCAATACACTTATGATGCAGAAGGGGACCATAATTGTGTATATGATGTTTGACTGACTGTAATATTTGTAATTCTGGATAAAAAGTTTCTATATGGCAACCCTGTGTAGTCTGAGAATGGGGATAATGGTAAAGATGGAACACTGCTATACTGTGTCATACTAGTACGAGAGTGGCTGAACGAAACATTCCCGAACCGCTGGATCGGTCGACGTCTGTCTGTCAAGCGCGGGTCTGTCAAGCTGTTTGTGACAATTCCAGGCATGTATCGATTTGAATGCGTAAAGCCACATTGTCACGTTAGAAGAACTTGTAGCTGTCCAAAAAAAAAAAAAAAATCTTGAAACCCTACCATATTTCAACGTGTACACATAGTCTTGAAAGGGTCATAAAACATTTTTTCCATCTTGCAAGTATTGAACGATGCGCAACTTTCTGGGATGTCTTGCTTGCTACCTGGTATCGCCCTCCCGCTGACATAAAGGAAAAACCAGTTTCACCGCTTCCGAAACAACGGATTCTTTTGGACAGGGAGGGGAAGTGCGCCAAAAAGAGAAGGTTTTTAATGTGGAGGCTCACTGTTTGTCCACTAGAGTGCAGTGCTGCATGTGTGGAGAAACCTTTCTTGCCTTTAAGAAGTTGTAACATGTAAAGAGTAAATAGAAAGATCGGGTTGAAAGTTTTTTTTTTTTTTTTTTCATGACAGCTACAAGATTCATTTAACGTCGCAATGTGACTTTAGTGACTCATGCCATGAAGAACAGAGACTAAAATTCTTGGAAAGAAAAGTATGAGAGTAATATGTTTATTTTATGTTCAAGTTATGTTACTAATTTCTTTACCATAGTCTTTGAAACGTTATGTACATACTAATGGGCCACCCTGTATAAGGAAATATTTCAGTTTAACGTCCTACGTTATGCTTATTAGGCTAAAGGAGACGGATGATTTAGACAAGTGAATGATGATGGAAGAATTGATAAAAAGAAAAAGTGGGAGGAAATGGGAGTTCCCCGAAAAAATCCACGGACACGATGTTGTTATGATTTTTAAAGAAATTTAATCTTAACACACAACATACCGCCAAATTTTCTTTCTTTAAAGTTTGAATAGAATCTTTTCACTGCCTTTTGAAGGAACAACTCGTTATAAACAGGCTTTAAGAATTTTTTTCCCACTTCCCATGTATATGCGTAAGTATATAAGCAGCTCTGGCGAACATAATACTAAGCGCTACTTTGAGTGAAATTGAGTTATTAGGTTAAATAGGTTGAGATCGAACCACAGAACCGTATGTAAGTAATTTAATTTCCGAAATGCACCTGTAGATGTCAAAGGCAGCTTGTTTAGTTCGTCTTATTGCATTGAAATGTATGTGAATGTTGAACCGTCTTTTCCAGTTTACTCAAAGTTAGAAAATGTGACATATCATTATGTTTCTCAGAGCCACTCATGGTACAAACCTTGCAAAGAATGAAGTGGAAGTGGACAGGAAGAAATGTGATAGTGTGTATTATTATGCAAAGAATTACTATTTTCGAAATATCAACAGTTTTAATTTCTACTATACAGTTAGTGTATAATAAAAGAAAAATGGATTGTCTAAAAATGAGACAAATCACTTGAGAGATTTCATTGAACTGAGAATCTTTAGAAGGTATTCTCCTCAATTCTCACTAATGGAACTGAGTGCTGAACTGCATGGATGTATGAGGAATATTAATAATCTTCTGAAAATTAATCAAGATTTATATGCCTCTTTTTCACGACAAATCGTCTGGTTAACGATGGTTCCATTTCGTTTTAATTAAGGAAAATACATTTTCTTTCGGTTTCTTTTAGTAAGTGTTCTAGGGCTGTCAGTCAGGTGAAGATGGTGACATCCGACGTTTCGAATGCAATGTCTGCATTCGAAACGTCGGATATCAATATCTGTACCTGGCTGATAGACCGAGAACACTTACTAAGATCACGTCACCAGGAATAATTCAATTATTTCTTCATTTTCTTCAGGTGATCTCCTTTCACAGTAACACAATTCCCCACCCATCTCTTTCACGTCTCTACGCATACTGCTTGAAGGTTTCTGGTGGGATGTTCTGAGGCTTCGTCGTTACGGCCTTCTTGACTTTCTGCGTCTTGAAAATGGGTCTTCTTGATAAGCCCTTCAGTCTGAATAATACAAAAATTAGAGGCTCAAGATCTGGTGAATAAGAGGTTGGCTCAGGACAGCGACTCTCTTTTCGGTCAGGAACTGCCAAATGCTAAAAGCGATGTGACTTGGTGCGTTGTGGTGTTGCTGTAACCACCCCTTTTTCTTGCCATAACTTTCGTCTATTGTCAATTACTGAGCGAAGTAAACGTACAAGATTTCTTTGTAGACATCTTGACTGATTGCCTAACATTTTAAAAAAACCTACGATGAATGTGGTCAACATTACTCTCTCTGCCTACCTTTTTCCGGCGTCGGTGATGAAGAAGAATTCCATTGACAATTCTAGAACTTGGATTTTGGGTCATACTCAAATACTCATGTTTCATCACTATCGATGACCACAAAGTAAATTTGTTCCATTGATTCAGATACAACTGTAAGCAGCACTTCTGATCATCATTTATTGTGGAGCCATCAGGAGATGGTCCCTAAAGTTTCTTACCACGTGCGGAGAGAAAAGGCAGCCCCCACTTTGGTGCTATGTTATCAATCACGGTCACTCTGTTTTACACTATTAAGAAAACTGTCATTGTAGATGTAGCGAAAGAGCCTTGACAACGCAGTCAGATACCGTCTCTTGCTGGCTTCTCTACAGCAGCCGTGGAACTACTTTTTTTCTGTTAAATACTTTCTGCTCTTTTAAAAAATAAAATACCAAGACATGCTCTGTAATTTCCTTTTCTTGCAGTTTTCCTTTTCTTTAATCACAAGTTACTTCTGCATTATCATGCTTTAATTTTTCAGTATCAACATTTGAAAGTTTGTACTGATTTTAAGATTATTGATGACTTATTAGTCTATTTCTCGTGCATAGCGAATTTTGTTAATGTTGATAAAGTATAAATATGAAAAGTTCCATGTATCATACTAATTGCGATGAAAATTCCTTTTATTCTTTTTTTTTTTTTTTTCGAAAAATCAGTGACAAAAGAATCCCACAAAATGGGTTGGCAATACTGGTTAACATTAGCCCTGCTTACTGAAGGCCTTCTGTTTCTGGGTTCATGTTCCGTTTCCTCGCGTCACTCTAAACCACTTCACTGAGAAAAACATGTATGTGGCGTACTTAAAAAGATAGGTTACATGCGTAATTCCTGTAGTTTTTAGACTTAAAGTACAGCAGACGTATAACTGAAAACGCATGTTTTATAATACTTTCCATATAAGTGTTCCATCTATACGTACTTTCCGTATGAAACAATGTAGGCGGTCAAAATCTCACATACAAATGGACGTATATAACATATAGCTGACGAATATAACATACATATATGTATGTAATATAAGGAAAACTGTTAAATGGCATGATGCAACATCTAAGGGCAGTGCGTATGTAGCATATGGATAACGTGTGCTCCGCACTTATTTCTTTAGTAAGCAAGAGGATTCCGTATATTTGTACAATATACCGCTGTCCGAAGAATGGTTTTTTCTCAGTGTTGTCTGTAGCATGATGTTTTCTCCATATACTTGATAAAGCATTGATCTGGTTCTAAGTTTCTACCAACCGTACCAAAAAGTTAATGTTGATTTATCGCTCCATGTTCCTTAGCTCTCAAAGCTTAACGATTTGCAAAGACAAAAGTGAATATTATAAAAAAATATATATAATGATGGCACACAGCTGGGATTACAATCATACACTACCAAAACATAATATTAATTGATTAAATAATCAATCTACACTTATTTCGTACATAGCCTACAGAGGAGATTAAATCAGGATATTATTTTAGACAGGTCTCGTTTATAATACAGAGTACACTAGAAAAATGTATACGCTCTTTGTCATCCTATATCAGTATACTGGTGACAATTGTTCTGAAATTTAAGTATGTTGTAGTATAGGTTTTCGCTCAACAGATGTCGGTACTGTCAACACGGTTAGTGAAATAAAAAAAATGGCAGGAGCACGCTTGACGTTCGAGCAACGAAGTACGTTTCGAAGTGTTTTATCAGGTTTGGGAATGCTATCGAAGTGCAGCGTCAGTGGAGAGAGGAAGTTTGGTACTGAACCACAAACTAACAATCAAACGCATTGTTGACAAGTTCGAGGAGCATGGAACGACGAGCGGTCGCTGCTGCTGCAGAGGTCAATGTATCAATGAAGACCGATGGACATGCCTCTGTAATCTTGTGTCGAAGGTTCTCGAGCGTCCCAACTGAAAATAATGGAGAATGCGGACAATGCCGGAAATCCGTACTACAACATACTTAAATTTCGGAACAACTGTCAATGCCAGTATCCTGACACAGGATGACAAAGAGTATATACATTTTTCTGGTGGACCCTGTATTTCAGATAAGTTATATTTTATCATGTGGGGGCCGCAGTGGCTCAGTGGTAGAGCGTTCACCTCTGGTGCTTGGGGTCCCGGGTTCGATCCCAGCCCCCGCCAAGTAAACCTTGTGGTGGACAAACACCGTGTGCGTGGGTTTTCTCGGGGTTCTCCCGTTTCCTCCCATTATCTTCATTCCACCATTTCATTCATTACTCATTATCACCGTCTCCTTTAGCCTAACCGGCATAACCACGGGACGTAAAACTCAAAGATTTCATTTCATTTTATCATGTGATTTATAAACAAAGCATTGCACCTAAAGAAATAAACGGAAGCATTAGTTTTCACCATTTTTTGAAAAGTTGGTTGGTTCTCACCGACAGAAACCGAAATTTAAATACGCACTTTCATGAATGGCACTAGCAGAAAAGGAACAAGTCGAGATCAGAATAGGAAATCATTTGGAAAAGGCACAGAGAGAGAAAAAAGGAAGAAGAATGATACGCGAACGACCCTGTGCTCCCTGCCACCTCCAATTTTTACTCCACTTGCTTCGTTCTCATACCTATTTCCATTTTCGCCCAATACTTCTTTCCTTTTTTTAGTATTTTTTGTATGTATTTCTTTTCTGTATGGCAAAAACCAACCCTCGTTTGGCGATAAGTTATTTTAGTTACGGCTCATAAATTCCTTACACACAAAATCTCCGCATATCGTAACTCAAGTAAACCATCAGTATGCAGAACATAGCCCTCTCTCAACTCTTGGAGTTTTTTTTTATATTCCTTTTTCTGCTTGTATCTATCCATTTTTACTCTGCGCTCTGCTAACATTTTATCTCTAAAGAGAAGGAGCGTTTGTCTTCTTTGGAAATGTGACTCAAAAGGCTTGTTTCCTGTCACTATACACTAACAACCAACAAGTTTGTGATGTGTACAAAACCGGTTTTCCTTCGTTTCTTATCACAAAGAAGAGTCTTCAGGTTGAAATAAATGCATTTTGTTATGAACGAAACTTTGTGCCTACTTTTCTCATTACTAAGTAACCTTTATGGTTAATTGTCTAATAGATCAGATGTGTTTTTATACTAGGGTTACTATAGGAGAAGCAGGCAAAAAGCTCCCGCGGCATTTCGAATGCAACCACAATAAATCTTGTGCAATACGGTCCTTAGGTTGCCTAATTATGAATTTGACATGTGTGAACGAGTAACAGGTAGTGTTTGAGTAGTGTAGCAGAACACAGGAGTGTGTAGTCATCAGGTGGTGCAATTTTACAGATCGAGCGAAGTGCAAACATCAAGTTCAAGTGCGAATTGGGGAAAATCTACTTCAGAGACTTTGATAACCTTAAAAACAGTTTATCACCATCGGATGCTTGGTTCTTCCCAAAGCTAAAAGTAGTTCTTTTACGTTTACCTACCTTAGAAGAGATAAAAACCAATCAACGCCCGAACTTCGGAAGATAATAGAAGGAGACTTTCGTCGGTGTATCCATCAATCGCAGGACTGCTGAAACAAGTGTAGGTGTGTGTGTGTGTGATTCCGAACGTGCCTTCTTTGAAGGCGATTAAGTAAGTTTGTACTTGTATTCCAGTAATAAAGAGCTACAGTACAAACAAAATTCCCCTGAACATTTTGATTGTTCTTGTATTTAGAAAATAACACTTACGGTAGAGTTGCAAACTATGTGAATTCAAAACTGAAACCAAAAGTAATACATTTATAACTTCTGGTTGTATTAGAGAGATAAGGTCAGAGATGCGATTTTCTCTTTGTGCGCGGAAAACGTGTGAAAAAATATTCCGGTAACTTACAATTATTACTAATGTAATAATCAATGTTGAAATTGGAAGTTATAATAGTTTTATACTACTTCCGGTTTCAGTAGAAAATAACTGAAATTAACTTTTGATAGTGCGAAGATAAAAGGCTCTGCAGCTATTCAGTTCAATTTTGATCACAATGTGTTCCCGGAGTTTCAAATAGTGTTTTCAGAAACCTTCAGATTACGGATGTTCTCTTCATTTTCGTCTTCTTGTCGAGAAATTGCAAAGAGTAACACATTTGTTTCACTAATGCAGTCAGTGGATCATGTTAAAGCCGGGATAGTATGTGGTGGAACATTGTCAGTACCTAGACGATCGTTATTTATTTTATCATTCCATTGACCAGTACAAATATTGGTCTGTGTAGGAAGATGCAATATACTCCTCATTTTTGTTTACTATTATCTGGTTAGTTTCAGTCTCTTCGCAGTTTCTTCCACATTCGTTCCACATGATCTCTTACCATCAGGGTCGATGATTTTCCCTGATTCAGAATGATTGATATTTCAACTCGAGACAAACATACCGAGTGATTGATAGCTTTCGGTTTTATAATACAGTTTTTTTTTAAATATTTCTGTGGTCTCTCCAACAATCTATTGTTGCCAGGAGTTTTGGTTTCAGAATTCGTCTGATTGTATCTTTGAGTGTTGCGGCAACACTTGTTCTTATTATTTCTATGAAGCACTTGCCGGCTGCTCGTTCGACCCCTCAACAGCCCAATAATGTTGTTCTTTTAAGATTCGCCCTTTATGATTCCTTCCCGTGATGATATGTGCTTCATTAATTTCCATTTCGTCTTACTTTTTTATTCGATCTGAAGCAAACTTTTCTAAGGAAAAGTGCTCTCCACTCCGTGATGATTTCCCGCCGATTTCTGTTTTGTGAAGCATGCTAGGATTGTTCCTCAACCATAAAAATATAACGTACATAATTTTCTTAATTTCTTGTGCGTTGGAACAATGTAAAAGAAAAGTTAGAGCAATAACCAGACGTGGAAGTCCAAAAATATACTTATTGTTTGGTTAATTTGAATCTTACTGCCCAGTTTTAGCACACAAGCTATACGAGCTATACGACATATCAATGGAATCAAATAGCCATATTGAGGATGGTAAGATAATACACTGTCAAGCTGAAGAGAATTATAATAGACATGAAATAAAGCAAAAGTGTTTAATATGCATGAGTCGAAAGCGGCACCGTTTTACGTTTTCGCCGAAAAGATTGCATACAATGTCGACCCTGACAAATGAGATGACGTACCGATGGTAGCGGAGCGTTCGATGCAGAACGGAATCCTCACACATGGGTAATACGTGAGTGAATTCACGATATGTCTGCACGAATTACAGTAACGCAACCACCACTCCGACATTGTCATTACGTCATTGCATTCGTCAGGATCGACTTACTGCGTCGTATTTTGACTCGACAACGATATCTTTCTGTGTCCACGAGATATTCGGCATTATGTCAGCGCCTTCGGCAATTTTTGAAAGCCATTCACGGTAAAACGGCACTGCTTTCAGCTCATGTTTATAAAACATTTCTTTGCTTAAAATCATTTCTATTACCAACTCCTTCAGTTTGTCACTGTATTATCGCATTACCCTGTATACGTATGAGGGAGCTCTGCTATGATAGAGTATCTGGACTATACAAATACAGAATACCAATATCAAGAGAGTAAATAGTAGTACAGAATCAATAGGAAATTAACAGCAAAATCCAATCATGATGGTTAGCAACTTTTAGTTGGTGACAGATAAAAACATTGTTCTACACTATGTTTCATTATTTGCATTTCACGTGTAATATAGATCTAAATTAAGCAAAATAAGCCAAGAGTGAAAGAATATGGATGAGAGAGAATGTACTTTCTCTTTGATTTTTTTTTTCAAAATAAAGTAGAAAGCAAGAGGGTAACTAATAGTTTGGAGCTATCACCTCATCACAAAACCCAAAGTCCTTGCGCTGTCTTTTACAAACAAACCCTTAATTGCAAGCATTATACTCCCCAATTAAAATCCATTATCTTGTATTATCTCTGAGAACATCTACATCCACTGGATCCATCAGCCGATGCATAAAAAGAAATCTCCGTTGCGTGAAAGCCTTCTCTTAAGAGAGAGAGAGAGAAAGGTTCATCATTATTGATTTATTTCTGAAAACCTCAAGCTTTAGTATGTTCAGTAGCTGGCTTATATCAGAACCACATACAAAATCTCAATGTTCACCGCCTGACAACGCAAACTTTCCGAAGATTTTTAGCACTCCGATTGATCCAAGTGAAGTTAAACAAAGGAGAAAATAACCCTTTCGCTTCCGTTTTATCCTCTCAGAAATTTCCTTTCTCGACCCTCCTTTCATAAACAGATCCAGCAGAAGGGGAACTTAGAAGATACTTGTAAATTGTATACTAATGTCTCGCTACGATCTAAGTTGTATTTCGAATTTTATATAAGGAAAATCTTACAAAATTGCTTTATTCTAGTCTTTAAATTTCATACAAAATTCCAACTGACGCAGTCCATAGAACATTAACAATATACTATTATTACATGTATAGCGTATCTTACACATTAGTAAAGCATTAACTTAATATGTAAATGGACAATATATTATTTATACTGTTCATAGCATGATACAGCAAAACATGCATTACGCGTAGCACGTTTTATAGTATCCAAGAAGCATTGAGTGTATCCATGTAGACTTCGTGTTGAAAAACAAAGTTCTAACACTACCGCCAAACTCCACTAATGGTAGCACACTCCTGCCATCTACATGTTTTTACACTAACTACTTACAAGACAGCAGCAATGTCGTACGGAGTGTTCCATTCTGTCTCTACTATCGATTGACAATAAGCGAGAAATTACACAGGTCTGCAACCAAAGAGCTGTTTGTATAAGTTTATCTGATTTTTATGATTCTGGGTGCACCGAAGTCGAAAATGACCCCCGTTTCCTGGGACGTCAAGTTTTTGCACAATCGAAATGTAACGTGGTCAAACACGTAGCTGGAAATCGCTAAATTTCAAATGCATCACACGAAAATAAAAATGAACATAGAAGATTAAATGTACTTGTGCTCCCCGAAACATGAAAATACATGTATATTGGTCCGGATGGGGATCACTGACACATATCGTAATGTGCCATGAATGAGAGTACGAGATTACAAAGAAAAACCAAAAACAATAAATCTGTTCATAAAACAAATTTAGTAAGATTACATTTTCTCCATTTTCCACCGCGGTCCATTTTCTCAACTCCCACCTTGACTACTTTTCTGAAAGGGGGCCGCAGTGGCTCAGTAGTAGAGCGTTCACCTCTGGTGTTTGGGGTCCCGGGTTCGCTCCCAGCCCCCGTCAAGTGAACTTTGTCGTGGACAAACACCGTGTTCGTGGGTTTCCTCGGGGTTCTACCGTCCTCCCACTTTCTTCATTCCACCATTTCATGCATTACTCATAATCACCGTCTCCTTTAGCCTAACCGGCATATTCGTGGGACGTAAAACTCAAAGTTCTCATTTTATTTTTTACTTTCCTGACAATGTGGGAGCAGTGAGTGAAGAGCAGGGGGAGCGTTTCCATCAAGATATCAAAGAAATGGAACGACGGTATCAGGTGAACTGGACTCTTACGATGCTGGCAGACTACTGCTGGGTGTTGTTTAGGAACCTTCCTACAAAAGGACAAGCTCCAAACGAAGTTTGACCTTTTAAAAAAGACGATTCCACAAGTAATCTGATTGAGAATGGTATTGTTTTTTCTCTTCACGTGTGTGCGTGTTTCTATACATTAATTTGTGTTACGCTGTTAATGGTGTTTCTGTAAATCTCATATTTGTGTTCATATTTTTATTCAACAATGATCACCCGTTTGTTCGAAACCCAGACGTCTCAGGACAAAACTATTGTCATTCCTGGATTCAGCTCACCCTAACACATACGAATCAGTTAGCTAAACCGAAACAGTTTAGAATGGTTTTATTTTTGCTGACCTGTGTTATTTATCAGATTGTCTAATGGTCACCTTTGTTGCAATAAGTTGACAACACTACACAGAGCAACCAAAATGGAGCCAGTTGAGAGCAAACAAACAAATATGACTAGCGCAAATGCGCGGAACGCCATTCACAACGCAGCAGCGGCGGAAATGCAAAATCTTTCCGGATACCCTATTATTATTATTATTATTATTATTATTATTATTATTATTATTATTATTATTATTATTATTATTATTATTATTATTATTATTATTATTAAGTATTCTACCTTTTGACAGGTCCTGGGACTAATTATTTTTTTCTTTTTTTCTTCTTAATTTTCAGTTTTGGTCTGGAAATATTTCTTCCATGTTTCTCGTTTTTCAGCTTCCTCTTTTAACTCCCAACATTTCCTTCTATTTTCTAAATTATCGATCACTTGTGTCCTTCTTCTTCCTATTTCTCGTTTTCCTACCATCTTTCCTTCTATATCGGTATGAAGAAGACAATCTCTTCGCAAGATGTGCCCTTTGGTTTACGAAGGATGTTGGATTTTCTAGAAGCGTCAGAGAAGATAGAAGTATTATAGAGCAAAATAATTTATCTGGCCTATCATTAAGTAGTAAAACTTATCAAAAGTAAATTTGGGTGTCTGGAGAAATATGAAATTGTATATATGAACTTGGAAAAGTTGAAAGTAAAAAAGAAGAAGAAGAAGAAGACATATAAATACAGTATCCAACAAGATAAAATTTGGAATGCACAGAAAAATGAAATCTTTGAGTTTTACGTTTCACGATTATGCCGGTTAGGCTAAAGCAGACGGTGATGATGAGTAATGAATGAAATGGTGGAATGAAGAAAGTGGGAGGAAACGGGAAAACCCCGAGAAAACCCACGCACATGGTGTTTGTCCACCACAAAGTTCACTTGGCGGGGGCTGGGATCGAACCCGGGACTCCATTGGAATGCACAGAAGAAAACAATCCTAATTATATCTATCAATGAATATGTTGCTTAAATGAATCGAAGAAACACCGAGAATTTTTTTCTATACATGATGTTGCTAAATGGGAGTTAATAATAGACTCTTAAACAGAAGTGTTTACGATCAAGCTGAGCAACCAAAAAAAAAAAAAAAAAAAAAAAAGAACTAATTTTTATAGAGCACCTTCGAATAAACTTTGTATCTGAACTGACCTCCCCAATTTCGTTTGTTTCGGTTGTTATATTCCACCTACATGTCAAATAATGGAGACACCGGAGCAAAATACAGTTTACCCGATTAATGTAGTATTGGATAATCTTGAACAAGCGTATCCGTCACTGTCAGTGTTCTAAGTGTAACAAGTACATGTTGTATTCGTCCCAAAATTCAGAAACGTAACTTGTGGATTGGGGTGTTCAGAGCAGAGGGGAATCAAAAGTTCAATTACTAAAGATCTTAGTAAAAGGGACATGAAGTTTGCAAAAGATAAATTTGTTTCTTTCTTTTTTTATGTCAGAAGAGTTATTTATAACTAGCAGCGTTCACCCCGCTTCGCTGCGGTCACCCCGGAACGCAATAAACTTTGTTACTTAGATAATTTTTACTTTTTCGCTTTCAAGTGATATGATAAAAACCATAGAAGATTGCAGTAAATGTTAACATTATATCGCCTGTCATTTATGTTAACCCGCCCCGCTTCGCTGCGGTCACCCCGGAACGCAATAAACTTTGTTACTTAGATAATTTTTACTTTTTCGCTTTCAAGTGATATGATAAAAACCATAGTAGATTGCACTAATGTTAACATTATATCGCCTGTCATTTATGTTAACCCGCCGAGTGACACGGTCATGCGGGTTGCATATAAATACGTTTATTTTTACCTATGATGAACTAACAAAGGATTTGTACGTTATGGACACTTGAATGGTCAATTATCTCAAGACACTGGTAATTGAAAATTAAAGTGATATGATAAAAACCATCTAGGGTCCAAATCCTAATAACCCCCCAAAAATGAAAGAAATTGGTTCAGCCGTATTAGCGTGATGAGGGAACAAAGGATTTGTACGTTCTCTTTTATATATAAGATATTTTGATGTTAATGTTTTAAGCTCTGAAAGAGTTTCACATAAAGATCTTAAACGTGAGATATCTCCAAAATGACTACTAAAAGAATTTGATTTCCTTGAAAATGAACGCGCCAATTGTTTTCAGACGAGTAATGAATCATTATTGATACAGTGCAAAGTTTTGTTAACATCAGCGGGGATGATGATCAGAGCTTTCGAAACAAGAGCCTGACCGTGGATATAAATGTTATAGAACTCTCGACGGACTGTGATTTTACAAACAGATTGTTCGAGAAGCCCGCTACTTGAGACAGGTAGTTATGTCTCATTTTATCTGAGGTTCTTTCTGACTATTCTCTTTGATATTCAGCGATTTACTTCCATGTTTGGTCACCTGTATGTGCTGCTAAGATATAGCTCTGTTGTGATTAAATGTCTAACCTCCCTAACTTCAGTGTAGGATACTTGGGTTTAGTCTCCACTACGAGTACATGTAGTTCGAATTTTCTGTAGGTTTGCGTCCCATGCTAATCTAGGACATTAAACACCTAAACAACAAATAGGGATGGTATCGAGACGAGACGAGACGAGACTTTGTACAGTCTCGGTCTCGATCTCGTCTCGAGTCAAAAATCGCCGTCTCGGTCTCGGTCTCGTCGCGGTCAACAGATGCATGTCTCGAGCTCGGTCTCGGTCTCGTCTCGGGTCTCGTCTCGAAAGTCTCGAAATAAATAGTATGAAATTAAATTTGTGAAAGTATTATTATCATACAGTCTGTCGTTTCCGGTTCTTACTTTTTGCCTTCATTCTTGACAGAATTATGGTATGATGTACTTCTTCGTAGCTCCGGGTTCAATCATCAGTGGGTATAACATACTTGGGATAAAACCCTAATAGTAACCCATATTTCACTTTCAGCAATAGACTTTGTCTCAAATAGCCTCAGTACTGCCTATACAATTAAACTCTATTAAATTAACTCCAGTACTATACTGTAGTTTATTTACTTCCTTTGAATCAGAATTGTTCAATACCTCCTAACGGATAACGCAACACATAGCAGTACGAATGTATTTAATCGTACCGAAATTGAAATTTTACTATTTCTCAGTTATTATCCAAAACACTCTGCTTTGATTGTCATTTTAAAAACGGAATATAACGTTCATTATCTTATCAAATAGAGTAAATTATTACTACCATATATTTTGTTTCAAATTGATCAATTGCTTTATTGCCGTTTCACATCTCAGTGTTTAATTGACACGTTATTTTTTGGTCGAAATTGAGTTAAGAATACTTTTTTAATAGACTATATTCTTTCTAGTGGTGTAACAATGTAAGTCTAAAAGCATACTATTACTTTGTAACTACTTAGTATAGTTTGAAAACAGTACTATATGTATTACTTAAGGAAGTGATTTTTCGCTTCTCTTGTAAAATTACGAAATTATGACTTGGTTTGGTTTACCTCTGAGGTCCAGATATAATAAAATCATAGCCATAATCATAATCAACCATTGTCAATCTACTGATGGATGAAGGTCTTTCCAAGTCTTCTCCACAACTATCTAACTTGAGCAATTCTTTTTCAGGTTACTCCCCAGTTGTTCTTGATTTCGTCAAATCTTCTTGTATAAGGACGTTTCCTAGGTTGTTTTTATCTCGTAGTATCCTGTCTAGAATTGTTTTTGTTCATTGATCACAATTTCTTGCAGTATGTCCAGCATATTTTCCAGCTCATGTTAAAAATTATTCAATTAGTACCAGTCATTAGTTGTCAAACAATTCATTTCTACTGTATATATTTGGCCTACAAATAGTTCAAATCCGCTACTTTTGGAGCACAGACACGCTACTTTTTGATCTTCGAATCTGGCAACACTGACTCAATGATTTAAATCAACACAATGTGAGGACCTCCATTTGGTCTAGCGGCTAGCACGCGTGGTCACGAATTCGATTTCCGGTGGGGGTACAGTTGAATGACCGAAGTGGTTCGGATTCCATTATAATCATTAGCTTCACGTCTCCTTTAGACGCTCTAACGTAATCATGGGACGTTAAACTAAAACAAACCAAACCAAAAATCAACACAATGTGTATTACTAACTGTAAGTCCTTGAATAATTGCATATAGCTATATGGTATGGATCGAGTTTGAGGTGGTCGGTGGTCAAATTAAAACAAGTGAAATGTAACTATGATGTATTTAGAATTTTTAATTAAGCATGGTTTTGTGTACATCAGGCCTAAGGCTTAGGGGAACAATTAGTGTTACTGAAAAGTTATAAGTTACATTTAATTTCAGTTACAATTTGCATTTACATGTATTGCTGTAAGGAAAACTTTGACATTAACATTATAAATTGCCCAAAGACTATGAAAAACGTCGTCTTTTGAAACCATTCTTGCACCATAAAGCAAATTACGAGTTATTAAAATATTTTGCAGTATAGTTACGTTGTTTGCACTATATTTAGAATCATATTTAGCAATTTATTTAAGTTGGCAACACTGCTTAAAATAATGGAACTGCAACTTGTAATTAAAACAACCAAAAACTATTGTTGTAATGTTATAGAAGCAAACTAAAACAACAATCATTATAAAAACTTAATACAAATGCGTTATTTTAAACAATAAAACAATCATTATCCATGTGTTTGGTATCTCTAAAACGGTTTGAAATAACAATTCTTGTAAATGACACAATGATCACTTAAGTCTTTTGGAAGCATCTACATGATGAGACGTGATATATCAGTACGTTTTCGAACTAAAGTTTTTAGAAAGAGTTAAATTTTTCATTACTTGTAACTGTTCCTTCCTCCATTCGAAATACATTATACCATGATCATAGTATTTGACGCTAAGATACAAATGATGCGCATTGCACCGTCTATGCTATTTGAGTTATTAGAGATCTCCAAAATGTTGATGTTAGTGATACTGTATTGTTCTTTATTACACTGAATAATATATGTGGTATTGTGGTTTTATTTAATATCTAAATTAGAAATAGGTAATACCTTACATAGTGCAATTTGAGAAAATACAACTTTATTTTCCGTTGGTAACACTGCTTGTTTATATATAGGCGCGGATCCAAGGGAAGGGCATTAAGGGCTATATCCTCCCTTAACGCTCAGGTATATTCTGAATAAAATGAGCTTCAATCCTGCTTTACACTGGATAAAGAGGCAAAGTATGGTTTTGCCCCTCCCTTGATCATATCCTGGATCCGCACCTTTATATATAACATAGGCCTGATATATATATATATATATATATATATATATATATATATATATATATATATATATATATATATATATATATATATATATGCATATAGAATGAGCCATTTTAATCTTTCCACGGAAATATCTTGAACATAATTGAACTGAACAAAAACTCAAATAGGAAATACTATGGGGCAAATCGAATGATGTTGTCGCGGTGTCCACAATGGCCGCCCTTCATGGGGGCCAAGGACCCAACTTTAAAATTTTAAATGGAAACATGGGGCAAGTGATACCTCGTTCGTTAGACTTTCAAGGACTAAACAGAGTTGTGACAATGAACAGAACAAAAAGTGAAACAGGAAAATGACATAAAGCACGTCGGATGATGTCGCGGTGACCCCCAGGTCCGCCTTTCATGGGGGCCCAGGGCCCAACTTCAAAATTGTCAATGGAAAAAGCATAGGTCAAGTGATATCTCGTTCAATAGGTCTTTAAAAACTAAAAAGTGTTGTGGTAAAATATTTTTTTCATATCAGTTACCGTATTTAAAATGGGCGCCAAGACATGGTGCCTGTATTAGATAAAACGTCCAGTACCACTAATATGAAAATGGTTGGAGATAAATGAACAGGATAAAACTCGTATAGGAAATCGCAGAACGTATTAATTATTCCACGTCTCAAGAATAATCCAACGGAGAAAAAGATTATTAAAATATAAGTGAGATAATGCTAAAGAGGAAATCTAATTCTTAAAAATTATCTTTCCGATCTCCCTTCGTAAGTGGATGAAGCGGAAATGAATGGTAAAATCTCAAATGAGAACCCCACTTTTACTTGCGATAGGTATGGTTTGTCTGAAACACTTGAGTGTACAAGTGACTGGTACTGTAATGAACCAATATTGTACAGACGACTTTTGAGCAAAGCCAACATTTGTACTCGTTGTTCTAAAATTGCATTGTTCGACAAATTGGTTTAGCATTTCAGTTGATTCATTTTTGCACAAATCATTGCCTACAATCAAAATGGAAAGTAATATTTAACAAGAATTTTACCTATTTTTTCTATTACAGACACCTATCTGTTATAAAATCACATTTCAGATAATTTTGTTGTGTAGATACAATTTGCAAAAACTAAGGTTCTCATTTGCAATTTCACCGTTTCTTCCTATCCCGCTTCACCCACTTACGGATAACGTTGGAACGATGATTTTCTAGGAAATAGATTTCCTCCTTTGCATTATGGCACTTTTACTCTAAGCATGTTCTCCTCTGTTACAACATTTTCGAGTCCTGGAATGATAAATACCGTCTGTGATTTCCTATAGGAGTTTTATTCTGTTCATCCGTTATTATCTTCAACCGTTTTCATATTAGTGGTACTGGGCATTTTATCTGATACAGGCACCATGTCTTGGCGGTCATTTTGAAAACGGTGACCCATATGAACAATCTTTTGCCACAACGCTGTTTGGTGTATGAAGATCTATCAAACGAGGTATCACTTGACCTATATTTTCGTTTAAAATTTCTAAGTTGGGCCTGGGCCCCCATGAAAGCCGGACCTAGGGGGCACCGCGACAACATCATTAGATTTGCCCCGTGAATTTAATATTTGAATTTTTGTTTGGTTCATTTATGTTACAACCGTTTTCATATTAGTGCTACTGGACGTTCATCTGATGCAGGTAACATATCTTGCGGGCTATTTTGAATAGGGTGACCGATATGAAAAATCTTTTGCCACATCGTATTTTAGTTTTCAAAGACCTATCGAATGAGGTGTCACTCGACCCATGTTTCCATTTAAGATTTTAAAGTTAGGACTCGGGCCCCCTTGAAGAGAGGGCCTGGGGGCACCATGACATCGCCATTCGATCTACCCCATGGTATTTCTTATTTTAATTTTTGTTCAGTTCATTTATGTTCAACCGTTTTCGAGATATTTCCGTGGAAAGATTAAAATGGGCCACCCTATATATATTTAGATAGATAGATAGATAGAGAGAGAGAGAGGATTAAATACAACAGAAGTGGATTTTGTTTCGGGAGAGGCTTGAGGAACGGGTAACAAACATTTGTGTTATACGTGCAATGCAAAAAAAAAAAAAAAAAAAAAGATTACAAATTTATTTCGGGAGGGGCTTTAGCCCGATACCTACCCCCTAAATACGACACTGTACATCAGTCAATCGTTCTCATATTATCTCATACAGCAACGAAACAAATTTTGAGTAAAGGCAAAATAGCTATCAATATTCGAGACGAGACCGAGACTTTGGAGACTGACTATGGTCTCGTCTCGGTCTCGTCTCGATTTATAGAGGTCCGTCTCGGTCTAGATCTCGTCTCGGTATGTAAAAGTCCGTCTCGGTCTCGGTCTCGTCTCTATATATAAAAGTCCGTCTCGTTCTCGGTACCATCCCTAACAACAAATAACAATCAAGTAGCGATTTAAATAATTTCAAACGCTTTACAAAACATATTCAACGAACTTTAAAAGTTCGTTACTTAATTCTCCATGGCTATGTGTCTGTTTGCCCGTCTGTCTGTTATTTGCATTTTTTTAAATTTTGAACCCTGCATTCGATAAAGCATCAAAAACTATCATAGAAAGTGATCAAATTTTTCGCGTCACTTTTACCCTTCCGGAGATATTGGCCAAAAAATGGCCGACTTCCAGAGATTTAAGGGACCATATCTCGGAGCCATAAGTCATAGAGAGATCATATTGGTGTTGATCAAAATCTAAAAGGATGGTAAATATTTTGGTATCAAATAGTAACCGGCGGCTACTGTCCAACTGGCCACTGGTTTGGCCAATCGTCAGTTGGCCAGAGGCTACCAATCATTATCGGTACCAAAATGTTTGCCATACTCTTAGGTACTGATTAACACCAATATCATCTCTCTATGACTTACCGTCCCATAATATTGGCCAAAAAATGGTCAATTTCTAGATATTTAACGAGACGTTGTTCGGGAACCATAACTTGAAGAGAGATGATATTGATGTTTATCAGTACCTAATAGGATGGTGAATATTTGGTACCAAATAGTAACCGGTTTCTACTGTCCAACTGGCCATTGGTTTGGAGAGTATAATGACCATCAATTAATATTGGTACGAAAATGTTTAACATTCCATTAGGGATTGATTAACACCAATATCATCTCTCTATGATTTATCGTTCCCGTGATATTGGCCAAAGGATAGTTCCGATTTCGGGAGATTTCAGGAGCCAAATTTCGGGAACCGTAAGTCACACAGAGATCATATTGGTGTTGATCAATATATAAGAGGATGATGAAAATGTTGGTACCAAATAGTAACCGGTGGCCACTGATTAACTATCTACTGGTCAACTGGCCACCGCTCCTCAGATATTGGCCAGAAAAGTTCGAATTTCTAGATATTCAAGCAGCCATATCTCGAGAGCTGTAAGTCATAGAGAGATGATATTTTGCTAATTTTTTGCGAGAGAGAAAGTGCGTGTAAAAATATTTACTTTTACATCTAGGAACAAAGACAATTATCCTTCCCGCTCCATCTCTCCATTCTTTTTAAGTTCGTCCTGGTAATGCTCTTAGAGCATTCTCAACTGGTTTTATTTGAAATCATGTTTTCATCCTTGTCCTCCTGCCCTTTACTGAAAGGTTGTGCACAGGAGGGAAAACTACAAAGATGGGGAAGAAAATTATCTTCTCTTATTCTCTTTAAAAAATGAGAGAGAACTTTATTAAAACTTTCTAAATAGCAGCCGAAGCAAAAAAGCCCCACTGACATGATTAGCAGTTCACCTCTAAAATCCAAGTGTATAAATATTTTATTAAGCAGCGTTGGAAGGAAATTGATTAACTCCGGAAAAGAAGTTCTCTTCATAAAAACGAGAAGTTTTTTTTAAAAAAAAAACTTGTAAATCTAAGCTTCTTCATGGGGAGGAAAGATAAAAAAATACTTCTTTTAAGTATGTATGTTTCTTCTAGGAGTTAATCTTCTGATCTTTGCCTTATTTTAATTTGGGTAATTTATTATTACACTTTTAAAATTTCCCTTTTAAAAGTTAGGAAAATAGTATGTTTATTGCATTAAGTGCTAATTTACAACGAATATCTGAAATGAAAGTTTTATTTTTTAATTTTCTACAACACTGTATAATGCACACAGACCGCACCTTTGTCGGTATATATATACAGGGCCGGATCGAGGATACTCTGAGGGGGGTGCACCAATAACTACCAGTATATTTGAATTAAATTTCAGTTTTTAAATGCATTTAGACATATGTGATATAAATTCCTTTGGAAATGCTAAGTGTCTGCTCTCGATGAATTCTTTTCCCTCAACCTTCAGAAAAGTGACTTAAACTATTGATTTTGCAAAACTCACTGCTAGCTTCTCACTTCACACTGTAAAAAGATGAGGTTTTGAAACAACACAAAATGACTACCACTTTAGTGTGTTACTTGTGTGTTAATTCAGCACCAAGCTTTTTTCTTTCTGTGGCTAGTCGCGGTCGACTAGCTCTCGCCCAAAGGGTACCGCCCTTTATATCGGGAAGTGGAGTAATGGGATCGTGATGATTAGGAGAGTGTGGATGGGTATTATTATTTTTATTAAAATTTATTCAACATCAGCTTATACACAATCATAAATACAGTGGGAAGACTTTAATTCATTACATTCAATAAACATATACTGTGAAAAAGGGGGGTCATTATGGCCTTTAACCATAATCATAATTTAAGGTGGATGGGATGAATGGAAATGAGGTGCACTAGACGTCACAACATCGGGTGTAGTTAACAAAACAGATGCGTGTTATCTTCTGATCCGGGGGCGACTGCGGATCTGATGGAGACAGGGGAAGCCTAATTAGACAATAGGACTACTGTGCATAAGATGGAATGATGCAAGGTGATGCCGTGGCGGTGATGTAATTTGTGATGAATAGATGGTCTGGACTGTCAGGGAGTAGGGAGAAGTGGTAGAGGGTAAAGAGTAATGAAAGCGGGGTATGGCGGAGAAGGATATTGGAAGGATGTAAAGCAAAATGATGCATTGTGGCTAGGAGCATGGGGTGACGAGTTTGAAACCGAGAAGAAATATAGCGGTGTCGCAAGGTTTCGAGATGGTAAAGAATGTGGGGAAATGGAGTGCGGTCATAGAGTTCGTTGGTTGGGCTGGGAAGGCGAATTCGGAAAGCTAGGCGGAGGGCATGCCTTTCAAGAATTTGAAGTTCTAGTATAAAACGAAGGAGCAGCGGCAATCCAGGCGGTAAAACCGAAGGTAAGAACGGGACGAAGGAAAACTTTGTAAGTGGTCAAAAGTGTTTGGGCGTTTAGCCCCCAATTTGTACCAGTGATACGGCGCAAAAGATTGAGACGATTGTAGGCTTGGGCATATAGATTTCAGATGGGCTGTCCATTTAAGATGTCCGTCGAAGACTATCCCTAAATATGTAACAGTGTTTTGTGGCTGGAGAGGAACGTGGTCGACATGGACAGAGAAGTTGACCGGATGGCGATAGACGCGTGAGCGCTTGTTCGGAGGAAGAAATATGATTGTTTGTGTTTTGGCAGCGTTTAATTTCAGTCTCCAGCATTTGCACCAAGAGAGAAAGGTGTCAATAGCAATCTGCAGTGTTCCATTGATCTCTTGAACAGTGTTTGCGGTTGCGAGAAAGGCTGTGTCATCGGCAAATTGATATAAACTGATATTGCCAGATGATGGAGGAAAATCGGCTACATATAAGAGATATAATAACGGAGATAATGATGAACTTTGAGGAACGCCAGAATGCAGGAAAATAGGGTGTGAGAGGTGGTTGTTGATAGATATATAACTAAGGCGGCAAGACAATGTGGAAGATGAAACGGATGTAACACAGAGGAAGACGGAAAGAGAGGAGTTTATATATAAGACCAAGATACCACACTTTATCAAAAGCTTTTTCCAGATCGAATAAGACAGGAAGGTTTGGATGTATTGAACTGTAGTGTAATATGAGTTGTAAGGCGCATAAGCTGATCATTAATGCTATAGGAAGGCCGAAAGTCTGCTTGCGAAAGAGGAAGCAAATTATGAGCGGTTAGATGACGGTGCAGACGCGTAACAAGGATACGTTCTAGAATTTCGCTGAACACTAGCGTGAGCTGAATGGGCCGATACGAAGAGACAGCATGTGAAGGCTTGTTTGGTTTGGGAAATATGAGAGTGATGGAGGATTTCCAAGAAGTCGGAATGAAGCCTATGTGTAAAATAAATGTACAGATAGCGGCAAGTAAATAGAGAAGAGTGTAGCCTCTTTCACATGTCGGTAAGAAATACGATCAGCGCCTAGAGCCGACTGACGTTTTCTGGCGACTGTGATATGGATATCTTCAACCGTAATAGGAGCAGTAAGATGACTGCAGGCAGATGGTGGTTGGTATTGGGTTGAATATCTGGTGTTGAAAGAACAAAAAAGGTCTAAAAATACCGTAATTCGATTATCAAATATTATAAGGGGTAATTAAATATACTAATTCTAAATTCTAACTACTAAATATACTAATTCTAAATGTAAAGATCAGTAATAGAAAGTACATACAAGATGTGATCACAAAGAATGGTGAATATTGTCGCACAATGCCATCTACCGACATTATGATGTATAAACTTCAACTAGTAATCCCGGAAGCCCGGTATTGGTACAGACAGTGCCGACTTTCAACGAGTTGTGACATGTTGGTTGGCTACCAGAGGCAGGAGAATGAAAACGTGTTAAAAGTGTCTGTCGCGCGCCAAAAGTAAATTTTTTTCTAAGCTGCAACAAACAAACAAAATGTGCCAAAGAAGCTCACGAAATGTCAAAATCGGTGTATGAAGGTGAAACAGTGCCATTGAAGACTGTTTTCAAGTGATATGAGTGATTCAAAAGCGACAAGGAGTCAGTTGAAAACGAGCAATGATCGAAACGTCCTTCGACGTCAAAAACAGATGAAAACATGAAAAAAGTGGCAAGAATGATTTGTTCAAATAGCGAATGACTATTCGAGAGCATTCGAAGAACTAAACATCTCATATGAGTCCGTGAAAATAATTTTAACCGCCAATTAAATGGGCAAATGGTTCCTTTCTTCACCACACCTTGCCTTTGATCCGCGATGTTTTGGCCGGAAAGAGTGTTCCTGTCTGTCAACAATAGCCTTATTCACCAGATTTAATACCACGCGACTTCTGGCTCTACCCTGAAAATTAAAACTGTGGTTAAAGGAAAATGTTTTGGTACCTATCCTGACATTAGGAGGGCCACGACAGAGCAGCTGAACGCACTTCCAAAAGAAGCCTTCCAGAAATGCTTCCAGTCATGAATTCAACGTAGGAATAAGTGCATTGCTAGCCAAGAACAGTACTTTGAACGAGATTAAATCAAATTCCACGTAAGCTTAATACTTTGTTGCTAATAAAATGATTTACAGTACCTTTTGATCACAACTCGTAGTTTGTGAATAGATACCTTATTGTGTGATTACAAGCCTCAATTTGCCATTTATAGTGAATTAAGAGTTATTGAGTATTTTGTACACCGATAATACATTGATTGTTATCAAATACTTTTGATAGATTTTAATTTATTTTACTAATCTTTTTGTAATGAAATTTGAGTTTCTTCTTTGTCTGTTTTATATCCTTATTCAACGTCAAAGCTATGAAAGATAGGACTTAATAACCTACAAATGAGTGCCCTAAAATTCTTGTAAGATTTGAATTTTGCGCCATTTGTGCATTAAGATGTTGCCAACGGAAAAAAAAAAATACTAGCGTGATAGCTGACAGTTTAGAGTTATTTAAAATAGAGCTCTACACGAAAGAACATTGTTGAGGAATACTTTAAAAATAATAAGGATTTGGCAGCTACAGTTCGCAAATTTCGTGGCCGTGTAATTTCCCGTTTTGATGATAAGAACTGGCCGCCCAGATCATGCGATTTAACGCCGTTGGACTTTCTTTCTTTAGGGGATTTTAGAAGTCTATGTCAACAAACCCACACGACCACTCACGCCTAGAGGGAAGAAATTGAGCGCTCTATCAACGAAATTCAGCCTCATTTATGCAAAACGGTCATGGAAAATTTCAACAAAAGAGTGCATATGTGGTAGTAAAGCTGTGGAGACCATTTATCCTATATGCTATTCCATCTATAATCCTATTCTGCATACATGAACCAATAAAAAATTACAGTTTTTAGTTATAAACATACATTTTCTATGAAAATTACTTCTTGCGTGGATTTTGGGGCATCCTTTATTAATGTAGACACTGAACGACGACCGGACTTTGAATAGTGCAATTGGCTAGTACACAGATGATCATTTAAGATCAATATTCACAATAAAGATCGTTCTTCACTACAGTATCTTGCCTCCAAGGTGCTGAATTACAGAGTCGCGCATCAATTGCTTATTTATTTACTCGAAATTTCTAGTTGGATCAAATAACGAAAAGCCAAACTTGAATATCAAGATTATGTGGTCTATCATGAAAATCTGAAATTTATGTTTCAAGAAGTATATATATATTTTTGTTCAAACAGTCATTTTGTGAACGAGATTGTTATCTGCCGGACAGGCTTTACTGTAAATTTTAAGTCTCTTTTATGTGTTTTTTTTGTGCTCTGGCGATCGAGAGGAAGTGAAAAAACCAAAATGGCACACACACCCAGAGAGAGCGAAAGAGCGAGAGAAAGAGAGAGCGATGGTATCTATGAGCTATAATAGTCCATTGATAGCCTTTCCCATTGTGTTTATGTTCGCGTTGGCGAAGGAATGGCAGCAGTTCTCACTACTGTGCGAGGAAGGCTATACGCTATGATTGCTCTTCTCACTTAGCACAGAAATAATGGATTGCTTCTAATTGTAGCCATTAACACCCGTTGTGCTTCTGCCCGACAACGATTTGCGGTTCCTTTTTTAACAACCATTAAAAGTATAAACTACGCCAGAAAGAACCATTACTATGGAACTATTTATGTCTCTATGAGAAAATTGGTTCGTACTTTTTTTTTTTACTTTGCTTTTTATATATTTCCGAGCTGAGCTCTATCATCGAGATTATATCTTCTTTTTTAATTACTAATCTTCGTTTTTCTATCCATTAACACGAGAGATTGAAAATTGCGTTAGCGCGTAACAATCGAAAATTTCTGGGATCAAAGGCCATGTCCGACAATTCTTACCGAGATTCTTCTTGAAATTTCTTAGCTTTTAGGCAAATGACAACCTAATGCCTTTTCCATATCGTCTTCCTTCCAAAATTTCCCTTCCAGTATATATATATATATATATATATATATATATATATATATATATATATATATATATATATATATATATATAGGGTGTTTCAAAACAACACCGACAACGTTTTGGAGGTGATTCCTGACCGCAGGATTCTGAAACCTGGATATTTGGATGGGCGCATACTATTTCAAAAGTGAAGTTTTGATCCGACTAGGGTAGGTCCGATAGTATTGGAACTATGGACTTTTAAACTTTCATTTTCTTCGGCAGCCTATAACTCCGAAAGGAAGCATTTGTGCACTCAGGTTGTTCTATATTTTTTGTCTTATCTTGGTATCCGGAATCACCTCCCAAACGTTGTCGGTGTTGTTTTAAAACACCCTGTATATAAAAATATTTGACCGTAGAATATGGAATTCTGGGAATAAAAGAAGATGACTGTCTACATGACTCTGTGATTTTGTCAATTACCTATACAGGATGTGTAAGATATATATTAAAACAACAAAAATGTATAGCCCTAAATTGAATTTGTAACGGTTAAGAGCCAAACTTGGTCATCACTTACTATGACAAGAATTAAGATGATATCGTAAGACTCAAAACTAGAGTATTCTGATTTACTTATCACTTATTTATAAACAAAAATCTTACAATGGGTCACTTCTTATGATTGATATTAAGCTATTCACTTGTTTCCACTTACATGTTGACCAAACTTCTCACTCCATAAGTACATTAAATTACAGTAACTGTTTAGATTTCACGCGTTGCTCGTTTCCTTGTTGCAGATAAATCACGGTGACTAAAACAATTTCTTTCTTTCTTTTTTTTTTTTTTTCGTGTTGCTCGTAGTGTGATGACACTAATTTACAACTGTTTTACAAAGATGTTATAAAATAGAGGATCTGTCCATACATATCTTCATCATATGAACTCAATGAAGTCATAAAACAACCGAGCATCGTCTAAACCGGCACGTCTGATTGGCTACTCTCGCTTCCGCCATGATTGTTGGCTCGAAACATTGCGATCTTAGTGGCGCGGAGTGGGCAGAGTGGGTGTGGCAAAGCTGTGACGTATAGCTTCACGATTTTGCTGTATGGGCAGATCCTCTATTTTATAACATCCTTGGTGTTTTATCTTTCTCTTTCTCTCTTTCTTTTTTCTTTTTCTTTTTCTTTTTTTTTTTGTTGCAAGTGAGTCATATTGAGTAATTAACATATATTTCGCAATCGTTTTGTTTATTTTGTTGTAGGTGAATTATGTTGTCTGTTGAGTTGATTTTAAGTTTAATATCCCTTGCAACAGCGAGGCTATATGAGACGGGACCTACTGATTAATTGGAATCTGAACCACATGAGCTCCCGCCGCGAATGTCTGTTGAGGAGAAGGGGGAAATCATTCTGCTACACTGAGAAAAAAGGCCAAGTCCTGACTAGATAAAGAGAACAATTTCACAGAATTTCTCCTTAAATCACGATGAATCATTGTTCGTATGTCACACCGGTTAAGGACTGGACCTTTTATCATGCAGTGGCAATATATACGAGCTGTTTCGGTGCAAACAGTGAACATTTGGACTGATAGTGCATTCATAGCGCTGTAGCATACAAAAAATAAAACATCCAGACAAATTGACAGGGAACACGAAAGCTTGATAGGAGAGGAAAAGCTACATAACATCTACACTTTCTGTAGTCCCTAAGTGTAATCCCTTTGATGGCAATATCCTATAGACAGTTGCCTCGGTCTCCATCCTTCCCTCTGTTACCATCACAGAACATACCCCTCTCCCAGCGTGACTATGAGCTTATCCTTGACACGGGTCATATTTGATGTTTGAATGTTGTCGAGTGTATATTTCCGTAAATTGTTTTGTGACAAATAATACAAACATGGATTACCTCTTTCCAGTACCGCGTTTGCTTAGACAGTGTTTCACAGCCAATTTCTCGACACATAGAAAGATAGCCTGTAATTATGCGCTTTTATCCTTATTTCAGACCCTGATATATTGATCCGTGGTTGCTTTATGGTAGAGCGCGAACCTCTCGCGCTTGGAAACCCTGGTTCGATCCCAGCTCTCACGAACATTTTTATTTATACTGAGCGTCTTGCTGTATATACAGGTGCACTACTCACCTTCTCCAAGTGGCAGCTGTTCTCTACAGGTGTGCGTACATAGTGTACTTCAGCTGACTCTCTACGTCCACTGCAAAAGTATATTCCACACTCACCTGCTATGTCTAGAAGTGATCAAGTTAACGTAGGATCCCTCCAGATTACAGACGTTTTCCTCGCCATATATGCAGATGTCGCAGGGACACGTGCCGCAGAGTTTCCAATTCCTGTTTTATGGAAGGTACTCTTTAAATATTTTCGCCACATTGATATACACGTTGACTGTTGATTGTGATTGTATCACGGGAAAATGGTTGACCCGTTTGAAATGAATTTTGGAACTTACTGTAGCACCTACCTCAAGCTGGAATGATCATGACACTTTAATTAAAGAGAGTAGGGGTATAAAACTTACGCAAAAAATATAATATCTTATGCAGATAATATCTTTATCTGCAATTTTATATAAATGCTTGTCGTAAGGGGGGGAAACGGGTTTCAAACACTTTCCGACATATCCTCCCCCTGTGAACAACGGACATTTCAGCTAGTTACTAATATTACGAATATTGTAACACAAAGTCATTGCCACATAATATTATTATTGAATTGAATTGAATTGAAAAAGGCTTTATTCAAGCGGGCGAGGTTCAGCATATTGCTGCTCTACCATCTAACTCTTGTCAAGGAAGCACTGCCTAGAAGTATTATTACTATCAGGGGTGGTTCCTAGGGGGTCCGCACTACCTCGAAATCTCGACTTTTATATTGTGTCTAATTTTAGGGCGATTTTACAAATTTTAATATAATTTATCCTCATATTGAATCTGGATTCCCTGAAACGATTGAATTTTTCAAATTAATTGCTAGGGGGCGCGGTGACTCAGTGGTAAGCCGGTGGGTGTAGCCGAGCGGTCTGACAAGTAAACCTTACGTTTGGGTGAATCAAGTTGCTGACTGAGACACATATGAGAAAGTAGTACTAAATGTGGTCAGTATTTCAGTGAAGTTGTAGGTGCGAAGCTCCAGGGGTTTAGGAGATACAGCTACCAGAACATCACATGGAAGTACAGAATAGTCTTCATACAGTTGGAGGTAAAAGCTCTGTAAGACCTCTTGTAACGACAAAAGGTGAATAACAACTATATGGGTACATATTAAGACTAGGGGGAAGTCATATAGTAAGGGTATACCTGACGGCGGCCATCTTGAAATCCGCCATTTTGAATTAAGGTTAAGTTTTTAAAATAGGAATAGGATCATGTGATACATGATTTAAGGCGCAAATTTAATCAGAAGAACAATGGTGACGTTAATTTTTATTTACGCGCAATTAGTAAAAAGTTACAGGGAAATTAAATATTATTGCAGCATATGTATTAGTCCTTTACCCCACCTTGTAAATTTTGTGTTAATGATAATAATTAAATAAAAAGCAGGTGGATAAATATTAGGTCTTTGGTAAGAGTTTCCTTGATGGTGGCCATGTTCAAATCCGCCATTTTGAATCATACAAAAGTTTTAAACAAAGCGCATAACTGACACCTTATTAATAGCAAATATTACCATAACTCCAACGGTATAACCATTTTTGCTTTATCATTAACCAGCACAAAATTAAATGGATCGCTCCTTTCGACTACTGCTTTGACGGAATTGTTAACGACAAATGTGTCAAGTGTAACTCGATTGCCTTTGTCAGGTGTGCTTACTGTGAGTACAGCATTTGTGCAAGTCTTGCACTCTTTTCTGAACTACATATTGATTGTACTAATTGAGGACTTTTCTGGAAGAAAGACCCAAGTTCAATTATGACTCAATTCCACTTTGGTCATTTTTCCTTAAATTAGCAACTTGTTTATGCGATAACAAATGCTGGTTGATGATAAAGCAAAAATGGTTATATCGTTGGATTTATGGTAAAATTTGCTATTAATAAGGTGTCAATGTTAAGCGTTTTGTTTAAAACTTTTGTATGATTCAAAATGGCGGATTTGAACATAGCCGCCATCAAGGCAACTCTTACCATAGACCTAATATTTATCCACCTGCTTCTTATTTAATTATTATCATTAACACAAAATTTGCAAGGTGGGGTAAAGGACTAATACATATGCTGCAATAATATTTAATTTCCCTGTAACTTTTTACTAATTGCGCGTAAATAAAAATTAGCGTCACCATTGTTCTTCTGATTAAATTTGCGCCTTAAATCATGTATCACATGACCCTATTCCTATTTTAAAAACTTAACCTTAATTCAAAATGGAGGATTTCAAGATGGCCGCCGTCAGGTATATCCTTACTATATGACTTCCCCCTAGTCCTAATATGTAGCCATATACTTGTTATTCACCTTTTGTCGTTACAAGAGGACTTACAGAGCTTTTACCTCCAACTGTATGAAGACTATTCTGTACTTCCATGTGATGTTCTGGTAGCTGTATCTCCTAAACCCCTGGAGCTTCGCACCTACAACTTCACTGAAATACTGACCACATTTAGTACTACTTTCTCATATGTGTCTCAGTCAGCAACTCGATTCACCCAAACGTAAGGTTTACTTGTGAGGGTTAGGCTGGTACTCGTGAGGTGAAGCCCATTGAGGGTTCGAGTCCCTCTGTAGTAGCAAGAGTGGAATTTTAACTGTCCTCGATGTTTTTGTGTTCGTGTCCCTGTCGTGTCTAGTAGTCCGGAAAAGTGGTTGAAGTACGAAGTAAGTCAGGACGTTTTAAAAAAAAAAAATGGTAGAGCGTTCACCTCCGGTGCTTGGGGTACCTGGTTTGATCCCAGCTCGCGCCGTGTTGTCTTTGTGGTGGACAAACGTCGTGCTCGTGGGTTTTCTCGGCATTCTCCCGTTTCCTCCTACTTTCTTCATTCCACCATCATCACCGTCTCCTTTAGTCTAACCGGCATAACCGGTGGGACGTAAAACTGATTTCATTTCATTTTTTTTTTTTCAAATAAATTGCTGCATACGTGCCGACTTGAAAATTGAGACTCAGACTAACGAGCAGGAAGAAAGGAAAGCGTAATGAGCGGGGTTCACGAAGGGACACCAGATAAATAAGATTGAGAACCACTGATTTAAATGTTCTATAATATTCCAGGAAAATTACAACACTCTACCCGTCGTTCTAAATAAACCAATACACAGGAGTTCCTCTGTGCACGTCAATTTGTTTTGCTATTATACGTCAATCGTTACAATCATGAGGGTACCGACATCTGTTGAGAAAACACCGTACTGCACAATGTAATGATCACTCAATTCAGCTTCAAATATACTGTATCTTTTGTTGCAGACAATGTTTGGAAAAGTCAACAAGACTTATTTCTATATATATTAACGCTTGTTTTTGACTCCACAATATCTTAATATTTGGTTTTACCATTTACATCTCATATTGTTGTGAACAGTGTTTCTTTCAGAAACAACGTTCCGGGGGGGGGTCACACTTAGGCCTAGTATTCCGGGGGCACTGCTGACACTATTCTATTTATTATTATATTACAGACGTATTATTTTGGTATCCACCGGGGGGCACTCTCAGAGCTCCGGGGGAAGTGTGCCCCCCCCCAAAAAAAACAGGTCTGGAAGAAACAATGGTTGTGAATGATGTAAATCTCGATATATAATTGAAGTGTTGGTTTTACTAAGTTTATCTGATCTTGTTCTATTCCTGTAAAAGTGGGAATTTTTTTTCGTATAGTAACATTTTGCTTTCATTCTTTATGCATCTGTGAAGTTTCCCCCAAGAGTACCTCATGCATCCTGCATTACCTTCTTTCTTGTTTTCTTTCTGCTTTCGTGAGTTCTTTCGAAATAACATTTCTTGAATTTTTACCCTCCTTATACAGTGCATTCTGCTTCTTGTTCTTCTCCTCCCTTCTTCAGTTCTTTGAATAGAATTTTTAAACAGCATCCATTTATGATTTAATTTCGAAAGGCAATTAAATAGACTTAAAGCATTTTGTTTGTTCAGTAATGAAGTTTCATCAAACTCCGACATCTAAGACTTAAAAAGCAAAGTTAATTTTTCATTTTTATGTAATCTCCAAGGAAATAAAAGATATAACAAAAGCCGAGAAGTTAAGAAAGCTTTAGAGATCAAGTCATTTTCTTAATGTCCAACTTTTTTCTTTTTTTTTTCTTTTTTTTTTTTTTTTGTTTCTAGCTAACTCCAGAAGAAGTAGTTTCCTACGCTATTTTGAAACGAAGCGCTGTAAATGTCCAGTCTTAGCGTTATCAAAAAGTGCTTCGGCGTAAAAATGGTCATATCCATTTATTTATTTTTTATTATTATTATACTGTTTAGAGCAGTGGTTCTCAACCGATGTGTCGCGACACACTGGTGTGTCACGCAGTCCCCTAAGATGTGTCGCGGAATTTTAGAATTTAAAAAAGCATGAAGAATTTAATAATAATTAGTTACAATCGAGACAGACTGTACCTGTCAACACCTTCAGCGGTAGCAATAATACTCAATGCTATATAGAGTCATTATAAAAACTAATTGGTTTCACTATTATAATAGATATTATTATTATTATTAGTTATAATAATAATAATAATAATAATAATAATAATAATAATAATAATAATAATAATAATAATAATAATAGTGTGTTGCTATGACTTGGATATTCAGTAAGGTGTGACGTCAATCAAAAAAGGTTGAGAACCACTAGTTTAGAGGATATCCTCGTAAATGTCCGGAAACTCATAAAAATTCGATCATCTCTGAGAGTTCGTTGGACACAAATTAAACATCAATGTTTTCTGGTAGTCTTTTACGTGAGAATGACCCTGTTTAATCAACTGCAGTTTGTTTGTTTTTTTAAATTTACTATCCACTTGTACTTTAGTGACTAGTGACAGCAAATCGTCGGCAGAACCAGTAGTCTCAATTCTCATATTTTATAAATTTTGTAATTATTAGTATAATGCATGGGAAATTTAAGAACAAAATTGAAGTTTAATAATACATAGGATTTATGAGGAAAGGTACCCACTAAGGAAGAATTCTTCGAAATTTGACTTGGAAGGAGGAGGAGGGAAATATAATAAGAATGTTATATTTATATTTTGGAATCCGTTAAGATTAGAAACATGAAATCGAGTACTGAGACTTTTCATTGAGAATAATTAAACAGATACTTCATCAGCTTTTTAAAAAATATTTGTCCTAAAAGGGGAGAAGGGGTAAAGACTACAGTAATTTCAATAAGATGGCCATATCTCGAATTCCTTAAGGATAGAGACAATTTCGGTATTTAAAATTTTCAATTAAACTAATCAAGCACGTTGTTTCAACGTTTTTAGATGTATCAACTTGATACATCAACAAAATAATTCGAAGTGTTTCACTAAGATGCCTAATTGGTTTTCCTGTGTGACTTCAAGTTCAGACTAATTCCATATGAAAGATACAGAAGGAATAACGCAAAATATATCCTGGAGTTACACTTAAAGCCATTTGCTACTTGCACATATTTACGAATTGTATATGAAATAGAAAGCATACTGTATAAAACGGGTCGAGTACCGGTTTGTAATATGGTGAGAAGCAAGTTTATGCTGTAAGTATTCGATAGACATTCACGATACGTTGTTTCACTGTGACAATATATACGACCCAAATTTAGAAACTACAAAGTGAGGCAAAATCTTTAAAAATAAAATAAAATCAGATGCTACAGAGACTTGTTGGAACAAGTAAAAAGGAAATAAAAGATGGTTCTAATAACTCTGGAGATCCACTTTTATGTCCCTATTTTTATTTTACTGCTATTTTGTCACAAACAATGTAAAATAAATAACTCTACCGTTATATTATGCTGTATTCTATGTCATTACGTGCCATTATGTAATTTTTAAGTTATTGCTGTTTGTTGCGGTCTAAGCAGTAATTAAGTGAAGATTGCACAGAGAGTAAACATTGCTAACCGTGCTCGAATTTCAGCGAGGATGAAAGTATGGCAGTCGTCTTAATGGTGCAACGATGGTGGAGACGGTAGAAGGGGAGACACGCGACTCTGAATGTGAAAACAATAAAGATTCTCCATGTTAATTTGTTGGGTACGGTTTCGGCTACTCATCAAAAGGGTACTGAGTCCCCAAAGAGGTTGTCACTGCTGCGGCGTTTATGCAGTCTCACGAAGTCCTTGAAACAATATCATAGGGACTCTGGTTAATCGTATGGTTCGGTCCAACTGCTAATGAAGGAGATCGACTGGAGACCATGGAAACCACATTTTGTACAGGTATTGTCACTAGAAGACTGTAATGTTAGGATGGAGTTTGCTAAATCCTCATTAGAATTAATGGAAGAAGAGCCAGATATCCTGAGTAACATTCTGTGGTCAGACGAAGCAGTGTTCCATGTGGGGAGATTCATAAATCGTCATAACCAGGGCCCGGATCTTGTTGACAAGTCAACTTTTTTCTGTTACGCATAGGACAAGGCAAGTTCAAATAAAAACGTTATCCATCAACTCTAGGTTCTAAAAATATAGTTTTTTAGGGTCAACTTTTGGTCCCTTTTTGCTCTTTTGAAATTTCAGGTCATTTTTTAATATTTTAAGGCAACTTTTAGGTCACTTATGGTCTTTTTATTCTTTTTTTTTTCTACATAAGGAAATTTTTAAATGAACACGGTTTATGGATGTGGAAAAGACGAAGTTGAATAATCTATTTTCTTACTTCCTGACTATTGGAATGGAAAAACTGCATTCTTAACAAGCTAATGAAAACTAAACTGTAGCTGGTTAACGAAAGGTGGGGGTTGGTAGGTGGCCAAACAGATAGTTTTGGGTTATTGACCACAAGGAATGTGATCACGTGAATAACTAAAAATGCATTAGAAGGCGTACAAGGGTTTTAAACAGGTTTTTATCTATTATTTTCATGTAGTCTAAACTTGCTAAGTTTTATTGTTTAAGTGTGCTTCCTAAAACTCGGGAGTGAATTGACGCTTTCAATACTTACAATGCCGTACAATGGACCGATCAATAGAAATAAATGATCAATGGACTGCAACTAACTGAAACAAAACTTTTTGAATATGAGTGAGAAATGTTAATTAAAAATCCAATAGATATTAAAAATGTCAATGTTTAATGAAATAAAAGTTTGAGAAAACGTAAGTTTTAAGGTCAATTTTTGTGATTTTTAGGGTCATTTTACAGGAATTTTAGTGTCATTTTATAGGTCACTTTTTAAATTTTTTTTAGGTCAACAAGATCCGGGCCCTGGTCATAACTGTCATTACTATGTCGCTAGTAAAAACAGTCCTGGAGCTACAATTGAAAAATTGCAGTCACGTCTTTCGCTGATTATGTGGTGTGGTATTCGTAATGACGCTCTTATCGGTCCTTACATTCCTCTTAAACAATGAATGCGGAAAGGTATGTGCACATGTTACAAACGTTTAGTTATCTCATTGTTTCGACGTGGGACGGAGTGGACAATTTGTACTTTATGCATGATGGGACACCTCCCCATTTTGAGTTGATTTCGCGAGAATAGCTTGACAATGCTGTTCCAGGCCGCGTTATTGGACGTCGACTTGACCCCATTGGATTTTTTTTTCTCTATTGGTATGTGAAAGACAAAGTGTATGCGAGAAAACCGCATGATTTGGACACTTTGGAAGTAGTCATTAAGGAAGAGAGTGTACGAGTACCAAACGACCTGTTGCAACGGTCTCTGAGGAACGTTGGACCCTGACTCCAACGGTGTGCTACTAATGCTGCTCCCTACGTGGAATGAGATGGCAAGGACCATAGTATATAATAATAGAATTGACAGTAACCATGTAACATTGTTAATAACAGTTTAATAGTGAAATGAACATAGGGATATAATTATGGAGCACCCTGTATATTTTGGTAAAAGAAATTTAACAGTAATTGAAGAAGTATGTGTTTAAAAAGATTATCTGTATTATTTAACTTATAGAATATTTTGTTCATGTTTCAGGTTCTTTATATGCATAAGTATTATTTATATTACTTCTTACACCATATACCCGTTCCCGCAAGCAATCAATGGTTTTCTATTTATCAACTGGTCATATATTAAATCTTTCACTATGTATATTAAGTTTTTGGTATTTCACTATGTTTATTGACTGTTTATTTATTTTCATGTAAAGGTTCATGTACACATTTTTTCTACAATTAATTGTGATGTAATTCTGCCTAACCAAAAACTTTAGAAAGATTGTCTAAAGCTCGAGTTTTACATGCACGAGATCCTCAGTTCGATCCTTGGTTCGAGAGCATAAAACACGCTGCAGTGATTCTGATCCCACTCTATCGTTCTGCCCGGCGGCAGCAGCTCATGGTGCAGGATGCACTTCCAATTCCACTAAACGGTGATTCTGATCCCACTTTATCGTTCTGCCCGGCGGCAGCAGCTCGTGATGCAGGATGCACTTCCAATTCCACTAAACGGTGATTCTGATCCCACTTTATCGTTCTGCCCGGCGGCAGCAGCTCATGGTGCAGGATGCACTTCCAATTCCACTAAACGGTGATTCTGATCCCACTTTATCGTTCTGCCCGGCGGCAGCAGCTCATGGTGCAGGATGCACTTCCAATTCCACTAAACGGTGATTCTGATCCCACTTTATCGTTCTGACCGGCGGCAGCAGCTCATGGTGCAGGATGCACTTCCAATTCCACTAAACGGTGATTCTGATCCCACTTTATCGTTCTGCCCGGCGGCAGCAGCTCGTGATGCAGGATGCACTTCCAATTCTACTAAACGGACAACATAACATTATTGGGCCAAACTGTGGAGTTTCTCCTCGCTTCGAGCAGGATCCTTTTCGCACATTGTTGAATAGTCGGGTAGTGCTATTCAACCTTTTTTCTCGCGTACCCCTAGACACAGTTCGCTATCCAATTGTGTACCCCTGAAGCTGTTTAAAAGAAATTAAATCGAAATGAACTTATTAAACTTAATACACTCGTTCTGTTGATTAGAAAGGAGGACAAACAGAGACCCAACAAAAGGACAATCAGTGTGCCAATCAAAAGACGATTTATAGGGGAATAAAATGCACATCCGAAAAAATTAACATGAGAAATTCCAAAACATATGGAATACATCTAGTTCTACTGAGGGGGATTTTCCACTCACCCTCCCTGATAATTCGCACACTGAGGACAACGTTAAAAGTTCAAAAACTAAAAGTAACTTTAGAACTAACCTGTTAATGAGACGATTAAGCTTCTTTCCGGGTCGCCAACTCCTCGATTCTTGGCCGAATTTTTGAGAGTGCGAGAATCAGAGCTAATTCTAGATTTCTGAGACTGTATGCAAAAAATGTTAAGAGATTACTTTGAGATATTAGACGTGCGTGACATCTCGAAACTCATCCAATGGAAAGAGAAAAATTTATACAACTATGATCACTAATAAATATTGGAAATGTGCTTATTTAAGGATTACGTACCCCGAGAAACATTTTCGCGTACCCTAAGGGATACGCGTACCCCAGGTTAAATAGCACTGTTGTAGGGTATTCATTTTTTTATCAGTCGTAATCAACAGCTTAACAAATGGCTCGAGTTTGTTTCGTTTCAGTACAGAAACGTAGAAAGAAATTCCTTCGTGTCATTGCTGAGCAAGATCATGTGACACCCAAACTTTGAACTTCTTTTGTGTACCTAACTTTCTCCAAATAGTTTACCATCGCGCATCGGTGGATGGTTAACGACGTTGGCGATGTCATGACTTCGTACATCCCAATCTTGCTTGACGTTTGCCAGAATATCTTCCACTTTTGTTGGATACCAACTTATGCACTCTTTTTAAAGTTTTTGATTAGGCAGAAAATACATCAGAAGTTAATTATAGAAAAATATGTGTACCTAGACTTTTACATGAAAATAAAATTTAATGAAATTCTAAAGACATATTACACATAATTTCCAGAGCGAAAGAGACTGAATCATCATTTGGTTGTTGCTTTTTATAGCGTGTCTTGTTCATAAAGAACACACATTTCTTTACGGATCTGTGCAGCATTTAAACTTTTATCGAAATAAAATTTTGAAATATAGTGCATCCCAGACACTTCACTCATATTCATAGCGCAATACCTTCCGTCTGATTACAAGGATTTCAACACGTTTTCCACATTTACTAGCTTCAATTGATAGCTGTCAAATGACTTTAGACCAGATCAGGCGAATACGGAGAATGTGGAAGCACACAGATTTGTTTTTCGTCAAAAGGTTACGAACTGCGACGGTGCTGTGACATGGTGCATTGTCGTGCAATAAAGACCAACTGCCTGGCGCTCGATACTCGGACTTACGCGAACGATTCGTTTCCACAAACGCTACATAAGATCCAGATAATATTCTACATTAACAATTTGACCCTGTGGAACGAATTCTTGACATAAAGTACCTTTGTAATCGTAAAAACAAATCAACATTGCCTTCTCACGTGACTTTTGAAAACGCACTGTTTTCACTTTCGGAGAACCTAGGGACTTCCACGTAGCACTTTGGCGTTTTGTTTTTTGGTCATATTTGAAGCACCAAGTCTCATCATCAGTTACAATCGATTCCATGAATGTTCTGCCCCATCTGCCTATTTTAATCAGGTCCTTGCAATGTTCAACGCGAGCAAGTTTTTCGTCGTCACTTAAGGCGTGTGGAACAAATCGAGCATAGACTTCCCGTTTCTTTACATACTTTGTCAAAATTCGTAAATCATGTCTTTTGTTGTATTTTACTTTTGCGCCATCCATCTCACAGCCGCATTAGCATCGAGGACGATCATTTCACACACTTGTTCCACAAACCCATCGCGAGTTTTGTTTTTCGGTCTGCTTGGCTTTGGATCGTCTTCCAAGGACTCGCGACCGTTGCTTCAATAGATGGAGCTAGTGATCATCTGTTCAAAAAGAGTTCCGTTATTTTTTCGACATACTGTATATTTGTATATGAATGGCTCAAAAGCATAACAGTATAAGCAACATTTTATTCAAGGGAAACAAGATTTATGTACTCCCATGCGCAAAAAAAGTTGCGCGTATACTGTAACTCACGATTTTTCGCAAATATTTCATTTTCCTTATGTTTATGGGTAAAATTCAGTTATTTGTATGTGGAGATAATAGAAAGCAATCCATCTAAGGAGATATTTCCAAAAAATATAATAAAATAATAAAAATATAAGCAAAAAACAAAATTATGTTCGGTTTTGTGTATACTGGCAATAATGTTTTTGAGGGAATTTTTGGAGTAGCACAGCACGATTGTAGAGGGAATTACAAAATTGGTAACAGAACAGGGGGACAGTTGAATCAAGGAACAGGAAAGAGGAGTAAAATATTGCATTTATTGGATTAAATCTAGGGTGTAAATTGTCTGCCAAATATAAATTAGCTTCTGTAACCAACATGTTGTACGGAAATATATAAACAAAGAGAAAAACTGTTGTCTTAAGTTTGGAAGTGACATGCTCTATAGCCATGAGCATTTATTTCTTAAGAAAAAGATAGGCAAAGAAAGGAAGTCTGTGTGGTCAAGTGTAGAGTTCGTGGCTGGTAGCCGAGTGAGCTGGTTATCGGCGTGGTTCGCTCGAGGTCACTGGTGTTTCTTTCGAGCAGCTACTACTGCTAGTGTAGTGTGTCGATTCCTCTTTCTTGTGTGTGTGCTATCTGACTGAATTTAATTGTACTTTTCACCTGTTCTTATTATTATCACATAGCATTTTTTTTGTTCTTTTGGAATCCAGTTTTCTGACTTAAGTTCGATATGAACACGATTCGCCTCAATACACTTCGTATCAGTTTTCAAAGTGTGGTAAATGTGCCGACTTCTATTATTTTACATGAGTGGATTAGGGATACCTTTGGGTTGCCGTTGGAAACTGTGCTCAGCATAGAAATGGATTTTCCACGTAAGCTATTATATATTAAATTAAAAACTCAGGAAGATTGTGAACGCATTTTAAATGAATTTACAGATACTGTTAAGTATTCTGATGCGGTAGGTTCGTATAACCTACCTATTGATTCGGCTTCATATTTGATTAAATTGGTCCGCATTCATGCGGTTCCAATGGAACTTTCCGATTTACACCTTAAACAAGTTTTTCTCTCCTATGGGGAAATTTTAAGTCTTACCGATGAACTCTACTCTACTGGACATTTTTACCCGGTGCGTACCGGGCGGAAATTACTTAAAATCGTCCTCAAAAAGAACATTCCGTCATATGTCACAGTCCATGGTCTTCGTTTATGGGTGACATATCCTGGACAAATTAAAACTTGTGCGCAATGTGATAGTGATCAGCATTTGATATCGCAATGTGATAAACGACTGCCTAAACGTGCTCCTGTGACTGTTCCAGTTTCTGGAGGTTCTCGACTACCTTCCGAGTCAAATTCACGCTTGGCTCCGCCTCCAGTGCAACTTAAAGCTGTTCCAGATGTTACTAACTTCAGTGTTTTTCCTGTACTTTCTACTTCTTCCCTAGTCAAGACTATTAGTGCTGATGGTAATGTGGAAAATACCCCTCCCTCAGTTAGTACCCCTGGAGCTCCTTCTTTAGAGAAATCTACTGTAACTATTTCGCCTGCTGATGTTTCCAGCAAAGGTGTGATACTACCTTCTCTTACTTCTGGATTGAATCAGGTAAGTTCGGATAATACTTTAGAGGCTGCTGCTGCGATGTCGTTAGTAGTGGACTCGTCTCTTTCAACGCCCTCAGTGAACGTTTCAAGTGACCACTCAGTACATGAACAACACGCTGCAGTATCTAGTCCGGAACTTGTTACCTCTCCTAGTGTTTCTGTTATTCCCACCACAAATTTGCCTAGTGTGATGAATGTTGAGATGGTACCTTTGGATACGTCGAAGAAAAAGAAACGCCCTCTCCTTGACAGTAAAGCTCCTAAAGTTCACAAAGTGCTTGACTCATCTCTGTCTGCTGAACCTAGTATTGCTCTCCGCACGCGATCTAAACAACTTTCGCAACCACAGGTGCCCCCTGCATCTAATGAACATTCCTTTTCGTCCAACCAAAATGCTGAAACGCCGTCTTAATTTTTGGTTAATTTTTTTGGAGTTTAAATTTTTGCGGTGTGGTAATTTATCTGCTTCGTGCATAGGCTTTGCATTTTGTGTATTACTCCCGTATGTTTTACATTTTTACTTTTCTATTTTCCATATTATGTATGGTGTTAGGATTGGTACTATAAACTTTAACGGACTTTCTTCCGCTACGAAACAGGATGCAGTTGCTGCCTTTATTAATACTAGAATGATTGATATTTTGTTTGCCCAAGAGGTTAAAATTACTGATTTACACGGTTTATATAATTATACTTTTATTAGTAATGAAACTGTAGCAGGCACAGGTACTGCACTTATTTATCGCAGTGATTTACACCTCGATCAGGTTTATAATTATCCTAATGGTCGCATTATTACTGGCAATTTGGAAAATATACACCTTTGTAATTCCTATAGTCCATCTGGCTTGCAAAACCGTATTCAACGTAATAATTTTTTCAGCGATGACGTTGCTACTGCATTGCATGCTGGTACTCGATCTATTATTTGGGGAGGTGATCACAATGAAGTTCCCGGTTCTCAAGATTCCTTACAGAACCGTACCCCTTCCACTAATTTGCTTCATGTTCTTACTCAATTTGGTCTCGTGGATGTTTGGCGTCATTTTCACCCTCACGACCCGGGTTATACGTATGTTCATTCTCAAGGAGCATCTCGCATCGATGCTTTTTTCATCCCTGCATCCTTGCTTCCTCATGTTCAAAGCATAGAACTGGTCCCAGTCTGTTTTTCTGATCATCATTCTGTTATTTTAACTGTTAATTTACCTGTAACACAATATCTACGAAAATCTTTTTTTTGGCATCTTAATACTAGTATTTTGTCTGATCCATCCTTTCAAGCGCTTCTTCGACAAAAATGGAATGAAATAAGTAAGCAATCTTTACGTAAGCGTAACATTATGCAGTGGTGGGACTCTCGGGGTAAACCTACCCTTAGACGTCTCTGTCGAGACTATTGTCGTGAGCGAAGTAAAAACTTTCATAAGCAGTATAATTATTATTACCGACTTTTGCATGAGTACCATCTTGCTTATCAACAAGGGGCTCCTGTTTTATCAGAAATTAAACAGGTGAAAGCTTTTCTGTTATCATTACATCGCACCAAGTTATCCGGTATTAGTGTGAGGAGTAAACTTATTTCGAGTCAGCCAACTGAATCTCCCGGTCTGGTTCAAGTAAATGCTGAAAGACGTCGGGGCAAACAACGGCTAATCGGTAAGATTCAAGATGAGGAGGGTCGTTTATGGTTGGGAACCAATGTTGCTCCTTGTTTTACCCGTTATTATACCCGTCTTTATAGCCGACATCCTTCTTCTCCGTGCCCTGATGATTTGTTTTCTGAGTTGACTCCCTTAGAAGCTGCAGCTCAAGATGTTTTGAATGCCCCTTTTACTGAAAATGAAATCAAGCATGTTATAATGACCACGCCAAAACATAAATCTAGTGGTGTGGATGGATTTCCTTATGAATTTTATCAAACTTTTGCTGATATTTTTATTCCTTTTTTTACCGAACTTTTTAATGATTTTCGTGTCAACTTACGTTTAGGGACCTCTCTTACGCATAGTATTATCGTTTTACTTCCGAAGCAGTCTCAGTCCCCTTGTGTCACTCAGTACCGGCCTATAAGTCTTACTTGCTGTGATTATAAACTTTTAACCAAGGTTCTTGCCTTTCGTTTACGTAATTTCCTCCCAAATATTTTACATTTTGCCCAATTTGGTCATGATGTCCAACACCCCCTATATTTGGCACTAGCAAATATTCGTGACACCATCGCTTTTTTTGAGCGTTATCCCACTCGCGCCACAGCAATATTAAGTACTGACTTTTCCCAGGCCTTAGATAAAATTGATCATGACTATCTTTTTCGTGTTTTGGAAGCATTACATTTGGGCACCAGTTATTTTAATATGCTCCGTGCTCTTTATCGAGATCGTACGGCACAATTGAAACTTAATGGAGCGCTTACTTCTTCATTTCGGCTTGAACGTGGTCTAATCCAAGGGTGTCCTTTATCCACCCTTTTGTATAGCATTGCAGTTATGCCTTTTATTAGTAAAATTTATCGTGAAATTGATGGCATTTGTCTTAATAAGGCGGTTCTCAAACTACAAACGTACGTTGATGATTTTAGCTTCTTTTTTCATTCTCAAAGTGACCTTGATACGATTCAATATAATTTGCACTTATTTAGTCAAGCCTCAGGTGCGACCCTCAATGTTGAGAAAACCAAATTGTTATGTCTTTCCGACCAAGCACATACGTCTTTTGTTTCCCCCTTCACATCTGTTTCTTGTCATAAAATTCTTGGTATTACGTGGTATCCATCCGTTAAACATACCATCTCGGTAAATTATAATCTTGTTGTTTCTAAGTTGGTTACTTTATTCTATCAACATAAAACAAGAAATCTTACCCTTTTTGAACGTGACACTTTTATTCAGGTTTATTCTCTTAGTCTTTTATATTTTATTATGCAACTTTTCCCGCCCCCGGTTGCTATTCTTAACAAAGTAAACAAACATATGTTATATTTTCTTTGGTATCAACATACTCTTCGGGTAAATCGCCAGGTAGTTTGCAGTCGGCCTTCTGTTGGAGGCCTTGGTATCAAGGACATTGCTTTACAGGCCAGATGTCTTTTTCTTCATAGAACATGTAAACTGCTTTGTGTTTTTAGCAATTCCTTTTCGTCACAATACATCATGCGCTGCCTGAGTCACGTGACGCTTACTGCTCCTGTCTCCGTTCATGGATGGTCACAGACCTATCCTTATTTAAAAACGGTAGTTCTCGATATTGCATATGGCCTTATCGCACGGGCTCGGCTTGAAGATATGACCGTTTCACAATTATATCAATATTATGCTTCTCCCTCTTGCGTTCCGCTTATAGTACGTAAATTTCTTAATAATAACTGGCCTCAAATTTGGCGTAACATTGGTTCCCCAGTTTTATCTTCCGCCTTACGTTCGCTTTGGTATTTATTGGTGCATAACTTATTTTTAACAAATGCACGAGCTTATACCCTGGGCATCTGCCCTGCTTCCCTCTGTCACATTTGTGGACAAACTGATACCCTCTCACATCGTCTTCATACCTGTACTAGGATATACCCTCTTTGGCAAAAATATACTCAGATTCTTGCCAGAATCCTTCGCACTAGTACCGACTATATAACTTGTGACAATATGATTTTGCGCCCCGAGTTTGTTTTCTTCCCTCCAGTTAAACATAATTTTGTTGTGTGGTTGACAATTACAACGGCTGATCTCTTTCTTCATCTTTCTACGGATTTCTCCCCGGATTTATACATTTCCTGGTTATCTTATTCTCTTTTGCGTATACCTGTTCCCCAACGTCATCGCTGGTTTGCTCAGTATTATCAGGCGATCTATTAATTTTTTTTTGCTTTAACTACTGGTATGTTTATTTTTTGTATTTCTTGTTATTAGTTGCATTTTTCTAATTGTTATTACTGTAACTATTATGTAAGTGCTCAATAAATACTATTAAAAAAAAGTGGGTAGAGTAACGGATTAGTAATTCTTATACTGTTTTGACCCCAGATCGAATCCCATCCGATCCTGTTCAATTTTTTTTCTTTACAAAACATTGTAGAAAGTGTATAATTTTTATGTTAATAAGAACCGAAACAATATAATAATGAAATAACTTTTTGTTTTTCTGATGACGTATTTATTCAGAATTAGCTTACTATTTATTACTAATAGCGATTGTTTTTAGTTTATGGTATGGTATGCTTAATCATTCCCTCTCCGTTTTTTTTTAACACAGCAGAAGTAACTTCAAACTTCAACTCACTGCGAGTGTGTCTGTAAAAAACAAAACAAGCGCGACTTGCAGCTTTACACACAGCGTGACGAACACAATCACAGCCATAGTTCGTTGTCTGTTCTAGTGTTTCTGTGTGTGTGTGTTCCTTTTTAGAGTATTGACTCTCTCTCTCTCTCCTTTTGTTTCATATCAACAAGTGCAACAAATGCAAGTCTGTGTAAAAAAAAAGAATGCTATCTTTAAACAAAACTAAATTTTACAGCTCTCTTTTGTGAATAACACGAATGCTTCCGACGAATTATACAGTAGTGTGAAAAACTGATAATAAAATGATCTAACATGCATAAGCTTCTTTTTCTAGCGTGACAACACATTAAACATAACAAATTAAATTTTTGGGATTACAAATTATCACATTACATGTCGGTGTAGGCCTATTCGTTTTCACATTCGAGCGACGAAAGAAGAAAGTGTGGTTATAGTTATAAAAACCGAATACCAGATTTCAAAGAATTCAAGTTACATGGCTCCTACATATCGAAAAAATGATTTTTCGATGTCTGTCCATCTATTCGTCTCTCGGTTCGTCACGCTTTTACACGCACTCAAATAGAGGCCATACTGTTCAACGTATCTGGACCGAATTCTAGACATAACGTTTTAATAACATACTATCTTTCGAATTTTATGTCCTTCGACATCTAAAAGTAAGAGTAATTTACTGAATGATTAAAATTTAAAACAATTCAATTTTCTCAAGTAAAAAAGCTGTGACGATTTTATTTACTTTTTATAAATATATATTTTATTAACGAATCTCCACCGCATATGAATAATTTTTCTGAAAAAATATATATGGTGTAATTTACTGTATGGTATGCGTTCTTTTTGCAGAATTTTCTCAACCACATTTCATAAATAAACGTATCATTAATAACCTAACAAACAACTTGTTCGAAGGAGTAGCTTAATCTTAGGGTGAGCTTTACCCCGATAGTTTTCCCATTAACGCCTCAGGAAATTTTGTTCATATTTCGTAAAGAAATGTTTCATTAATAAACTAACATACAGCATAAATCGTTTATTCCGATAATATATAGCCTCGCTGCTGAATGGGACGTTAAACTCAACTCGTTCGTTTGTTCAACATACAGAAGAAGTGTTTTTCTCAAGAGTTGAATTTTTTTGGACAATTTTCTCAGTAATAACTGAGACAAATTTGTTCTAATTTCAGTAAAATATTTTCTGTAATAATCTTACAATATGGTATAACTCGCTTGTTCCGAAAAGAAAAATCCAAAAGAGATACTTTGACAGTGATTTTTTTCCCGACGATTTGCTTAAAAATTACTCGATATACTGTCAAAGTTGCAGATAGAAGAGTTTACCTTTGGGGTTAAGCTTTTCCCGATGACCTTCCTAAAAAACACTCAGGAGATGTTTGTTGTTCATATTTTATAAATACGTGTGACATAAATAACCTAGCTATATGGTATAATTCCCTCATCCGGAAAAACTAGAAATGGTATATTACTTTTGACAGTAAGTTTTACCCTGCGATTTTCTCAAGAACGACTCAGGCGATTGTATTCGTATTTCATAAATAAATGTTTTACGAAAACAAAAACACTAACAATATAGCATAGATCGTTTGTCCTGAAAAGATCCACAAGGGATAATTTATTCTTGGGGTGACTTTTTTCATGATTTTCTCAGAAATTACTCAGACGCTTTTGCTTATAGTTCACATACAATTATATCCTTAATAATTCTAATATATGGATCGAGTTATTTCTAACGAAAATATGACCAATGGGTACTTTACTTTTGGGCCTGAAGTTTCTTCTAGCAAAGTTTTCCAAAACATTATTTTATTCGCAATTTCCCAAATAAATGTTTCAATAATAGCTACAGCCTAACATAAGTCAGTGTAAAAAATTCGAGCGGGAAAGTAAAGTGCGTTTGCTCCGTATCCTTTCTTAAATATATTTTTAATGTTACACCTAATCACAATTTTCCGAACAAAATCGAAACGTATTTTTAAATGTGCCTTGTTGTGGTCAAATGGTTCAAGTGCATTGGTTCTGGATTTGATTTCCAGTGAGAGCTAGTGTAATTTCATCCAAGAGATGTGACACGTCGGTGCAAAGAAAAAAGTGTTTAAATAAGCCTAACCAAGCTAATCAACAAAAGAAATAATACAATGTTACGAAATTATCGTAGAAACGTTGTTAATATTAGGTAGGTGCGACTGAAATGTCCAAACGATTATTGTCAATTCCAAAGGCCTTTGTTTTCGTCCGGCGGGAGCTCATGTGGTTCGGATTCTACGTTAATCAGTAGGTCCACGTCTCATATAGCCTCGCTGCTGAAAGGGACGTTAAACTGAAAATCACATCACACATCTTTGTTTTCGCCTTTGTTTTAAATGTGTATGGTTTTGCATATACGTGGCATGGACATTAAATTTTGATTTCTACGCCATATGTATCTAATTACATACACAGCTATAGAACGAACACAACAAACTTGGAATATCTACATTGTTTGCGTATGGAAAATAATCACGCTCTACTGCACAGGAGAGCCGTGTGTATGGAATTCCATACACATGGCAATCAACGTAATAAGAAATGTATAATAATAATAATAATAATAATAATAATAATAATAATAATAATAATAAACAGAAAACGATACGATCATTTACATAATTTATAAATATAAGTTAACATTTAATAAGCATATAACTGCAATGGAATTAAGTTGTTTCTCTCTCTCCCTGAACGCAACAGCCCTTATTGTGCTAAGGCGTACAAGGGAACTTGTGGCACTCACGATTTGGGACGGGGTGTGGTCACAACTTCGGATCCCTTTGTTGTTAGTCCTAGCTTTCTAGACGGATGCAGTTATTCGTCCAAGAGATGTGACGTAGAATATACAAGCAAATAGATTTTGTATTACTATTAAAGTAAATAATTATACTCATTCCCTCAATGTGATACTTGTGGTTGCTTAACCGTATACAGACAGCTGATTCATGGAAGAATCGTTGATAATAATAATAATAATAATAATAATAATAATAATAATAATAATAATAATAATAATAATAATAATAATAATAATAATAATAATAATAATAATAATAAATAACAGAAGCTCGACAAATATTCTTGCAAATAATAGGAAAAAGTTTGCGTAACACAGTTCACTTTGCTGGACACACCAGTGTGCCGCGTTATACCGATTGTGGCACACTGGAATATAGGGTATGTTTTTTTATTTTATTTTTTATTTTTTTCCAACTATTCCAACTGCTTCAATTCAAATGGATCTATAATAATAAGAGAGTGAATTTAGTCTTCTTACCCTTCGATTTAGAAATAAGGTTCGCGAGAATTTCATAAAAGAATAATATACTCAGAATCGTATATAGTAGTTTGTTTTATTCGAAATTACATACTTCCTGCAACTGTTTTTTGATTAAAATGATTTGAAATGAAATCTTTAAGTTTTACGTCCCACGATTATGCCGGATAGGCTAAAGGAGACAGTGATGATAAGAAATGAATGAAATGATCGAGTGAAGAAAGTGGGATAAAACGGGAGAACCTCGAGAAAACCCACGCACAGTGTTTGTCAAGCACAAGGTTCACTTGGCACGAGCATAGATCGAACCAAGGACTCCATGCACCAGAGGTGAACGCTCTACCACTGAGACACCGTGGGCTCTGAAATTACTTAAAGGAGAAAGGGACTACTTTATGAAAACTTGATGACGAACACATTTGTTAAAAAATACCAGCTTTTCGTGAAATATTGCTTATAGACAGGGGCGGATTAAGGCTTTTGGGGACCTAGAACCGACTGTTTTAAGGGGGCCCTATGTTAAGAATAGTTCCAGTGCATAAATTTTCTTTTTTGCCTTCCACAGCCTCATAGGCTTATGGAACTACCGAGAACTATGCTGTAATATTTGAATGTGCTCCAAGTTTAGAATAATTAGTTTAGTTAAATTCATTATTAACAATTAAATAATTGCATTCATTATTAACAGGTAAATGCTGCTGATAGAAAGACTTAAATCTAGCGATACCGCGAGCGTAACGAGCGGGAAAAAAAATAGCATCGGTCTGAAGTCTATAATATAATAAGTTGATTACTATATTTTAATATTAAACAGAGGGATTTTAAAGGGCCCCCTGAGCTTGGGGCCCCGAAGCCTGGGCTCCATTGGCTCCGCCCTTAATCCGCTAATGCCTATAGATTATTAATTAAAGGGGACGGGCCGGGTCCGTTCTAAAAATTCCGGCCCGTGCAGACCTCTAGCTCCTGTGTATATGCTATCTTTGAAAATACAGTAGAGTTTCGCTTATCCGACATGAAACAGGCAGGCAGAACGCCGGATAATATGGATGTATTAAGGAAAGACCTATTAAAAGTCAAACTATGATATAATTTTACATATTACGCATCTAATTATCATGTTTTGCAAGAAACAAATACAATGCATTGACTCAGTGACGTATCCAGCGTGAGGTCCTGGAAGCTGTCCCTTACCAAACCTCAAGCACTTTTTAATAAACCTACTTTTTCCCTTTTGAGGTTCTTTTATGTCAGATTACTTTGAGTCAGTGTCCAAACTGTGGACAATGCGTTGTTGTTATAATTCTAACAAGTAACACTTCCCAAGTGTAACACTCCGATTTTGATAAAGTTTGGCAGGTAGATACTACACATAAAATAAACAAATAAGTGCTTCTTTATTTTTTGCTGAAAAACGGTTTTAGGGGGCAAAAGCCCTCACCCAAAATTTTGAAAGTTGACGCCCGAAAGGCAAAAACAAGTGGACCAAAGTGAACGAAATTGTGAACAGATATTGCGGACATAAAATTAGGAAATACGTGTTTTGTATTTTCCTGGAAAATACGGTTAGGTGGGGCACAAACCCCTCCAAACCTTTGTTCATGAAATATCAAAAGTGCTAATAACAGTATGCCAGAAGTGCCTAAATTTACACGAAGAATTGGAACAAAACTTTGTGTTAGTACAATAAGCAAAAAATAAACAAATACGGCTTTTTTATCTTCTGCGAAAAAATGGTTTTAGGGGGCAAAAGGTCCCACCCAGAATTTTGAAATTGGAAGCAAGAAAGGCAAGAAGAAATGGACCGAACTGAATGAAATTGTTCACAAATGTTGTAGAGGTAAGATGAGGGAATACGTGCTTCGTATTTTTCTGAAAAGAAAAAAATAAAAACTGTTGAGTGGACCGAGGAGTTGAGTGTCGGAAGGAGAGGACCGAAGCGAATGAAATTGTCTGTAGATATTGGATATGAAAAATAAAGCCTCTCGTGTTTCACAAGCGTCTCCATCAGATTTCTTCAAATTTGGCAGATCAACAACAAGCACAAACAGTTAGCGTATTTTGTAGTTTATCACGAGGCAACTTTAACCCTTATAATGTTTTTCCGCATAAACAAAAACACGTGCCGATTAATTTCCTGTTTGTTGTTGATATGCCAAAATTGATAGGGACATCTTAAAAACACGAAAGTCCTTATTTTACATACAGTCTATACAATATCTACACACATTTTCATTTGCTTCGGTCCATTCCTTCCTGCACTTTTACGGTAATATTTACTTTTTTTTTTGGAGGGGCTCTAGGCCCCAACACTGTTTTGTCGTACAAATTAAAACGCATTTCATTTATTGTTTTGCAAATTGTCCTTATACGAAGTTTCGTTGCAATTCTCCATAGGCCTACTCTTTAGGAACTTCTGACGTACACTTATTTGCACTTTCAATATTTCGTAATCAACAGCTTAGAAGGTCCGTTCCCCACTCAACCGCTTTTTTTCCAGGAAAATACGAAACACAATTACCTCAATTTACGTCTAGAATATCTATGCACGATTTCAAAATTTTGGGTGGGGAATTCTGTCCCCTAAAACCATTTTTTCGCAGAAAATAAACCCGTATTCGTTCGTTTTTTGCGTATTGTCCCTACACAATGTGTTGTTCAAATTCTTCATGTCCTTTAAGCACTTCTGACATACTATTATTAGCACTTTTGATATTTCACGATCAAAGTTTTGGAGGGGTCTGTGTCCCACCCAAACGTTTTTTTTTTTTAGGAAAATACGGAACCCGTATTCCCTCATTTTTCGTCTGCAGTATCTTTGCACAATTTCATTCATTTCGGTTCACTTCTTCTTGCCTTTCGGGCGTCAACTTTCAAAATTTTGGATGGGGGCTTTTGTCCCCTAAAACCATTTTTCCGCAGAAAATAAAAAAACAGGTATTCGTTTAGTTTTTGCGTATTGTCCATACACAAAGTGTCGCTGGAATTCTTCGTCCTTTACACACATCAGACATATTGTTACTAGCACTTTTGATATTTCATGATCAAAGGTTTGGAGGGGTCTGTGCCCCACCTAACCGTTTTTCCAGGAAAATACAAAACACGTATTCCTTCATTTTACGTCTGCCATATCTGTGCACAATTTCGTTCACTTTGGTCCATTTTTTTTGTCTTTCGGGCGTTAACTTTCAAATTTTTGGGTGAGGGCTTTTGTCCCCTAAAACCGTTTTTCCGCAGAAAATAAAAAAAAAAAAACATGTATTCGTTTATTTTATGTGTAGTATCTGCCTGTCAAATTTTATCAAAATCGGAGTGTTACACTTTGGAAGTGTTACTTGTAAGAATATACCGTAATGCCATTGATACCAGGTGGAATTAAAGAACACTTTTAAATGGGATTACAATTTCGTTTCCGTTCTGTTTATAACATTACTGTATTAGAACGATACACTCATTGCCATTTGCTATTTTTGTTATGTGATATACGTAGGAGACAGTTTTCCTTACATGTCTCTAGAAAATATTTTTTGATTTCGTTTGTATTAGAATGCAGTTTGATCGGTTCATAAATGAAAAGTAAGAAATGTTTAAGAGAAATACAGAACTGTTGCATTATTATTATTATTATTATTATTATTATTATTATTATTATTATTATTATTATTATTATTATTATTATTGATATTTTTGAAACATTAGAATTACGTGCTTACGAGCTTTCGTGTCGGACCCCCTCCGAAAAGTAAAGCTGTATATGTGCCTGCACTGAATGATAGACGTATAAGTCAAGGGTATAGACGGGCGTGCTAGGCGATCGAGTCCGGAGCATCAAAAACAGACTAAGACCACAACTTGCAGTTTTTCTTGCCGATTGATGCTGCTTTTTACCTGCTATGATATGTCGGATAATAATGTGAAATAAACGAAGGTCAAGACCATGGCGTATTGGTGTTTCCTGCACCTAGACCTGTAAAATATTTGTGCCGAAAGCATCTTTCATCCACTAGCTAAATTTGTGGGTATGATCGCACATCTTGCCTTATAAAGTATAGTCTTATAAAGAATATATATAGCATGCTAAAAACCTAAAGACCAAATTCAATGATTTTCTATAGTTTTCTTTTTTAATAACGGGAAACTTGTTTATTTCATCACGATAAATCACGTTTGATACTAAGATGTCTGTTTCTGTCTATATATATATTTCATACTTTATTGGAGACAAATTTGTTTTGTTGTTGTTGTTTTTTTTTTTCAAGAAAAGAGGATGATAAAAGAAGCTATATAACAGCATAAACTGAAAGCAATGGCTATTACTAATAGTACACTAATTCTAAATAAATACGTCATCAGAGGAAACAAAAAGTTATTTCTTTATTGCATTGTTTCAGTTTTTATTAACATACAATTATTAACATACAATTTCTATAATGTTTCGTAAAAAAAAAATTGAACAGGATCGGATGAGATTCGATCTGGGGTCAAAACAGTATAAGAATTACTAGTCCGTCACTCTATCCACTTGACCACACAGACTTCCTTTTGTTGCTTACTTTTTTTTTAAGAAATAGATTATAATGGCTATAGAGCATGTCACTTCCAAACTTAAGACAACAGTTTTTCTCTTTGTTTATATATTTCCGTACAACATGTTGGTTACAGAAGCTAATTTATATTTGGCAGACAATTTACACCCTAGATTTAAGCCAATAAATGTAATATTTTACTCCTATTTCCTGTTCCTTGATTCAACTGTCCTGTTCTGCAACCAATTCTGTAATTCCCTCTACAATCGTGCTGTGCTGCTCCAAAAATTCCCTCAAAAACATTATTGCCAGTATACACAAAACCGAACATAATTTTGTTTTTTGCTTATATTTTTATTATTTTATTATATTTTTTGGAAATATCTCCTTAGATGGATTGCTTTCTATTATCTCCACATACTAATAACTGAATTTTACCCATAAACATAAGGAAAATGAAATAATTGAGAAAAATCGTGAGTTACAGTATACGCGCAATTTTTTTGTGCATGGGAGTACCTATACCGTTACAGTTTTCGCCCATTGAAGTATTGTTACTTTGTGTCTAAAAGTTTAAGGAATGTTCATTTCCTGTTGCACTAAATGTTCTCGCTCCGTATTTCTTAAATTAAATTATATTAGACTCCAATTATTACTGAAACATTTCTTTATGTAATGGGTAAAAATGCGTTAGTCGTTTTGTAGAACTTGTCTATAAAATGTGTACGAAATCGTCTGATTTAAAATAGTTTCTAGAAACTTTTCCGAGATCTTATATCGCAAGAATAAACTATTGCTTCTGTTTTTTTTAAATAAATGATGCGTTTAATACATACGGAAATCAGTCCACTTTTGGTCATTTTATGCATATTTCATCTCGAAGGCGGTTGTCTGAAGCTCCTTTCAGAGTTTAACTCTTTGAAGCACGGTAGTACTTATATTATACCACCTTTTACATAACGTTTGCGAAACTCCGTACCGGAAAGAGTTAAAAGGATTTACGCAGAGATAGCGTAAATAACGCTCATAATGTTAAAAAAAAATGTACCAACTTTAGCATGAACAACTGTACAAATTTTATGTCCCTTTCTGTCATAACTTTCGTAATCTGCTTCTCTTGTGACCTGAATACCCCAAATAAGTTATACCAAATTATAGGGTTGCACATGAAATCTAAATTCTGAATTTAGATTTCTGGAATTTAAACAAAATATTTAGAAGTGTTTCGAGAAATTTGCACTTTCACCGTCCAGCAAAGTATTCTTGTTTGAAAGATAGGAAGAGAACTTGAAAAAAGAAACGGAATACTATGAAAACTTTAGTTTAACAATTGTTTCGAATCAGTTGAATGGTATGACGTCTAGACAAGTGAATATACATTGGGGTGGGCAGACATCCGAACTTTTCCCGGCTGCTACAAAACGTATAAATCCGTTGAAATTTCAAATTGAATTTTTTTCCATTACCTTGTTTTCTTCTCTTCCATAGTTTTCGAAAGTAACAAGGAAAAAGGAAGCAAGTATTTTGTCTAACGTTAATTTTTGTCTATTTTTTGCAAGAAAAAAAGTACTGTTGTTAGAAGTTTTGAATAAATTGAAAGCGTCAGTTGGATATCTCAAAACAATCTAGTTTATGTTTCTTTTTTCCATTTCTTGCCACTCATGATTTGAAGCCAAATTGGAAATTGGACACTTGTTGAAAGGACAGATCTTCTACTTTCCTCTGATGTGTCTCTGAGTCATTTTAACGCTCTTTTCCTTCCTCGTAGTTCTTGTTACACATCATTGGCCTCATTTCCTGACCCCTGTTCCTTCGAGGGTCACCAAAGCTGTTAGTATCTGTATTACAGTGGTGTTCTGAGAACAAGGGAAATCGTTGAAATTCTAGCTCAATGACGCAAATAATTGAAATAGAAAAAAAGGATTCACGTATTTGGATTGAAACTATAATACATAATAGTACAGCATTGTTGTTAAGTTTTAGGTGCACTATCGGCAAGCTGAGGCTACGTAGTTCTTTCCTGATTTAACTTCCGATCTTCGTTTGATTTTTCCATAATAATAATAGTAATTATTATTATTATAGCACAATATATATATATATATATATATATATATATATATATATATATATATATATATATATATATATATATATATATATATATATACAGGGTGGTAAGAAACTATTTGAAGAAACTTCGGGAGCGGATTCCCGACACGAATACAGCAAAAAAGACCTATGGAACTTTGGTCAGTAAGGAATAGTTTCGGCGATATAAGGCGCCGGAAGCGTGGGAAAATGAAATTCAGAGGACTGTAAACCATAAACAACGCAACGTAGAGAGTGTGGTTTAGAACATGACACTCGAAGCCATACCTGCTCGATTGAAAAATGTATGTTTCAAACCTCTCAAATACGTGTGCGAGGGATTCGCCAAAGGGATTACTTGCCAGGTTATAGGAAATCCTATATATATTATCTACTATCCGTCAATAGAGAGTAGAATATACAATTTCAGAAATTATATAATATAGATACTTTATACACTATAATATTTGTATTATTGTAAACCATAGTAAATATAAACATATTGAGAAAATAGGTATCTGACAACGATAATGATGACTATTGTAAGCGCATAAAAGCATTAAGTGTCAACCGTCTACTAGTAAAGAAAGCATTAAGTCTAATAATTGCTTTACACATTTATATACAAACGCATAGATATATTCCTATTTTAACAATAGGCCAATATAATTTTTAACTTTTTTTTGTAGGAAGAGAGGGCTAATGTTAAATCCAGATTTTTGTTTACTATCGGTATGTTATTTAAAATACTGTACATTATACAATGTATAATGAACAGCCTTTGCACTTTTAAGTTTACATCTATCGGTTACGTGGATGGCCTGGTAGTAGATCGTAACGAGTTTCGCATGCATTAAACATAACATATGATGTACAAAATTTTGGTTCACAAGTTATGAGGCATCTCAGTTGGGGGATTGGACTAAGTCTATATTAAAAAAAAATAGCTCGATGCTCGATGAAACTAATCCTACTTTGAACAATCTTGTCGGGGTGGTAGATCCTATGAGATTAGTGTAACCATGTCCCCTATTATTAATGAAAAGTGAATGATTGTGAAATAATTTATGAAATGAGAATTGGGAAGGAAAGAACAAACAACCTCCACATAATAAGGGACGGACTCTTGTCGGGTATCAACTTAGAGAATCTGGGATCGAATCCGTTATTATTCACACCAGAAGTGAGGACTCTAACACTTTTAATATTATAGTCTGCAGTTCTTTGGTCCATATTTTTTTTGTTTTTTTTGGGGGGGGGGCTCACATTAGTCATGTTTTGTTTCACAACATAGAAACTCTTAGAACAAAAGTACACAGAACAAATCTCTTAAATGTCAATTTGAAACATGGCGTTAGAAACTAAATGATAAGACGATTGAATACCTATATTGTAAATGCATTATCCACTTATAATAAAGGTTTACTTAAAAAACCAACGAAAAACGTTGTGTTTTTGGCAGGAAAACTTGGTAATCCATTAATAGTTTATAGTAAGTAAAAAATAAGAAGTAAAAAGAAGAAATTAAAATTTTAATTACTTCATATGCATACTATGTAGATCTGATACAACGAGAATAGAATACCTGATCAAATCACATATCTTTCGTAGTAGCTTTAGAAATGACTAATTATTATTAATCGGAACAGCGTCTCCTCATAGTGAAAGAAATAGTTGTCACTCTCCCCATTTCTACCTGTACAGAAAACATATGACGATCATGCCCCATTCCTAACCGTACAGAAAACATATGACAATCATGCGCCAATCGGCGCTCCGTGACTACTGACCACAACGACAACAGATGAAAATCATGCAATGTTCAGTGCTGCCAACTTACTAGAACAGAAATGGCGGTGATTTCAAAAGTTGCGTTCTTAATGCGACACCCTTTACATGGTATGGTTAGTGAGATGTTATCTACAATTATCATTAAATCTTAAATTTGAATTTGTGTTTAATAAAAAGGTAGTCCAATATAAGACAGATATCAACTAATAGTTCACGTCAAGCTGGGCAAAATAACGTTTGAAGATAATGGAGAAAAATCAAGAAAAACAAGGATTTGTGGCGCTAAAAAGTATATCATTCATTGCCAATAATAACTGATAGATTTTAATTTCCAGGAAGAAATTGTTATTTACGTATTCATTTATTTATATACTGTCTAAGCAACAAGCTACACTCTTAATTAGGTGTTGTAAATTGGTTTTTCTTAACATATTTCCTAATTATGAACCAGTACCACCTATAAGTCACACGACAACATGGGAGCAACAACACCAATGTCGTCCGGAGCGCCTATATAAAAAAGAGAGGATTTAACGGACAGTTACCTATCTGTGATTGGTCTCCCCTCCTCTAGCTTGCCTGAAGCTCTAGGTGAAACCCAACCTCAAAGTCTCTAGTTTGCTATGGAGCTCTAGTCTTCCCTTCCACCCAGCTTAGCTTGCTCGGAGCTCTGTCAAGATCCCAACCTCAGTTGCTTATTGTGTTTCGGAGCTCTGTAACTCTTAACCTCCTCACTCCTTGCCTCGGAGCATTGGGGTTTCTTACACCACTCTACTTAGCTTGGCCGGAGCTCTAGAAATTCTGCGTCAATCCTGCAAGATCTTAGGCTACCTTTTTTCTATCTCGCATGAAAAGAAGTTATATTGTATTATTTCTGTAAATACTATTGTATTATTAAAAAAAATTAATAGTAAAAACCAATAACAATTCCAAATTCTAATTCACTCAATCTAACTCTATCTATCCCTTGAAAAAAAGTACTTTACAATATACTATTTGTAAGTAATTGAAGTATGTTAGGTATAGACAAAAAAAGCAATATATAAGCTGAAGATTGCAATAAGATTCCAATTTAAAAATGCTAGCGCTGAAACCAATTGTTGTATTGGAAAAGAGTGATAGAGTGCTCACGTCTGGTGCAAGTAGCGACTGTTTCGATCCCAGAATATAAGTTGATGCTCGACAACTGTCTGTTCCTTGTTCCTTGGAAGTTGTCTCGTTTTATCCTTCCAAATTCTTATTCAATCAATTATACCACAATCGTTCACTTTTCATTAATGATGGAGAGCATATTTGTGTAGCAGTACAGCTCTTGCCCCTGGTGCATGAGTGCTCTGGTTATCCACGGCCAAGTACATCACACCACCACCTTGTGGTGTACACCATCGTGTCCGTGGGTTTTCAAGGAGTACTCCCATTTCCTCCCACATTGTCATTCCACCAATGCTTTCATCATCATTCACCTGCCTTAATCATCGGCTCCCTAACAAGACATAAACGTGGGACGTTAAATTGAGAGATAGCATTAAAAGTTCCCTCTCTTTTGGCCTACAGGCATTAAATTGAAACATAAAATTTAAATATACAATTTCTTCGTGCTACAGTTGGTTATATACTAGTAGTTTTATCGTGAAAGCTGCCAGAACTTTAACCTGAATTGAACTTTGAACTGTTCTTCAGTTTAATTAGCACTAAAAATACCAAGTTGTGTGCAACCTGTAATTATGAAGAAGTGCGGATATATCAACTCGTGGAGAATCACTGAAGCTTTTATCGACTACGCATGGAATAGGTATTGTACGCTACAAGTGAGGTGATGAGACGTATTTCGTCTTTCCTAATGAGAGGGACTATCTCTTTTGCTTTAATAGAAAGAGAGAAAGAGAGCCGCTCGGATACCAACCAACTTTTGAGACGTGACACAAGAGCATAAAGACGATCTAATTAAAGCTTAATTATCTATCTGTAATTTGATTTTCGCCGATCTTCAGAAACACGACGATGGATACAAACCATGGAGAGAAGCGGAGAAGGGTAGCGAGAATGGTAAGAACTTGTTATGAGAAAGTCCTTCTATTAAAATTACTTAGAAAATGCTATTAGAATTCTTCACGTAGAGTCTAATATTTTTTGTTGAACTACCCTCCACTATTTAATACTACGTAAAATAGATTTTCCTTCTTTTTTACCGAAAAAAATAGTTATAATCACAAGAGGGATTAATTTAATTTAATTTAATTTAATTTACTAACGAACTAACTAAGCTGTAAGTTAAGTAACTGTGTGGTTCATCGTCGTAGAAACAAAATTTCACAAAATGATATTCAATAGTAATTGAATCCATTCATAATTGTTACATGTCATCATTTGTAAAGTGACGACTTTTGTTATTTATCTTCTGAAGGGAATGGAAGAGGTGCCTCCTCCACTCTCCTTGTGAATCCACCACTGAATATATATAACGATATATCGTCCAGAGTCTCTTTCAGGCACTAGGGTTAACGAAAATTTGACGATATGGCAATGTTGTAGATGAATTTTAAACCATTTGTATTGTTTTACGTGTATCTAACAAGCAGTTACATTGATTTTTAGACGATAGTTAAAGCCAATAGACCATTATTATCAATTCAAGTTCTACCACGAATCAATAAAATTCATCTCTTAATGGCAAATTGTATAAATACGTTTGTTTGCTCCTCTGTTAGTAACATCATTTCTATTCATACATGTAACTTGGATTGATGCTAATAGATCGTGTTAGTATAAATGTCTTCCAGCTTTAACTGCCATCTGGAGAGTTTCGATGTAACTATTTGATGAAGTCGTAGATTAATGCTTTATCTACTACGTTGCCACATTGTGAATGTTTGGTTGGTCGTAGATCTCAGGCAGGCATTGGAGGGTTCCAGTGGCGGATCTAGCCCGGGATTGGGAATGCCTAGGCCCCCCAATTTTTCGAGTGACAAAAATAATTTAAGCTATTATTTATATATTTTGAAAGTTTATAGTATACTCATTTTATACGTATCATAGTCTGAGTTCTGGTTGTCTTCCAAAGTTTTTAGCTTCTAGATCCGCCACTGGAGGTACGTATACAAATAGCATTTTTTCCTTTATTTTGTCCTATATATTTAAAAGGTATGAAGAAAATAACTATATCTGTTATCTAATAACATTGTCAAAAAATTAATTCATCCGTCCAGTAAAACAGGGGTGGAAATATGGGGTACGCGAGGGGACGGCGTCTTCTTAGCTACAATTTTACAAGTTCTTGAATTTCTTGTAGTCCAGTGCATTTAGGCACCTTTTGAGCCAAATCTGGACAAAAAAGAATAACAAATCAAAACTAGTTTGGTTAGGTTCAGTATGCTTTCCAAAATATATCCTGAAAATTCCCACCTTCTCTCACCTTGGGAAAATCCGCCATCTTAGATTCAATATGGCGACCAGACCGAAACATCGACTTACATTTAAATGACAATATCTACTCAAAGAATTAAAGTAAAAACTTCGTTCTTGTGTCAATTTCAAGATAATAGTATAGACTAACAAATGCAAGTTTGCAACATTCTATGTATTGCATCAATATTGAAAAATTGCGGACATTACGTAAAAAATATACTTATTCTCATTTTACAAAAAGGTTTTATTGGAATATAACTCAAAAACTAGCCGACATATTAAAAAACGCCTCGAGATAAACGTGATAGAGCAGCGTTTCCCAACCGGTGTGCCGTGATTGGGCAGCTGGTGTGCCGCGAGTAAATCCAAACAAAATTATTAATTCTATAGCAATTAAATTGCAGGACATAGGGAAAAATGTATATTTGAATTTCACATTAGTATGAACCTCTAACATTTTTAATATTGAAAAAGGTATTTGTTATCATTGTTATGACGTTATGGCCATTATTGCTTCTTTATTGTTTGCAGACTATTTCGTAACTTTAAATTTTAAAATATGCAATCCTTTCGACAAAACAAACATGCATACGAATTACCTATAATTGTGTTTTAAAACTAAAAGAGATTTGTTTGTTCGTTCGTTATTTAGTGATTTTCCTTGTTAGTGAAAGTTTGGATGCAGTTTTCGAAAAAGAAAGCGTATTTTTAAAAACCTAAGTCCAATATTTCATTGCAATTGTTTTCTTTTTTTAAAATTAGAATGAAAAATAAGCATAATGATTTACCATGGTGGAAAACCAGTGATGGAGCTTTCTTCTCTGTGAGGAGATCAGTAATCACAGAAAAAGACACTATGGTATTTTATATTTAAAAATAATAAAATTTATGAGTGTGCCGCAAGAATTCAAGTTACACTCATAGTGTGCCGCAAGTTGAAAAAGTGATAGAGTATAATCGTAGCTTTCCAACGATACAACTTATGTCGGTCTATCTTTAAAAGTAAGGGAGCTAGTCGAATTTTTGTGACGCTGGGTATGCAATTTTCGGCACATTATTCTCAGGTGCCTTCTATAATGGTTTCGTTTGCACTCACATGTCTCATCTATTTGACTTAGGATACTTGCTTAAGGTTCTTGGAGCATAAAAATTATTTAGGCAGATAACTTACATATGGTCAGTAAGTAAGCCATTTTGGATTCAATATGGCGTCGAGATGAAGAGACTAATGCAACACTTAGATAGATATCTTATTACAGAATTAAGCTGGAAACTTCGTTCTTTCCGTCAATTTCTAGATAATAGTTATTTCCTTCTTACCTATCATTGCCATACTAAAATATGGCCGTTATTGTTTTAAAATATATATATATATATATATATATATATATATATATATATATATATATTTGATTTCTAAATGCTGTATCAATTTCTGCTGCAAAAGACGTTAAAAAGCTAAATCAAGGAATAGTTTTCGTAACCTTTGATCATCCAATTTGCCATAAATCCTTTGAAATTATGTCGTCGGCTGCTCCTGGAAGAGCTTTGTCCATCTGAGAGAATTTCACCTCGTAATGTCTTTTTTGGGTTCAATCAGTATGATTATGGGAGGAAGTTGCTTAGAAGATCTTCGGAATATAGTGTATGCAAGTAACGGTATTGTTCAAATGATGAGCTGTCGCCAATACTCAAGTGTCTTACGTGCACATTTTCTCACACAGCAAGCTTTGGCTGAGCCAAATATTGACCTATTAACTGAAGATGTTGTTAAACATCAGTTGGATGCTATATTTATTTGTTGTTTTGGATGTATAATTGCTTCCAAGTTCTGTCACTGACAACACAAATACTCAGACAGCTCTTACTTTGTTCTATCAAAAAATAGATCAACTGACAACTCACAGTCGAACCTCAAAATTATAGGTCCAATATTATCATCTTGTAGAAATTGTGCGACTTTATATTATTGCAGAACATGCTGGTGATTGAAGTCTTTACTTGCATTACATTCAAATGATGTCGTGGTTTTTTCATGCAGCACGGCATTTGGACTATCCAAAGACAGCACATATTTATTTACAGAGCATAGTGGCTCTAGAACACAAAAAGTCTCCTATTGAATACATAAAATTTGTAAGGAGTTCCTATTTTATTATAAGAAGAACAGATAAATATTGGACTAAAATTTGGTCAGACGTGATTATTAAGCAGTTCTTTTGAGCTCGATGAAATCCGTTGGCGGACTGAGCCATGGACGAAAGTTAAGTAAGTCCATAGTTGCTAGATTAGATGGATAAACTCTACCTTATCTATAACTAAGATTGCTGATAACAGAAAAAGTTGTAAAGCGTTACATTCTACTGTAGATCAGCACGTAGAACTCCGATGATCGAGTGGTTATACGTACATAATCTCTCCCATAAAAAGATTTGCCTGATTTATTATATCTTGCTAATGGATTGGTTGCTAATTGGTATAAACTGTGATTCGGCTAAATAAGTTGACCTCCATGATTAACTGAAATATATTACTGGCAAATCGTTTAACAGTATTCATCTTAAGAGAAAAGACACGATCAAAACTTTTGGAATTATGACAAAAGATATGAAAATCAGTATTAATTCTATCCAGCGTTTTCATCACATACGTTGCGTTGTGCACTCGGATGAACAACTTGCACTATATCTTCGATTCGAGCTTGCAACTTGGTCTCTGGCATTTTTAAAAAAATGTATTCTCAGAACAGGATAGAGAGAATCTGCTCTTCTTCCAGTCCTGGAGAATAATTCAAAGCCAGAGCATAGCTTTCCTATGTCCAATTTGAGAGTTACGCCATGAATGGGGAATACTAATAGCTTACAATAGTTTGGCAAGAAAATCAAACATATAAACAAATAGTGAAGAAATATGTAGTTTTCATACATACGTTATGAGCTATTACGATATGGATATAACAGTTGTGTTTGATGATTACAATAAGTTTTACTAATTGCGCATGTTTCTTCTCAGAATGATATTTATATGTTTGCCCCAAGCAAGGGGAAATATCCTCAGAGAATATTTTCTATATAGTAGCAAAGTACTTCAATAATCTTTGGGTCACATGAAGGATTTTATGCTTCTTCTTCGTGCTGCTACGGGATGTGACACTACTTCGGCTCTGTATGGAAGAGAGGGAATGCCAAAGATTTCATAAGCTTATAAATGATTCAGTACTACGAACGAAAGTTACTCTTTTCAACGAAGAACAATCGTCACCGAATGATATTGCAGAGGATGGAGAAAAGTTTCTTTGTGTACTATACACTAGAAAACAGTTACTGATAACCTGAATCAGTATAAGCTCTACTTGAAAACTGAAGTGAAACAGAGTGTTACAAGTAGAAATCTTAATCTAGCTACTTTTCCACCTACCTCAGGCTCAGCAAGACAATATTATTTAAGAATTTTCTTAGAAGTTCAACAGTGGAAGAAAGTAAATCTACATTCCCCTCAATGGGGATGGAAATATTACGATGTAAAGTTAATTCCAATACCAACGGCGAAAGAACCTACTCCACGAAAAATCTTATTCGCCTACTATCTCGTAACTGTATAAAAGGATGTAGTAATAATAATTGTGAATGCAGAAAAAGTGGATGATAGTGGTCTAATATGTGTAGATTGTGTACAGGACATAGTTGTAGTAACAGTTTGACTTCAGTAGATGATGATATAGAAAATGCTTCTAATATAGGATCTACGTTGATTTTCATAATTCGCAAGATCATACACATAATTCTTTACAAAAATTTGCATACAATATTTTTTTTATTTAGCGTTCTCTTGTATGTTGTAATCAACAAACATAATTTCCACAAAATATATATTTGTACAGACTAGTGCAGTTCCTCTGTTAGGCAAGAAAGTTATATTTTCCGTTAAATTTCAAGTTAGCAAGTGCGCAGTTAAAAAGAAATTGGTATATTTGAAGAAATGTTCCTTGATCATTGTAGTTTCAAATTTATTTGCCATTCATACAGCATTTATAAATTAGAAAAAAAAAACGATCTTTTGGAACAATAATGGCCATATTTTAATATGGCAACAATAGGTAAGAAGGAAATAACTATTATCTAGAAATTGACGAAAACAACGAAGTTTCCAGCTTAATTCTGTAAAAAGATACCTATGTAAGTGTTACATTGGCCTCTTCATCTGGACACCATATTGAATCCAAAATGCTTACTTACTGACCATATGTTATGCTCTAAGAACCTTAAACAAGTATTATAAGGCAGATAGGTGAGACGTGTGAGTGCACATGAAACCATTATAGAAGGCACCTGAGAATAATGTGCAGAAAATTGCATACCCAGTGTCACAAAAATTCGACTAGCTCCCTTACTTTTTAAGATAGGCCGACATAAGTTGTATTGTTTGAAAGCTACTATTATACTCTATTACGTTTATCTCGAGGCGTTTTTTAATATCTCGGTTAGTTTCTGAGTTATATGCCAACAAACAGTATTGTAAAATGAGAATAACTATATTTTTAATGTAATGCCCGCAATTTTTCAATATTGATGCAATACAAAGAATGGTGCAAACTTTCATTTGTTAGTCTATACTATTATCTTGAAATTGACACAAGAACGAAGTTTCTAGCTTAATTCTGTGAGTAGACATTGTCATTTAAATCTAAGTCGATGTTTCGATCTGGTCGCCATATTGAATCCAAGATGGCGGATTTTCCCCAGGTGAGAGAAGGTGGGAATTTTCAGGATATATTTTGGAAAACATACTGAATCTAACCAAAGTGTTTTCGCTTTGTTATTTTTGTCCAGGTTCAAGCCTAAATGCACTGGACTATGGAGAAAACTTTCGTTGGACAGGTACTTTCGATTAAACTGTATCTATTACTGATACAGTCTTTCCTTCGTTCTGGAATTCCAATTTCACACCAGCAATAAACTATTGCTTTTAATTACTTTCAAAGAAATGAATTACCTTGATTCGAAATGTCGTTAATAAAGTATTTATTTACAAAATGTGAAAATAAAAGCACTCGAGTTGTTTCTGAGAAATGATCCGAACGCAATTAGCTGCTTTAATATGACTACTTTCTACAATTTTGTAGGCAAAATGGATTATGGCTAATCCATGTTCTTTACTATTCATAATTTACAAGTGAGGTTGTTTTATTAATAAAATATAAACGAAATTTCTTAAATTACTTCCGAGAAATTGTCTGAATAAAAGCCATTAGTTAATTATCCAACCTCATTAGTAAATTATCAAACCATTAGTAATGTTTCAAAGAGGAAAGAGTACTTACTATTACTTACTTACGTTGTTAATGAAGTAATCATTTATGAAACATGGGCAAAACAAGCTGAGGATATAGAACGAAAACCACTCTCTAAACCAGAATTAGTTGTTTAGTTCTTTTCCAAGAAGAATACCTCTTACCTGTTTCAAGATTGTTATTGGAGAAGAGTAATCATAATAATCAAATGCAACACCATATTGTAAAGTTGTGGATTAAGTAAATTATTCATAAAGCATAATCACAATCGTTAAGAGCAGTTCTCGACAGATTTAAAATTTTCAATTTTACTAGTAAACCTGTGCCTTCTGCATAGTGCATCACTCACATATGAGCATAAATCTCCTTGTCATTCCTCACATCTGAACATGTCCCTTTACAGACATAAGTGAAAGACGTCTTGATAAAAATTCGCAAGGGATACCAGGAAGATTTTTGGATTATTTTTTTTAAATATCGCATATCACTTGCAAGATTTGAGCCTACTTTCGGTTGGAGTTTCTAATTCATGTATTATCAGTGTTTTCTTTCTTCTTGCATGTAGTATGTAATAAGCAAATACATTACACACACAATTATTTATAATGCCGGTGATATATGGTATTCATTGGGCAAAACAATCAAACAATAAAGATTCATCTTAGATTGGAGAATTACCCTAGAAAGATTATCCTGCATTCATCTTAGAATGGTTATCCTTCGTTTTTCATTATCATTTGTCCATGAAACAATCGCCTAAAAGATATACAACCCCTATACACAAATGTGTTGTGTTGGAATGTATAACTGGTACGATATGATAGTTTACTTTTGTAAAGTTTCAACACTTTCAGTGTACCCCTAAAAATGTAATAAAGAAATGACGACCATGTTTTTTTTCTTAAATATTCAATTAAAACTGAATAATCTACACAAAATTTGTAATGGATCAGAAAAAACGGTTTCTTTCTAATATAACATATAGTACTCGAGAACTCACTGTGGAAAGGCCAGAAATATATAAACTTCTACAAACATATAAAATTAGCATTTTAATATAATATATTCAATTTCATCCTTATAGAAAACCGTGTTGGAACAAGAATTGAACAATACCATCTCAATACAATAACATAAGTCTGTAACTCTAGTTTCCATTAGTTCAGAGTCACCCTAATAGGTGTTTATACCTGCTGCTTTCCTGATGCTAATAGATTGCGCTTATACACACTTAATTTGCAGATTTAATTACAACCAATAATGGCAACCGTGGGAACAAGTCCCATTTTATGTGAATTTTCATACATTACTTCATCGACGTCAATAAACTAATCTATGGGCAGGATTAAACTAATGGAAATGAAATCTTGAGTTTTATGTCCTCACGGTTATACCGGCTAGGCTAAAGGAGGCGGTGAATCAAATAGTGGAATGAAGAAAGTAGGAGGAAACGGGAGAAGCTCTAGGAAAACCACGCACACCGTGTTTGTCCACTACAAAGCAAACTAATGCGCCTTCCATAAACGTGAAATCAGTGCTAATTGTCAAATTTTGTTACTGTAAAATGCATGTTAGTATGGAAGTGATTTATACAACTTGAGAATATAAAAATTCACCACGGTACTTATTAAAAACTCTGGTATAAAAAATACCAAGGGCCGCGGTGGCTCAGTGGTAGAGCGTTCAACTCTGGTGCTTGGGGTCCCGGGTTCGATCCCAGCCCCCGCCAAGTGAACTTTCTGGTGGACAAACACCGTGTGCGTGGATTTTCTCGGGGTTCTCCCGTTTCCTCCCACTTTCTTCATTCCACCATTTCATTCATTTCTCATAATCACCGTCTCATTTAGCCTAACCGGCATAACCGTGGGACGTAAAACTCAAAGATTTCTTTTCATTTTTTTCAAAAAATACCAAATGGGAAACAACCATCTTCCGAAACGTTCCACACGGAATTAGTAGAGAATGAAGCTTGTCTTGCCTAAAGTGTTATCAAAACTAGAAACAAATTGCTCTTGGGAGAAGCACGTGGTACGCTGTTGCCACTTTGTGCGCAATCCGGTGAGTCATCAGCTGGAACTGTCCTGTGAGTCTTAACAAAAAGGAAATATCTCTAAATATTGGTTTGTCGTCCCAGTTTGTACATGATGGGAAGGACGGGAGAGGGGTTGTGTATGTGTGTGTGTGTGTGTGTGTCTTTTAATCACTTCCACGGACAAAGAAATGAAAGACTAATACAGCTTCTTTCCTTCTGAAAACACATGTTTACTATCGGCAACATTGGAATGTTAAAGTCTGTTGCCAAGGAAACCCTTCACCGACTGTTGTTAAAATGATGTTTACGATTCCACCCTCGATAAGTGACCGCAATAACTATGTGACGTAGATTCCCTCCTTAAAAACAAATCTGCACGTGTTTTGGAGCTGTCAATGTGCTTCTAGTTTTAAAAGCACTTTAGTTTCGTTACGTTCCATCGAAAATTACAACACAAATAGGTGATACAAATACTAATTCCTAACAACAAAAAGTGCTTGTTTCGTCTACTTTTTCATTTCTCGTTTTCTTAATTACATTAATATAGAAGATCTGAATTCACTCATATATTGCAGAAAGTGAGTGACACGCAATAGCTTCACTTTTCATATTTTATGAATTTTGAAAATTTTCAAGAACGTGGAAAAATCAAGAGCAAAATGGGGATTTCTGCAACTAGAGATTGGACTTCATAACGTTTTAGGTTGACATCACTGATTACAATTTAAAAACCGCGTTGTTTCCACTTAATTAACCTATAGTATTCAGCGAGCCGAAGGGTTTTGGAGAACAACTAGATAGTGCTCAGGAAAATTGCTGTAATGTAAATAATATAACTAAATTCTGAACAAACGAGATACTGTATGATATTAGTTTCATCTAATTGTTGTGCTAAGACTTTTTAAAAGCGTCTTGTTTTATTTGGATCTCTTTCGTGGAAATCCCATTGTTCACCATCTGGCCAGAGTTGCCAACAAGTTGATATAAGAAGTAGCTAAATGGGAGATGAAATGACTCCAATTTTGGGTGAAAAGTGGCTGAAAAAAATTATTCCTGAAATTCCGTCTTTCTTTCTCTCGTTCTCTCTCATCAAGTGTGTGATCATATATTATATCAGATATGTGATTAATTTAAGGCATAATATATCTACGCTAGAAAAGCGTATAGGCAAAAACGTAAATCAATCATATATAAGAAATAATAATTTCACTTTTAGTACAATATATATATATATATATATATATATATATATATATATATATATATATATATATATATATATATATATATATATATATATATATATATATATATATATATATATTACTTTATGGTCAATTTCACTTCAACGAAATGAAAAATGAGTTCAGAAATATAAACAAAAGTAAAAGTCTACACAGAAAAAACCTTATTTCCTATCCCCTTTTACTGAAGTTTCTACAGATAATCAGCTTGCTATTGGTAATGCATTATTTGTGCCTCTAAACGGAAGCTCTGCAAACTAAAAGACATTAAAGTTTGGAGTTGGTCCCCGTTAGAAGGCAAGAGATACCAGCAATCAAAGCAGGAATAAGGAGATAAATGTTAAGTATTTTGCCAGCTCCTCAACACTTGCGCTGATTCAAATAGGCAAAAGGGAAATAAACATATATCTGAACTATTCGAGCTAGTAGTACTTGTCTACAGGACTAGTTGTTTCGCAGTACAAAAGTCGCTAAATTTGTAATTAATTCGCAAAATTGTCATTCAAAAATCACCCAAAAAGTCGCTAATCGGAAAAATTATTTTTTGTCGCTATCCTGGAAGTCGAATCTTCTAGATTTAGCGACTTTTCCCTCAAATTGGCAACACTGCATCTGGCTTAAACCTGTTGACGTTTAACGTGTGCCCTCTTTCTGGCAATATCCTATGAAAATTATGAGATGTTGTCTAGTACTCCATGCTTAGGAGAAACGTTATTTGTACTCAAAAATATCTTTCTTCATAGAACGTAGTATGTTTAGGAAAAAAAAAAGAAAATAGTTTTTAAATAATTAATTATAATTCATGATTCTACGTACAGTTGTTCACCACTTTATTGTAAGATTGTATCTTCATTTACAAGGCAATCTAAATCAGTGTTTATTCTTTCATCTTCTTGGTTTCAAACATTTACTTCGTTCTTCCATCTGTGTTTCACGGAAGAAACGTTTCATGTTATTCTTGAACACGAAAGAAAATGAAATTCGACAACGTCGCTCTTACGCGCCATTGGCTTTCGCGTTTGAACCGGACAGTAGTTTTATGTTCTGAATTGAATAACACAGAAATTGCCAACAATAGTAATATTAGGCCTTATGCAGAGTCGCATGATTAGTGCCATACTAAAGAGTTAGACTAACATATGTGTCCTGCAATAGTCAGGCCTTTAGTATTACGTAAATCATATGTCAAAACTTCTTTGCATAAGGCGGTTCATATAACAAAAGAGTTTAACCCGAAACAACCCAAGGGATGCCTCTGAGGCTCCTACTGAAATATGAACTTTTTTAATTATGTGATACTGTTCATTTTGTATTACGTTTGACAAATGAGTTCAAAGTAATGTAGTAACTAGCCTTTTCTATTTATAACGGAAAATAAATATTGTCGCGGTGGGTTGAGGTAGCTTGTATATGCAGCAGGGAATCTCAGAAACATCCCTTGGGCCTTTTCAGGGTAAAATTAGCTTGGGCTTTCTCGGGTTAAAGAAATTTCTGACACGTAGGCTTTGTCAACAAAAAATAAAAATAACTTAACACTCACTGAAAAAAAAAAAAAAGATTTTCACAGCCAGTCTTTAACCTACGAGATTCCATCTCCGAGTTCAGTAAGGAATTATTGATTCTCTTGATATAAGATAGTAATATCTATTCAGCAGACTCAAGTACAACAATTGTAACACAGAGAATTCATTCAATGCAGTTCATATTATAAAATAGACCAGTGGAAAGGAACTATTGAACTTACCCTAGTTCAAGGATTCAACTGATTCAAACTTTGGACATCCAAAATTATTTTTATCCATTCAGCTATTTTCCAACGTATAAAACATGTTCACCTTCTGTCCATCAAGTGGCACGAACAATCAGTCACAAACACACAATATAATACATGACGTTTAATAGTCATTGATTTTCTGTTCAAACTTTGTGATCTGAAACATGTTAATATAGGGTGATTCAAAGGAAAGGAAATTTTGATTTTTTTGGCAACACTGAGAGTTGGTAACGCTGAACAACGTGCGCAGCTTGTCAACGACACCCAGTGTTGCCAATTTAGTAACTTTGTCGCTAGAACTAACGACATTTTTTTTTTATTTAGCCAGGAATTCAAATATTTTGTTCTATATTTATATTAAAGGTTTCAAAATTTTGCAGTTTGTGATACTAATAATTACTTATACACACTCGGTTGCACTACTACTATGAGCGACTTACTTCGTTGGATTCGTCGCTGCTATGAGGATTATGCCCTTCTTCACTGCGGGTTTGGAAATCCGGGAGTTTCCCGTATCTAACTAGTTGCACAATAGCTGCTAACCACATGCATTGCACAGCGCGTGCTATTACATAAATATATAAATACTATTACATGTATATAAATATAAATGTGATCACTACTAGTGAATAGATCACTATGATAAGTGAATTGCCATGTCACGTGAGAGAGAGGGGATTTGCATTATTTACTACTAGTAAATAAAGATACTAGGAATCTAGTCCATCATTTATTTACAATGAATCTGAATTGAAAGGATGAGCTTAGTTGGCCCTCACAACTAAAATCAATTTTTACATGAAGCACGACACGAATGTCGGCACAATACCTTGGACCAACAAGCTCATTAAACATTGACAATCATTTACAATGAAATTATATCTATTACTCCAGTCCATTATCTAAACAAATAACATTAGTTTGAACCATCAAGTCAAAATAGTTTCGGACATGAGTATTCAAGACTTGAATTAATTTCATATGCAAAATTAGTTAGAGAACAATGTTAAATTAAAATTACAGTCCTGGCACATGGGCCTAAGGTGCTTGAGGAATTAGTTTAGGATCTATGTTACCTCTGGTATTAATCTTATGCATGATGAGAAACAAATAAAGAACAATCCCAACTTACATGTTTCCAAGTACATCCAACAGTTGAAAGGATAGACGGACAAAGTCTACGCGTGTACAGCGTACGGATACCGCGACTCGTATAGTTTCGTCCGATTATGATTTACTGACCAACTGAACGAACTGAACCCTAGTAAATTTTTACTAGTGTTTTTATACACAGTTTGTTTTTCTCTTCTATCTTCCTGTTCTCTATTCTTGGACTTTCTTAACCACAAAATTGTTATTCTCTGTGACGTCAATCAGGAAGTCCTTGTTTATCTCGTCACAGGTCTACCTTTCTATTGTCAGAAATAGTTCTTGCTTTCCCTTTCACTACACGTTGTTTGTTCAAATTAAGAGGATTGTTTCCGTGAATTCTTTCTAGGTATATTTTCAATCAATTGTTTTGATAAACAATAAAAAATTTCATTCTAGTCTCTATTCACGTTACACTCCTCCACTTAAAAACATACTACTGAGTGATCCTGAAATGGACACCAATAATTAATTTCAGGCTAGTCTTTTCGGAACACCCTGTATATTGAAACACTGGTAAACACTTGTAGTAAACACAGATCCAGGGAAGCACTAAAGCAAGAGGGAAGTGAAGAGTGATCGTCACAGCATATGGGTAAGATGCCAGACAGAGAACACGAAAGAATGGAAGTGAAAGACTGTGTGTCATTCATGGTACCAAGTTACATAACACAAAATTACGTAAATCGTAAAATAGACAAATGGTATGGAAGATTTAGATTATTCAACCACATAGTCTAAAATGTAACATTTGAAGTATTGAAACAACAACGTCACATAATCCTTAACATTATTAGAAGCTTGGAAACACTTTAGTCAACGTGAAATTTGTTGGAATTGAAACAGATATTATAACAATTGTTATGAACCAAGAGGTGAACATCAGTATTCCATGTGTATTTTAGAATGACATAACATATATACATTGATACCTAAGTGAAAATAATACTTAAAACTACGAAATGAGATACTAATAATACATAGGGTATACATAATATAATATATATATTGTTGGAAATTAATTCTATATTGGTTTCTCTTTCGCACCAACCATTGCTCCAGTAAGTGAGATGCCATAGGCGTCTACTATTCTCTCAAATGCACATTCGCCATCACAGAAATAGTTAAAAGGTGATTAGCAGTTATGGAGTATGAGAGGTTAATCGTTATAACAATGCAAGGTGAAATCAAGAGACCAATGAATGAACGAAAAAGAAAAACATGACAGACTAGGGTTTTTCGGTTTTTTTTATTTAGTCCACCACCAAAACATATTTACATAGGTAATGATATTCGTGAAGTAGAACGATGATAATATGGGCTGGTCAAGGGAGCATTCATGGAATCAGGGGACGCAGGTGTGGACGGGGATGCTTCTGATGGACTTAGTAAAGACGACATAAGCACCGCAGTTTCACTAGTTACGGGATTCGTTCGTCTATGGGGACTATTCCTGTATTGAGACGTGATATTGGAATTATAGAATCGTGATCGCGGCCGTCGGCGGGCATATTTGTAAATACAAATACAAGCAATTAACGAAGCTATTAATGCCAACGAACCTAAACTGGCACAAGTGATCACAAAGGTGGATGCGTCAATGAGGTTTGCTGCCTGCGCCACTGGTATCCACAAGATCCACAGGAGAATCCTGTAAGGAAAATATGGTCGGAATAGAGACGTGTACTGGGACGTCCTTTTATATATATATATATATATATATATATATATATATATATATATATAATAAATGACTCTACGTGAAAGATAAAGGCCTAAACTTACACCATAATACACAGGGAAAATAATAGTTTATTTCTGAGCTTCTTTGTTAGGGTGGAAAACAGCTAGCTAATATTAACAATTTTCCATATGGGGGAAGAGAACTTGTTACAGGTGGAGATAATTTTGTAACTTCCTCATACATGTCAGCGCTGAAATCAGGTCAGGTGCACATAGCTTTACCAATGACGTCAGGGGGTTGCCATCTCAGTGAACCAGGAAGTAATGCGTGCAATTAATAGCGATCATGCACAGTACTTGGGGGAGATAGGCTAGTGACATCGTAGAGGGTAGGAAATCTTGACCTTGGAATTTCCAGCGTGGAACATGGTCAGACAGAACTTCCTTGTTGCAATGCAGTGTGCTTTTTGGGGATGTGTCTACAATCACGCGTGTGAATTTTTTACTTTCCGTAGTATTGTGCTCTGAGAAAAAAAAATGCGGTGAACTGTGTTTTTCGTTTATGCTGGCCTAGGCGTTATTAAGCCGCACTGGTGAGTACCTGTAAATTACGTATAATAATTTTTTTTTTTAAGATGGAGCTATACTAAATGTGTATTTAATATCGCAGGTTAGGAATGTTGGTATAGAAGGAAATGCATTCAAAAAGGGTTACTGTAAAGGAAAGTGGAATATCACAATGAAGGGAGGGTAGGGTTTTTATTGGGCCTAACCACGACCTATGTCGTGTTTTCTGTGGGTGTTACACAATTGTGTCGTTACCTGACTTCGGCCTATGTCGAGGCATTCAGCACTAAGCTGCTTCCTACTTCTTCATCTTTACAACCGAATGCATTTTCTGCTTACGAAGATTGTCAGTACATATTTGCACAGAAATCTATGAGTAGTATGTTTAAAATATTGGATTACATTAATCATTGTTCATTTATGTATACGTGTTACTGCAGTGTTTAGAGGTGAACCAGTCTTATTTTTCAAATGCAAAAGAAGTTTAAGCTTAGAATGGGGGGAATCTCCGAATGGGGGAAACGCGGGTTAAGTCCCCTCTGTGACCGGACATGAAAATCCGTAGTTCACAGGAATTTAATTTCATTGTTTGATATTGTAGGCGGCATATGGAGTCAACAGTATAAAACATAATGTCCACAAAATTATTTTGTCGTCTAGTGATTTGTTGTATGTACAAGTGGGGCAATATTATGATATGAGTGTGTTAGGGTACTAGCCCAATATGTGTTGCTCTATTTAATATCATACTATTTCCGTAATTTAAAAGAAAGAACGCATATGGTCAGTGTTTCTATGAGAAATCATATTGTTGGGGGGGGGGGGGTGGCGCGGAATAGTGCGAGGCCTAGTCCAATGCTTTTCGTTAAATATGCAAAGATAATGACGTTAGTCGTTTCCAGGGGATCATTCACAGAGCTTCGGGGGGCAATGCCTCCCGCAGTTGTGTCCAGAAGACACACTTCTTACGGTCGCGAAAAAAAACGTGTAGGATGACTTGTGCAACGAATGAGTATACATTCGTGCGTGTGCCGTAAACAATGCTATGCTGCCTGCTAACAAGTGACGGTGCATTCACAAGTAATATGACGTGAGCGCATAACATATTTTGTAAGCTAGAAATAGCAGTAGTGAAAGTTGGAATCCATGTCTGAGTCTCCTACAGTAACTGTAATAACTGAGGGGGAAAGTGAGTGAATAACTTTTTTTAAAAAAAAAAACTACTCTTTTCTTGCTAAAGCTACTGGGAAAGAAAAAAAATAACTGAAACCGATTGTGAGAACGTGAAATAGAATTGGGAGTTCAAACATGAAGGTTGCAATTATACAATACACTCATATACATGATATTCCACACTTGTACATCATTAATCTGACTGTAAATATTGCCTATATTTGGTTACAAACTCTGGATTAGGTCCGTCTTCTGGAATGTAGAGTTTGAGGCGCGCTTTAGTGATCGGATCCTGTTTGTCATTGATAGTAACTAGATATGAGTTACCATCAAGTTTACTATGGATTTCGTAAGGGCCGTCATAGAGTTGTTGAAAGCTCTTACAATCTCCAGGTTTTGTGTATAGCCTTTGGACGACAACCTGCTGACCGGGTAAGAATTCCGTCGGCGTTTTTCGCGAGTGTAACTTGTCTTGGCGACGCTCGAAAATCTGATTCCGTCTATGTAAAACGTAATCACGCATTTCCCGTGCTTGTGTGAGCCGTTCATGATTGTCGAGGTTATCCTCCGGGGCATTCAATACACGATCTATGGCAAATACAGGTTGAATACCATACAAAATAGAGAATGGACTCACTCCAAGCTCTGTAATCGGAGTCTTATTCACAGATGCCGTAGCAATGTGAAGAAACTCAGGCCAGCGTGAATGCTGATCCTTCGTGAGAAAGCGGAGCGCATTTTGTATATCGCCAATTCGACTTTCGGCGTGACCTAGTGTCTGATGGTGTGCGGGAAGGGCGTACTTTACTTCTACTCCCATACTCTCTAAGAATTTCTTGGTTTTTATGGAGGTGTGGCTGGTTTGACGATCTAAATACAAGGTAGATGGGCACGAGAAGGGAATCAAGATGTGATCCATGAAAAAGTTAATGAACGCTTCTGATGTTGGGGATTTAATAGGTGCGGTGATGACGTAACCACTGGCGTGGTCAGTCGCCAGGTAGAAGTATTGATACTTCTCCGGTTCAGATGGTATCAAACGTCCAGCAAGATGAATGGAAAAACATCGTAAAATAGTACTCTGGGGCAATTGTTGGATAGTCTCCACAGAAGGGTTATAAGAGCGTTTGAATAAGGAACACTCATGGCATTTCCGCAGTTTACTATGCAGCCATTTCTTCATTTGTGGGAAGTAATATTTTGCCTTCAACAATTGATACAGCTTAGTAAAGCCTGGGTGGGTCAAAGAGTGCGTGTGCAACTCAGCAAAAATAGAATCCCTTAGTTTGTTAGGGACACAGTGTACAAGTCTATCCTGTGGGATAGCTTTAATTTTTCGATAAAGAATTCCCTTAGAAATCGTGAATTCCTTTTTCCATTGATTATACTGTCTGTGCGATGTGTCATCTGCTTGTAGTGTTCTTATCACTTTGCCAAAAATGAATCTTGGCGCTGTAGTTCGCCAACATCAATACGCTTATCAAGTGCCAACAATTGAAATTCGTGGGGAGTTTCTTCCGCCTCTTCAATGGTGTCCTCTGAGACCGGAAGTGGGTTCCGACTAAGCAGGTCGCTTAATGTGTTATTCTGGCCCTTTATATGTTGGATTGTAAACGAGAATGTGCTAAAGAAATCTCGCCAACGCTGAAGTTTGCCACTCAGATGATCCGAACTTTTTAAAGCCGTGACTGCCGTCGAGTCGGTGTAAATTATGAATTCCTGACCTATTAGATATTTATAAAATTTGCGTAAGCCAAAATAGACTGCATACAGTTCTAATTCATAGACGGGCGGAGGTGTTTTCCGTGGGGGGTGACGCGATGATGCATATTGTACCGGATGCCATTCTGTGTCGGATGAACGCTTTTGTAACAGGCACGTTCCAACACCAATGGTTGAGGCATCCACTACTAAGGCATGGGTGGTGTCAGTAGTAGAGTAAATTTGGAGGAGGGGTGGGCTCGTCAATGCTTGACGCATTTCTTGGAAAGCCTCATCACGTTCCGGCGTCCAAATTAACTTTTTCGGTGCTCCTTTTAAGGCATCATACAAGGGTGCCAAATTAAGGGAAATATTTGCAAAAAATCCACGAAAAAAGTTAACTGAAGCTAACCACGACCGCAATTGTTTCACCGTCGTTGGTTTGGGAATTTTCAGAATTGCTTCTATTTTAGCAGGGTCAGGTTGTATGAGACCATTCTCAATAATTAACCCGAGACATTTTAAGCGAGTAACGCCAAACACGGACTTTTTAAGATTGAAGAGTACGTTATACTGTTGGGCAGTAGCAAGTACTTTATCCAAAGTCTCAAGCAGTTCTTCAAAGGTTTGGGCGTGTAGATATATGTCATCTACGTACATCGTGAGTCTACTTGGGTTTACATTTTCGAAAATATCCCGTAAAACACGTTGAAGCATAATTGTGCTATTTACGTGACCCATTGGCATGGCTGTCAGCTGATACATCGAGTGTGTTAAATTTAGGGATGGGACCGAAAAAGACGTAAAAGGTCTATCCTTTTTATCTAATGGAATTCGGTAGAATGACTGTATTAAATCTAAGGTACAAAAGAATTTAGCATCGGCCAAATTATCTATAACATCCGCCATGTTGGCTGGAGCATCTCTTATAGTCAAGGAATGAAGGTTCAATTTCCTGAGATCCAGGCAAATACGCAGTTCATTAGAGTTAGGTTTTGGTATTACTAAGACGTTCTTTCTCGTGGGAGAATCACTAAGCTCAATAATTCCCATCTCTAAAAGTTTAAGAATCTGTTCCCGCGCACGTTCTCTAAGACGGTGCGGAATGGTGAACATCGGAGAGCGAAACGATTCCCTAGATTGAAGATCTAATGATGCTTCATATGCTTCAATATGAGAGAAATCTACGTCTGACCATTTGAAAACAGTTGCGTATTTCATTAGTCTATCTCTAATCTGTTTTTGCTGTTGTGCCGTGAGATCTAGGTTTATGTTAAATTTAGATTGGTCAATGAGATGTCCTATCGTTCCCATTCGCTGTTTAACTTTTTGTTGCACTTGCTGCCTAGTAGGAGTAAATAGCTTTCTAATGGTATTCACTCGCGCTGCTTCTGGAATGTCTGTCAGCTCAGACGCAATAGATATAGGCGTTCCATTCTGAAACCGTTTGGGCTTGGAAGCCAAATTTACTACTGGAACCGCTATGTTGTCTACGCTGGCTGCCGTGTGTGCTATGAAACAACGTTTAAGGTTTCTGTTTATCGGCGTGTGAATGTGCAGAGTATCGAAATTACTAGCTAACGGGATTTCAAGTGGGACAAACGTCACTGAACGTGGAGGAACTGTGATAGTTTGTTTACAAACCAAAATTAAGTGTTTGTTTGCTTTCACTTGTTTTGCAACTTCTTCCGGCAACTTATTAATGCATTGTGGTAGTTTCTGTTCTTTGTTAGGAAAGTAACCTAAATGACGTAATGTAAGCGTATTCGTCTGGTATTCAATTACTGCCTGGTGTGTTCTGAGGAAATTATTTGCCAAAATTATGGGGAATTTCGGAATAGGGATAAGCCGAAACAACACAGTAAAGGATTTTCCAGCTAATTTAATTTTAATATACGTAGCATGGGACAGAACCATTGGTTTGTCACTGATACCATAAATAGATGTTTGTAACGAAAAAACAGACACGTTTTTTGGCAATGCGGACCACGGAATTATAGACGTTTCCGCGCCACTGTCCAGAAGAAAACGCTTCTTTACATCACCTAAATGACCTTCCACATATGCTAGTTGACCATCGAGGTGTAGTGGTAACGTAATAGACGAAGTTGCATGATGTAGTGTTGTCGCTACAGGGGTAGGCTCGGGCGAAACTGCAGGAGCGGAGGGCTCCTGCACCGTACCTAGTTTTTGATCAGTAACGGCACTCGAAGTTGGGGGTGGTTGGGCTACCGGATGCGGCGTGGGTTGGTAGAATGGGTATGGAGGAGGAGGAGGGTATCCATAGTATGGATACGGTGCAGCATACGGAGGTATGCTGGGGGAAGTTGACCAACATATGATTGGGGATTATTCCCAAGGGGCTGTTTATTTGCCTGTTTTTTCTTTTTGTTCTTGGGCTTCTGCTTCGTGTTCCATACTGGGTTCGATTCCAAGCCTCTGTCAGAACCTTGCCCTTTCTTATGTCCCTTTTGCTGCCATCCATGAGAGCACGGTGGACAATTTTAACATGTTGGTTGTGCCTGAGGATGGTGATGCTGCCGCTGATAATTACCATCATTAGCAGGTGAATGTGCCCGTGGGGTGGGGGGGCGATAAGGTTTTTCGGCAAAATGGACATGCGAAACGGATGCCTTTTGATTAAACTGTAGTTGGAGTGATTCGAGTTTCTCCAATATCTCAGAAAAAGGATCTGCCTGTGCTACCGGGTTCGATTGCATTTTGGGAGCCGTTGCTGGCGATGCCACTGCATGGTGCCTGGGATCGCTAGCTACAGTCTCTTGATCGCAAAGACGTTTGTGAAGCAGTAGGTCTGCTTTTTGACGTGTAAACGCGTCCTGCACAAAAGCATCAAAATTAGGATACGTCTTCTGTGAAAAATAGTGCATATGCGATGGAAGCATAGCAATGACCGCGTCTGCTACGAAATCTTTAAACGATAGATTGGGATTGTATTTATCTGCTAAAAGGTTCTTTTCGAATAAGAAATGTGTTAAAAGTTCTCCCGGGGCCTGCACTCGCGATCTATACACATTCAACGCCGTTAAAGGTAACTGAGATGAACCGAACTGTTCTTCAAAGGCCGCTTTTAATCCTGCCCAGTCTTTTGTACGTAAAACATTTTCCTGTGTTTTGTACCAATATAAGGGAGGACCACTCAAACACGTGGGAAAAATAGCCTTTATGCGATCTGAAGACCAACCGTTAATCTCGGCTAAACGTTCAAAGTTCGCTAAGAATCTATCTACATTTTCGGAAGGTCCATCAGAGAACACATCTAAAGAAACAGAAGGGATAATCATCGAAACGGGGTTAGCACTATTAGATCTACTGCCAGAGCGCGTATTAGCCATAGTTAACACAATTACACACTAAGAAACACAACTGAACAAAAAAAATGGCAAATTGCACTGAGAGAGAACAGCGAAAAATACAATGTCACTTAAAGATTAGAAGCAAAGGTCATGCATAGCACAAAATCAAAACCAAAGTAGCATAATCCTTATAATTCCTCTATAAGTTCGGGGAGCCATATTACATAAATATATAAATACTATTACATGTATATAAATATAAATGTGATCACTACTAGTGAATAGATCACTATGATAAGTGAATTGCCATGTCACGTGAGAGAGAGGGGATTTGCATTATTTACTACTAGTAAATAAAGATACTAGGAATCTAGTCCATCATTTATTTACAATGAATCTGAATTGAAAGGATGAGCTTAGTTGGCCCTCACAACTAAAATCAATTTTTACATGAAGCACGACACGAATGTCGGCACAATACCTTGGACCAACAAGCTCATTAAACATTGACAATCATTTACAATGAAATTATATCTATTACTCCAGTCCATTATCTAAACAAATAACATTAGTTTGAACCATCAAGTCAAAATAGTTTCGGACATGAGTATTCAAGACTTGAATTAATTTCATATGCAAAATTAGTTAGAGAACAATGTTAAATTAAAATTACAGTCCTGGCACATGGGCCTAAGGTGCTTGAGGAATTAGTTTAGGATCTATGTTACCTCTGGTATTAATCTTATGCATGATGAGAAACAAATAAAGAACAATCCCAACTTACATGTTTCCAAGTACATCCAACAGTTGAAAGGATAGACGGACAAAGTCTACGCGTGTACAGCGTACGGATACCGCGACTCGTATAGTTTCGTCCGATTATGATTTACTGACCAACTGAACGAACTGAACCCTAGTAAATTTTTACTAGTGTTTTTATACACAGTTTGTTTTTCTCTTCTATCTTCCTGTTCTCTATTCTTGGACTTTCTTAACCACAAAATTGTTATTCTCTGTGACGTCAATCAGGAAGTCCTTGTTTATCTCGTCACAGGTCTACCTTTCTATTGTCAGAAATAGTTCTTGCTTTCCCTTTCACTACACGTTGTTTGTTCAAATTAAGAGGATTGTTTCCGTGAATTCTTTCTAGGTATATTTTCAATCAATTGTTTTGATAAACAATAAAAAATTTCATTCTAGTCTCTATTCACGTTACAGTGCAGTGACAGTGGCGCTGGAGAAAATTGTGCTTTTCTGGATAAGTGTAGTGCGTGTGAATTATATATTAATATAACTGCGGCAGTTCTTAATATAAATTATACAGAAATTTTCGTGGGGTGAGTTGGGTGAAGTGTTCCAATATGAAAGCAATATGAATTTCCCCCTCAAAACAACCCCCCTAAAAGTCGTTTAGTCAACATTATAGGAAAGAATGGGCAAGTAATCCAAAATTTAAAGGCTAGCTAAAGCCAGTTGACGGAGATTCAACCAAAGCATTATGCGCTTATTGCAAAACTACATTTTACACAAAGGTAAGTGACATGTGGTAAACACCTTAAAAGTAAAAAGCATGAAGAAAATTCAAAATTGCACACTTCTAAGACGCAACCCCGGATATCGTTTACTCCTTCTAATTATATGAGTCCATCCAAAGTTGCAGAGGGCTCTATTGCCGAACATTGCTCGATGAATACAACAAAGCACTTAACTGCGCTTAGTAAGAATGTGTTTTCGGAATCTGCTGCAAGTCCAAAAATTAGGTTAAGTCAAACCAAATGCAGTGAGATTATTCGTGAGGTGTTAGCTCCAAATTTCCAGCAAAAAAATTGTGACTGATATTGGAGATAATAAATATAGCATTATTTCGGACGAATCAACGAATGTTAGTGTAATCAAACAACTGGGTGTTGTAGTGCGGTATTTTAATGTATCTCGGTGTCGGGTATTTCAACGTTCCTGGAATTTATTTCCCTCCTTTCAGCTAGTGCGCAAGACATCAGTTTGACGCTCGTAAACACGCTGAAAAATTTGGGACTGAATGTAAAAAATCTTGTAGTCATTGACACGGACAATGCTTCGGTAATTACAGAAGTGAACAAGGGAGTATACAGAATTTTGAAAGAAGAATTCGGTTGGTCTCATTTAGTTCTTGTGCGATGTGTTTGTCATTCTCTACAGCTGGCAGTGTCTCACGCTTCTGAATCTACTCTTCCAAGGAATATTGAATTCCTTTTCAGGGAAAAATATAACTGGCTTTCTTTATCACTCAACCGTCAAGAGGAATACAAATATATGGAACCATAAATTGTGGGGAAAACCCTTTGAAATTGTTGAAGATTTGTGCAACTAGATGGCTTTTAATTGAATCGGTGGTGGACAGAATTCTAAAGCAATAGCCTGAATTAAAATTATTTTTCGAAATTGAGAAAAATAAGAATAACTGTTACACAGCTGAAATGCTATATGCTATGTACTCTGATATTAGAACTTTTTTTATTTTGTATTTGACATACCTAAGGACAATTTTAAATGAAGTTCGAAGTGCTGTTAGGGTTTTTGAAGGACCCACAAAGCTACTCGATAAACTAATTCACCTTTGCAATGCAGTTTCTTCGAAAGTAGTTGCACCTTCTGCAAAAATAAATGCTTTTACCAGCAACATTAAAAGCTACCTAGATCCATCGCCTTATCTTGGTTATACTTTCGAAAAAAGCTGCCCAAATGATGAAGAAAAGGTACCTCGGAAAAAATGCACTGATTTTACAATTAAGTTGTTTAAAGTACTACAAAAACGTCTTCCAGAAAATGTGAACATATTAGAGAAAATGTCATTACTTTGTGTGGAGGAAGCATAAAGCTACAAAGATATAACGATATAGTGAAATTAGTTGAGTGTTTTGGGTTTGCTGAGAAAAGCATGGATAAATCATTGTTCAGTGGCGTACTCTTAACTATGTGAAATGGGAAAATACAAGTAATACTATCGCATTTTGTGCTGAAGTGCGTAATTACAGAGATGCAGCAGGACTAGTAGTATTTGAAGAATTAACTAATTTAGCTATGACAGTATTGTCCTCGCTATATTCCAACGCTGAAGTCCAACGTGTATATAGTGTCATGAATACTGTAAAAATCCAAACTTAGAAACCGTCTGAGCACGAAGACAGTGCCATGTTGAGTGTGCGAATATTTTTTAAAGATTTTAATGCAGCGTGCTACTCATCAGTGGCGTAGGGAAGTGGGGGGGCCCAAAGGGGCTGGCCTTCCTAAAGATGTCCGACCATTTACTTTGGTAATTTGACGTTTGTAATTTTTTATATATATATTTTTATGTTTATTTATTTTTTGTTTGTAATTTCTCTATATGCACCTATAACAGCACTTGCTTCCCCCCCCAAACACACATCCTGGCTACGCTACTGCTACTCATATAATCTTCCTTCTGAAGTTATTAAATTGATTGGCACAAAAGTGGCGTACTCTTTCGGAGCTTCGCAGACATCAACATCTGAAGTTCAATCATGAACCTCAGGAACACCATCAACATCTGTAAATGAATCTTTGGAAGAAATTGAGGAAGAGGAATCGGATTCATATTCCGATGACTCTGCTGACGAGTAAATGAGTGAGTATTTGCAAACTTGTAATGCTATATTTATTAATTTTGTATTCTTCAAAGTGCGTAGTATTAATTTTGTATTCTTTAAAGAAAAAAAAATCTCGAGTCTTCCATTGTGCATGGAAAACATTTAAATTGTTTTAATTGCTTTGTAAAATATATAGCGACTTGGCAGGAGGCGTCTAGCGACTTCTAGTGACTTTAGAGTAATAAACTAGCGACATTTCACACTCCCGAGTTGGTAACAGTGGCACCCTGCCATTTAGTTATCATAAATGTTTGAAGTAGTGAGCAACGTGGTTTTGAAATCAAAGCGTTTTACAGGAACAATGACAGAGTGGAGGGGGCACATAGAGAATTCTGCCGTCATTTTAATTTAGGATGCCACGGGCACAAGACAATCCTATGGAGCTACACCAGCGACCATTGCACAGCAACAAAGATACCCTGTGCTGTCTTTGTCATCATACGGTGTGATGGTCCCTTATTGTTTGGAGGACGAGAATGGACATGTGATACAGTGAAATCGAATCGTTAAGTCGCCATGCTTGAAACCTTTGTTGTGAAACTACTACAAAAATTTCTGCACATTATTGACACAGTCCGGTTTCAACAAGATGGATCAACGTCCCACACAGCACGAATATCGATTGCTGCTGTAAGCCAATTGTTTGGGGAACGTGTAATTTCGAAAAATAGTGACTATCAATGGCCTTCCAGATCCCCTGATTTGAAGGTTTGTAATTTCTTTTTGTGTATTATAAAATGACGCTACTTTCACTATTACGAGGGTCACTACGAAAGTTTTGAGGTGTGAAATCACTTACATGCTTAAAATCAATTTAACACTTACATTTTTCTCAAAGTATTCACCATTACACTGTACACACTTTTGCATCCTCGAAAACCACTTTTGGAAGCAGTGTTGCCAGTCTTTTTCTTCAAGTGTTGAAAGTTCATTCTCGTAAGCCACTACAGCTTCTTCAGGGCTGGAAAATCTCTTCCCACGCATGAGATCTTTGATCCTGGGGAACAGAAAAAAATCACATAGACCAGGTCAGGGCTATACGGTGAATGAGTTATAAGTTTGACCTCCGTATAATCTAAAAACTGAATTGTGATGTTGGCCGTGTGTGCGGACGCGTTGTCGTGATGAAGCAGGATCCCACGCAATCCATTTCTTGGACGCCGTTCCAGAAGCTTCTGGAACCTTTTGTTAGGCAAACAGTGGTGTACCACTGAGTAGTAACAGTCCTTTGTTCTTCAAGTGGAACAGTTGCAAGATGGCCAGATTTGGAGAAGAAAGTTGCGACCACCATCTTCTTTCCCACACTTCGCGGTCGCTTCACTTTCGTGGGTGGATTTTCGTCTGGAAAGATCCAAACTGTAGACTAGTGTTTATTTTCAGGGTCAATTTGATATATCCAAGTCTTATCACCAGTAACAATGTCAGAGACGCGTCGAGAATTGCCTCCATCAAACCTTGCAAGCATTTCTTCACACCATTCCACACGCATACGCTTCTGCTGTTCAGTCAAAGTGTGAGGCACCCAACGAGATGAAACCTTCCTGAGCCGAAGATGATCATGAAGAATTTTTGTTGCTGCTGGCGATCCAATGTTCACTGTAGATTCAATGTCCTTGAAAATTGTTCGAGGATTTTCTCGAATCATTTGTTCCACAGCGGCAATGTTTTCATCTGACACAGCTGTTGCCGGACGTCCAGCACTCTCTTCATCTTTAAGCGATGTCCGGCCTGTTCTGAATTCACCAAACCACCGAAGAATTGTAGCACGGGAAGGAGCAAGGTCCCCAAATGACCCCCCTGCAAACGGTCAAGGTTTTGTGTCTCGTTGAAACCACTTTTGAAATTGTAAAGGATCATTGCCCGAAAATGTTCCCTTTCGAGCTCCATTCTAGACAGCCGAATACTGTTCACATCAACAAACAAGTGAAGGTGATACGGCCACGCCGATAAGAAAGACGAGTTTAAACTTGCTTCACTTCTTCGCTCTGGATACCACTACCGAACGCAATTGTTGGAATTCAAATACTGTGCCACAGCAATGCGTATCTCAAAACTTTCGTAGTGACCCTCGTAAATGAGATAAAATTTACAGAGAAATGTTTTCATGAAATTACTTAATTTTCAGAATTTCCCGTTTTTTTCTGAATCACCCTGTACAACCTAATTACGTGAAGTTAGCTCGTAGTTTAAAATTACCAACATTAGCAGTATTGAGTATTTTTACCATCTTTATTTTTTTTAGCCCTTTGATTTAATAGGGGAATTATTTTTATGTTTCCTTTATAAATGAATTAGAATAAAAATTTTACTGATTTCATATCTTCAAGTTAATCTAAATGTTCTTTGGAATTTTTAAAATGTATTTGAATTACATTTGTGACTTATACTTAAAATTAAAGTTGATTGTTAAATAATAAAATTATATTTTCACACATTTTTTTTTTTTTTAGATGTAAAGAACATTTAAATATGTTTGAACTAGAATTTAATAAAATCAAAAACTTTAATGATTCTATTTCATTCTGAAAGAAAACAGAAAAACGAAGATGCATATATAATGAGCTAAAACAAAACTACGGTGACTCAGAAAGTATCAGATTACCATTAGGAATTATATTTCTGGACTGTCGTCTCTGTGGCCATGTTTGCTCGTAACGTATGAGAGATGACGTCCCAAGGCCATCACACTATCCGAGGAAAGGGAAGGAAGGAAGTGACCTGTATATTAGGTAACATCCCGACATTTGCCTGGTGTGAATTAGGAAAATCTCATTCATGACGGTTGGCCTGATAAAGCTTTCACACTTTTTTGAACACAGTTAAGAAGGTTCAGAGGTGGATCTAGAAGTTAAAAACTGGGGGGCCAACCAAAATCCAGATTATGATAGATATATCATGAATTTACTATACACTTTGAAAAATATAGTAGTAATTAGTAATAGCTTCAAGTATTCTTATGACTCAAGAAACTGGGAGGAGACTACGCCACCCGATCCCGGGATAGATTTTCCTCTAAGAAGGTTATTGAAAACTGAGTTCACGGTGTGGTCATCTGTTTTAATTTCTACGTTACATTCCAAACAGTACTGCAAGAATAATAATAGTATAGGAAAGGGGGGCAAGAGTACGCAAATTTTAATTAAACTTATATATTTTGGTAAAAAATAGTTACAAGGGAAAACTTTTACATGGAACACAAACCTTGAATTTTCCTTTACGAAATGTGAACTCAACTTTTATATACCTCTGCCCTTGGAGGAACTATAATTCGTAAAATGAAAGTATTCAAATTCGTACTCTTGCCCCAATATGTGGGGCAAGAGTACGAAATCAAAGGGGCAAGAGTACGCACCCAAAAGAGCATTAACAATTATCACATATGAAGGTGCCTACTCCTTTATATGATGTGCATTGTTCATGTCACCATTCATGGCATCTTGCGCACTTGATCCAGTCTTCTATTGGTGGATCACTGTAGATGATATTGCATAATGGACACTCTTATACTACTTCCTCACTGACCTGAGGAGTTGTAGCTACAACTTCGGTTGTAGCTTTCTTGATGCAAGATGATGTTTGCCTTTGCTCTTTGGAGGGAGCCGTTTCGGAAGTAAGTTCTACTTGAAAGGAGAGGATGTCAGAATCTCTGATTGACATCGAGAAGATAAGATTTTTTGGTTGAGTCGGAGGAGGACTGACAACCACCAAAGGAGTGCATGATGTGGACGGTCCACATGGGCCCCTGCTTACCTCTAGTGAAGATCCAGCTTTACTGGTTGGAGGTTTGGTAACCGATGAACGAGCAGCCGGCAGAGAAGTGTTTGATGTGGACAATCTGCATGAGCTCCTGCTTGCTTCTAGTGAGAATCCAGCGTTACTGGTTGAAGGTTAGGTAACAGATGAATGAGAACGAGCAACCGGCAGAAGAGTATTTGAAGTGGACAGTCCGCATGAACTCTTGCTTGTTTCTAGTGAGGATCTAGTGTTATTGGTTGAAGATTTGGTAACATATGAATGAAAACTAGCAACCGGCAGAAGAGTGTTTGAAGTGGAAAGTCCGCATGAGCTCTTACTTGCTTCTAGTGAGGATCTAGCGTTACTGGTTGAAGATTTGGTAACAGATGAATGAGAACGAGCAACCGGCAGAAGAGTATTTGAAGTGGACAATCCGCATGAGCTCTTGCTTGCTTCTAGTGAGGATCTAGCGTTACTGTTTAAAGGTTTGGTAACAGATGGAGGAGGACGAGCAACTGGCAAAGGAGTGTTTGATCTGGATGCGCCGCATGGGTCCCTTTTTACTTCCAGTGAATCATCCGATGAACGATTTTGGGCTCTATTCAGGTCTGATGCTTGATTTTTTGCTTCAGGAATGCTTTCGTCTTCAGACTTGGCTTCTACATTTAAGTCTACCACATCCACAATAGAAGGAAGAAAATCTTCTTCAGTGAACACATCTGGATTCAGTAGGACAACTTCAGATTCTTGGAGGCTGATACCAATGGTTGGAGCTTTGTAGTAAGCCTCAGTAAACAAACTCGCAACTTGGAATTAGGCGGGATGGATGATTCCTCATCCATTTATCATACACTGTTGAATACCAGGATTTCAGCGGGTCAAAAAAGGAGCGATCTAATGGTTTCAAATTATGGCTGGGATTTGGTAGTAAACTCAACATCACTATCCCATTTTGCCTGCAGAAATCAATCCCTTCGATTGAAATGTGAGAGGTCTGATTGTCAACAAGTAACAACACCTTTTTCGTAACCGAATTTGATCGCACATATTGGTGTAAATAATATAACCATTCTATGAAAAGTTGTGAGGTGATGAACCAGAATTAGATATTCCCACGGAACCCGGCGGCGAGCCATCGAATAATTTTTATTTCATTTGTTTTGTGGGAAATATCTGGGGAATAAATGCACCAGATGCACTCACCAGGAAACAGCTGTTATGTTAACTCCAAAATCACTAGATACAGTTTTATTCACAACTGATCTTTAGTCGACTTTTGGAACTTTATGAGGAACCGTATTTATGCCAGTTTCGTACATGTAGATATCCCGTGGAGGAGAGCCGGTTTGTCTTACAAGATCTTTTAGACAATTAAAGCATTCAACTTGTGGCTTGCTAAAACCACGAGCTCTCCCCAGACCAGTCTTTGAAGGCTGTCGTAAAGCAATTTTTAAATGTCTACGACGGAAAGACTCTGTCCAATCTCTTCCTGCCATTCGATTCACATGGCTAAAGGATATGGGGCAACTAGTTACGTTCAGCAAAATTGTATGCCATTCTTCTTAGATCTTTTAAAGTTAAGTCATAGAAGAATTGATCCAGTAATGTGAAATATTCCACTAATTCGTTCTCCATTTCTTCGGTAAATAGGCCTACTGGCTTTATTGTGCCTAAAGACGTTGCAGATTCTCATTAAAAAAAGAAATATCCTTAATTCTTCTTATATCAGTAATAGGAATGCATAGGATACAAAAAAAAAAAAAAAAACAGATAATATTTAGACACTTTATAAAAATATATTTCCAAATTCAGCTTATTCCATCAGTAACAGAATGCTTGTCACCTACGAGGGTAACTTGAAAATTCTCGACTTATCCTTGATGAAGCTACATATTGTCAAATGTTAGGTTGGGTTAGCTTCATACATCTTTATAGGATCCCATACCAATCATTGGACTGATACCGCTTTATGCAGAGTCGCTTTAACATATGATTACTAAAGGACTGACTACTTCAGGAAACATACGGTAGTCGAACTTTTTAGTATGGCACTAATCACGCGTCAGAACGACTCTGCATAAGGCCCATTGAAATTTATTACTGATGACTACTGACATTTAAGATAAAAGAGGACAAAGCGTAGTATTTCTGAAACCTGAATAAAATAAGCAAGCGTAACGTTATTCAATAACTGCAGGTTTAACTATCTCACACGTTTATCTGTTTCGAAAACTCAAACACCACCTTAGATACTGTTATGTAAGGAGTGGTATTTAGAATAAAAATTTATCCCTCGTACATAAGAAAATATCAGGATTCTTCAGAATTCTTAACGTTAGAGGCTATATATGGGAACCAGTATTCGTAAAGTTTGCCGTCACTCTCTATTACAACGTTATCTACATTCTTTTTTGATTGTTAGTTCTAAATCAAATTGGATTCTTTTTCATAGAACAGAAGGGGCAAGAGTACGCACGCGTACCCTTGCCCCGTAGGTATCTGCGTACCCTTGCCCCCTCACTACACAATTGACTTTCCCGTGATGTTGTACAGCCAACTGTTGGAAGAAAGGCAATTTACTCCATCCTGTCAAACAATGGACATGTTAGAAACTAACGCTTTATAGTACTTTGAAATCGTTATAAAATTGTATAAGTTATTCATTAACTACTTATGTCCCAATATTATATCAAACTATTAGAAAAACATAAATAATTATCTAGATAGCTTGTAGTTTGCCGCAGCACACTCAAACTTGTTTAGGTTCTAGACGCCACTAACATCAAACTCCACGTGACGCATTATTGCCATACGCGAATATATTCACCTGATTTTAGGGAATCGTATTCTTGCCCCCCACGTACTCTTGCCCCCCTCTACTCTAATAATAAGCTTAGTTGGGTTAGAGACATTGCTACGTTATAATATATATTTCAGTACACTCTAATAGACGTGATCATTGGAATTCTGTGGACTGAAGTTCTCCAACGAACTCGAAAACTATCTAATTGATGTATTATTAGTCGGTCGCTGCAAAACTTAACTTAGCTCTCCGCTTCTGGGTTTTATGATGTCGCGCATGTGATCCGTCTGCGTCCTTCCCCTCCCCATCCCTTTTTTGAGAAATTTATGGAAAAGACATAAATATTCATGATTACGATAATCTTTTCCTTGGACGCTGTTCAAAAACCTCTACACGCTGTCTAGATGGATGCACTGCTTATCTTGAAGAGAAAAGTCAATTATGAGGTGTGGTGTCCGTTGTTCCAAATCCATCTCCTTCCTCTGCAACGGCTTAACGCACTTCCTTCGCCACTTTGTATCTTGAAAGACCTCCCCCGCCGACAACCGCTACATTCTCCATATGCATGAGCCGCGCGCTCGCTTGGAAAAACCACACCAAAAACTTTTGGTTGACTCCAACAGCGAGAAAACCCGTTCGCAAGATTCCCGCTCTATTAATTTACTTCCTTTCGCCTCTCTACGGTAAACTTCCACTCCTGTTGTATCATTTCATAATGCCTTTACATTTCGGATACTTCAGCTTCGTATTAATTCATTTACTAGTGATGAATGTTACCAGCTATATTTAGTCTCCTGGGATACTAATTTGTCCATCGAAATGTGCAGTGTATTATTATACGAATATTTTGGAGTAGTGACGCTATCATGAAAGCACAATTGATCTCTTGCTATCCTTGTTGTTTATATTCAAGTCTGCCTGTGTGTCACTGCTATATAACACAGTCTGCTTATACTTTTTTTTATATATACAATTCATAAATCAATAAATATTTTATTCGAACGGAATAAAAACTATCAAATATAACAGATTGGCAACAAACGACATTTTTCAGTCATAAAAATCCGTTTTTCTAGGTTTTCTCCAAAGGTACTGATCTCAATTTACCTTTAATTAAGCATGTTATTGTCTTCAACTTCATGTAATCTATAGGTGATTTATCATAAATTATCTTTGGACAATATTATAAAAAGGTGTGTCCCATAAAGAAGGCTAATTTCGAAATGCCCGCCATTTCTGTTCTAGTGAGTTGCCAACACTGAACGTTTCACGATTTTCATCTGTTGTCCTTGTGGTTAGTGTAGTGGGGACAGAAGAGCCGGATTTTCGGTTGTCTCTAAATAAAATCGTGAATAAACGACAAACCGACATTTAACGGCGGTTTAGATTTTCTCCAAAAGCGTTTATCGGTTTTTCACCGGATCCGGTTTCGGTTTTGTTCAAAACCGGTTCCTTTGATTCCAAAATTAGTTCTATTTCTGACCAGAATAGTGTTTCATTGTTCTCTGGAAACCGATTCCGTTTCCACATAAATAGATTTATGTGTTTTCCAAAAGTTTTCACTGAAACCAGTTTCGGTGAAAAACGAACCGCCTTAGAAGAAAACCGAAATGTCGGTTTTTCGGATTTCAGTTGTTCCAGAAACCGGTTTCCGGTTTTTATGAAAACCGATTTTGCCCATCCCTAGTTAGTAGTCACGGAGTCAGTATTCGTAGGTTTTCTTAAGAAAATTTCCCTCGACTGACACATAATTTCCCTTTTCTTACAAAATTTTCCCTAATTTGTTTGAGTGTCCAATTACTATGACAAAAGTTATGTGATAAAATTAACTTAGCTGCATTAAAGGAAATGCCGACCACATTTGTTTTATTCATTTGCGTTTTGCTTCTACTGTTTTCACCTCTTCCTTCACATTTTTCAGTTTACAAAAAAAAAAAAAAAAAAAAAAAAAAAAAAAAAAAAAAACATCCAGCTGACAATCGGTGCAAATAATGCTACTTTGAACTCATACACATAAACTACTGCTATTGTGTTGGTTTATTTCTGAAGAACAAAGAAAAAATTAAGCATTTATATTGGTCAATAAGTCAGCGGAATAATTTCCCTGGATTTTCAAGTTTTATCGGAAAATTCCCTTTTCCCAATTCTGCTAAAACTTACCTTTTCCTTGTATTAGGAAAATTTCCGTCAAATTGAGAACACTGCACAAAATGCCGAACCGGGTCATGAACATCATCTCTTTCCTGTAACAGATAGGAGTAGATTGCTTCACGACGGAACAGCGTGTTGTCATAGTGAGAACTTATTACTACAAATGTGGTGAACGTTGTTCAGAAACTGTTCGCAAAGCTCTGTGAATCTCATGCGCTATTCTGTGTTCCATCACTACTCACTACAAAAAACAATAGATGAAAAATCGTATACTGCTCAGTGCTGCCAACTTACTAGAACGAAAATGGTGGATATTTCAAAAGTTGTGTTCCTTATGGGATACCCTTAATAGTCAATCACAGTTTTGTGCTATATTTCATTATCCATGGCATGTATCGCCATCTTACTTGTGTCATGATGAGAATATTGATTACAGTATACATCAGTATCAGTTTGATGTTAATATATAGCGTGATTATCGTACAGCGTCAGTTTTTAAGTTTACCAAAAAAAAACTTTTTTCCTCGGTTCTCTCAAAATCTACGCATGAGGATTTACACTTACCCATATCATGCTGTTCAGTTCAATGACATTTATATCTATTGATTTTTTTTCGTTAAACACTAATAATATTGTAGAATATTATTTATTTATTTTCCTCCAGTTTAGTGCTATTGATAGCACTTATTTGTTGATTTGCACGGATTCGAGCTCGATTTCCGATGCGAGCACAAATTCTTTTTCAGTATTAAGCCTGTAATCTAAGGCGATCAGTGATCTTGTAATATAAAAAGGCAGGGAACATTTGGTATAGAAAACTAAAAAAAATATTGTGGTAATTAAAGCACTGAATAATCATCAACCAATTGAACTTGCTACATCTGATCAACTATAAAAGTCTTCCAGGGCTACTATTTCAGCGTGCTTTCCTATCTCTTTTTGATTGACAACAGAGTTTGTTGAGAGATCACAACATCGCGAAATACTTAACTTACAAGCGATGGCACTTAAAAATTGATACTGTTGCAAGCGTTTACTGGTAAAGTTTGTCTCAAAATTGATACTGTTGCAGGTGTTTACTGGTAAAGTCTGTTTCAAAATTGATACTGCTGCACGCGTTTACGGGTTAAGTCTGTTTCAAAATTGACACGGTTGCAAGCGTTTAATGGAACAGTCTGTCTCAAAATTGATACTGTTGCAGGCGTTTACTGGTAAAGTCTGTCTCAAAATTGATCCTGTTACAGGCATTTACTGGTAAAGTCTGTCTCAAAATTGATACTTTTGCAAGTGTTTACTGGTAAAGTCTGTCTCAAAATTGATACTGTTGTACGCGTTTACGGGTTAAGGCTGGCTCAAAATGGATTTTAGCTTATTATTAAAGGCTTCATGGTAGAAATAGGATGTATATTTTAAAAAAACTGAATGTTAATGTTCTTGGTTTATTGCTCATTATATAAAATTTCACCCACTATACCTTCAAAGTGCTTTAATCTATTGTTGTTGTCATCATTCCTTCCAATTTTGGAATATCTGCTGAAATCACTGTTTTCTTTTTCTTTTCTTTTCTTTCTTTCTTTCTTTCTTTTTTCTTTCTTTCTTCCTTTCTTTCTTTTTTTGATGGCTTGCAGCACTCTAGCCGCATTTTCTTGAATTTTCTCTATGGAGTCGATGGGCTCTAATCGACGACCTTTCAAAGTGGTATAGGTTTGATAAACAGAAAAAGACTCCGCCGGGGCCTGGTCTAAAGAATAGGGTGCGTGATGTACAATGGAAGTGCGATGTTCTGCCAGGTAATTTGTATAACAAGGAGAGATACGTAAATACTGGCGATTTGTAATGATGCAACATCCACGACTGATCCCCCCACAGTTAAAATCTGCTCCTGCACACAGCATCTCTCAATCGTGTTAGAATTATCTGGTAGTCATTCTTGTTTACTATCTGATCACGTGACACATTTTTTCACTAATTCGACGGGAGAAATGACACCTGTTAAGCAGTAAATTTCTACCACTTCCGGTCTTAATAGTGTAATATAGGTGGAAATGAAATATTTCTTGAGATATTCAATCGATTGCAGAAAAAAAAAAACTTGTCGTTATCTGTTATACAGTAGATTTTGTTCTATCAGTACTAACTGGTAGCGGCTAATTTCTACCATTTCTGGTTTCAATAGAGGGTTGATTGAGGATATGAAACCTATTTTCCGAAAGCTGAATCTATTCCGGAAAACCGCTTCCTGATATGCATTATCTTTTCTACTTAGTAGAAATCAAGATTGATATCGGAATTACTAGTAAATTTTTCCACTTCCGGTTTTTAGTATAGTAATGCGGAAGGAAATGGTATCATTTCTTGAGATAATGAATCGGTTTCAAATAAAGCCGCACTTGTAGTTACCTATTATAGCTTTTATTCTATGATGATCTATATTAAAATAGGAACCGATTGATTTTATCCGTTCCCGGTTGCAGTACACTGTTAACTAAGGAGATGGAACCTATTCTTGAGACGCAGAATCGATTTCAAAGAAACGTATTTTGGTATATCTTACCGTTTTTGGTCTGATATCTGCCGACAGACATAAAGTCACACAGATGGATAGACGGACGGACACAACCTTTCTATAAGACTTCCGATACTTATGCACAGCATGGTTTGAAAGTCCAAAAGCGCCAAATAGAAGTTTATTCAAGAGTGGGTAGTTTTACTATTAACATAAGGCAATGGGAATAACCTCACATATACCGATTTAGAGATCATTTACCTCCTGGCCCTTGGGCGGATATATGTAAAAACAGTTCTATTGTTTTCATAATCCCCAAATGTGTATATAAAAGAGAATTAGAAATTTGTCCAAGCGAGAGAAACGATGGTTAGTTCTTTCTGATCTGTTAGAAAGATCTGGAAACTGTTATATTAGTTTATCTAATAGCCAGAGAAAACCCCAGGCAATTTACTGTCCTGTGCAGTGACATTATTTGCTACCCCCTTTCTCTATATCAATATATCAGTTTGCAATTCCAGTGGAACTAGCTCTTTTATCTCTATTTCTTGATTTTCCTTCCACATGTGTTTAAAAATGTTTCAAGAAAAATGTTTTCCACCTTCAGTGATAAGGAACTTGTTTGTTATAAAGTTATCACAGTTCATATCAAAACTGTGATAACTAACCAAATGGAACAGGTGTTCGCTACTGTTCGGGAATTGAGTTTTTGTATATGACAACAATCATGCATTTCATGATGGGATTTGTTTGACCATTTGCCTTAGCACTGCTCATATGACCTAAAATCAGTGGCTTTCAACCTAATTTCTATCACGGCCGCCATTTTATCACTTCCTCTTGCCAGCTACCCCCTTATAATTTCTAGTTTGTAATAAGCTTGTGTGGGGCGGAGATCTTATGATATCCATCTATTTCTATAATAGTAAAATCCATTTCTTGTACATAGTGGATACAGTAACTTCCCTAAGAACGAATGGAAAAATTGCTTTGATTACCGTTTTTGCTCTGATTACCGAAATTTGGTCCGTCCATTTATATTACAAATATCAAATCCGATCCGTCATACTGTTTCAAAATGGAGGCCGTTTGAAAATTTTAAAACTTCATAACTTCTATAATTTTGGATCATATGATAAAAAATAAAGTGATTTCTAATTTTGGTTTTAAAAAGTTGGATAGTTGTTAAAAAATAGTTATTGAGTATTTTAAATGACTTGATAAAGTGTGTCATGAAGATTGAACTGGACATTATCGTACTATGAATTCATACCATGTTCAATTATCTCATTAGCTTTCAATTTTAATTGTATTTCAATATGGAGGTTTTGTTGCATTCGTATTTTTCTCGTATTTCAATATGCAGTTCTCACTAGTTTCATACCGTACTTCTTTTATTTAAATTGATTTTTAAACATCTCTGAAAATGTTTAGACCTATTTCTTGTTGTTCTTAACAGTATGTATAAAAAAAATATATACCTATCAAACAATTTTTTTATAAAAATATTTAAAAAATATTTTCCGGTGTTAGATTCTATTTATATTTATCTCTTCAGCTTATCTTCGCGACCCGTATGAAACCCTCTAGCGACCTCCCTAGAGGTCGCGACTCCCAGGTTGAGAAATCCTGCCTTAAACTAAGCGACCTAAATATGATTTATGAATGTGGTATTCGGATTGAAGGTCAGATTAGTAAATTTAACTACCATCACCATGAAGTGTGTTTCGAACGAAAAAATATTTATTTTAAAATAATATAGTTATGACAGATTTTGACGCCCCTCGAATATTGCCGCCCCATACAAATGCACATCTTGCACATATTGTTGAGCTGGCCCTGCTAATAATACTCTTAAGATACTACCCAACTCACTTGTTACATTTTTGATACCTTCACTGATTTTAACTTACTCCCTGAAAAAAGAAAAGTTGGCTTAGCGAAAAATCTTAAGTTTAAAGAGACTTACAGTTTCGTAATATGTAAACATGGTTTCTTTGTTTCTCTTTGCTAGACTTAACTCGTGTTTGTCTTTGAAAAAACTTGAGACTGGAGAAAATACTTAACTTCGCCAGAATATTTACTCCATTTAACTCTTCAGCTGCAGTTTAGTTAAATGAGACGAAAGTTGCAATACTAACATAGACATAACGATAAAAGCTAATGTAACGCATGGTTAATGGTATCGAAGAATCCTCTCTTATGGTTTTATTATTCTCTTAGCTTCTTTCTTTCTAATGAAATATGGTTTTCAATATGGCGTCATTAAAAAGGCAACATAATACTTACTTCTAATCCTTCCTACAATAAAGCCTTCCTTTGCTTTTCCTTTTTTATTATTATTATTGTGATCATCATCTCTGGGACTCCATGGCTGCTAAGAGATTTTTTCCCGTTAAGGTTCCTCTAGTCCTCTTTTTATTTTAATACTGTTGACAAGAACTCTTGACATTCTACCATTGTTTCTCTTATTTTTTATCTCATTTCCGGTCGGAAGCATGTAACGGGCTCCCACAAACCTCATTTCTACAGACAAAAAACTGTCAACATTAGGAAAAACACAAGAGATAGTTCTCGGTTGCCTGATTTCCATTCCCTCCGTTTTTTTTTTTTTTTTTTTTTTTTTTTTTTTAGAAACTCTTTGTTTCACCCATTCCACTCCATTCTTTCTCTGGCTTTTCATTATAAATGAGGAAGGAAGGTTGGAATTTGAAAAGAGCAAATTTACGCTTTTTAAAAGAGAAATCTCTCCATTTGCAAAAGGGGAGCGCGAGGGGGATCTATTTTCATCCTATGTGCAACGACGAGTGAGAAGGCTAATATCATATAAAAAAATTATAATTAGAAAGTAGAATTTTTGTTAGATATCATGTTTTTGTGTTAGTTCTTTTATACAGTACCGTACCTGTGTGCGGTTTACACTGTAAAATAAATATAAGGAAATTCCTTTTTTTAATTCTTGAACATCGTATAACCATTGCAAAAAAAAAAAAAAAAAAAAATTAACCCCTCATATTGTTAATCATATTGATGTGAATGTCACATATGTAATTGCAAATGCTGTCCACATAACAAAGAAAATGTTTATGGCGCATACAGGTGTAAGGAGAATTTTGTCAGGGATAATGAAAAACTTTACCTCATACCCTTTCAAGACAAGCGTGATTTTTGTATAATACTTGTAAATTTAATATACTATTTATGTGTTTTTGTATAATGTCCAGCTCAAAACGGTTTTAAATGTCGAAATCCTCCTTAGGTAGGCCATTGCCCATACCTGTTCCAGAACAGCGAGATGTTCTATAATGGTTCCGCTGGGACATGTCAAAGTCGTCAATGAGAAGCCATGTAATATGTATGTTTGTTTTCAAAGGTTTAGTATAACTTTTAAGAAACGAGATCTTGTGTAAGGAAACAAAGTTATCGTCTTCATTTACATTTGAGGTTTCTCACTCATAAAGTTATATATAAAAAAGGAAAAAGTAAAAAAAAAGAAAGAAAGAAAGAAAGAAAGAAACTCTTTTAAATGTCTATGCCACAGGTTCCATACACATCCATGGATATACAAGATTCTCGCGGGATGTTCCGCCGGGATATCCCAACGTCATCTTGTCTGTATATCAATGGATAGTCCTGGTGAGAAGGTATTGCAATTTATTATTTTAGTAAATTTGGAGTACTAGTAATTCTTGATTATCGACACGGTACAATGATCACAGTTCAGTGCAATTGATTAAAGTATTTGCACTTCAGCTGAGACTTATTAAAGAAAAGTACGTGTACTACAACTGAGTTGTCCTATATTGCTCGTTATTCATATTTTATAGTTATTTATGTATAAAATAGTGCGATTTTTTCTTTCTTTCTTATTAAGATCACGCAAAGTAAGACTTTAGGATTGTAATATGTTAGTATGTTCGTTTGTTACTCCATACCAGAGTCCTGCACTAGCCGAGCGCGTCTATTCTGCCCGGCAGATTACCGACCCGGCCTGAAATGTGCCCGTTTTAAGTATTTTGGGCTGGTCCGGGTTGGACACAAATGCTATAGGGCCCAACCGGGCACATGAATTTCCAGGCCTTGCCGGACCGGATAGGGTCGGACTTTGCAAAAAACGGTCGGGCGCTATACTGTCTATGTGAATCGTAATCTGTTTGGAAAACGACTCTTTACAAGACTGTACTACTACTACTACCTACCACTGCTACTGTTACTACCACTACCACTATTACTACTGCTACTTTTACTACATCTTCTACTGTTACTATTACGAGTAATGCTTACTACACCTGCTACAATTTTCTGTGAGAGTTGATATGTCTTTTGGTACAGAATTTACCCTCTAATTACAGAAAAAAATCGAAGGAATGCTAGTTATTATGACAGGTCTTCGCAGAATTTGAACCGATGCTTCGTAGTAGTAGTAGTAGTAGTATTAGTAGGTGTATGTTTCAGTATTAGGACCGGGCTGACTCAGCGGTAGAGCATTCACTTCTGGTGCATGGGATCCTTGGTTCGATCGCAGCTCGCACCTGATCTTTGTGCTGTACAAATATCATGTGCGTGTGTGTTTTCTCTAATTTCTCCGGTTTCCTCCCACTTTCTTCATTCCACCATTTCATTCATTTCTCATCATTACTGTCTCCTTTAGCCTAGCCGGCATAACTGTGGGTCGTAAAACAACGCTTTTATTTCATTTGTTTAGTATTACTAGTAATAACAGGAGTAGTATTCGCTGTCATATAGTAATATGAGTAGTAGTAATAGTAATAGCAGTGGCAGTAATAGTAGAATTAGCACTAGTAATAGTAATAGTGGTATTAGCAGTTGTAGGATTTAGGATTTATATTTCTGGGCTTTCGGCATCCAAGGCCATTTAGCCCTTCACGATTTAGCACGTCCCTCGGCGAGCACCCTATCCAGGGAAAAGGAAGGAAGGAAGTGGCCTGGGACTTATAAGTTAGGTACCACCCCGGCATTTGCCTGGTGTGAATAAGGAAAACCCAGGATAACCTCATTCAGAGTGGCTGGTCTTAAAAAGCGTGTTACACTTTTTCGACCGAGTGACCCCACCGGAAATCGAACCCGGGACCGCTTGCATCAAAGACGAGAGCGTTAGCGACTACGCTACGCGGGGCCACATTAGCAATTGTAGTTATAGTATTAGTACTACATACGGTGTAGCACTCTGTTACTCGTAATGCACTAAGGAATGTAGTATAAGATTGTTACGTTCATAAGCATGACACTATATTGTGGACAGATCAAGTGCATATAACAAACAGACAGACAGAATAGGGATACAGAAAGCAAACCTTGGGTAACCTTTCACATGATTTTCCCATTAAAGAAGGACAAATAGACATTGCAATGTTATAACAACACATTTCTCATTTTCCATTGAATATTCAAGCATTGACTTATCAGACTTGGTTGTTCTCAGGCCGGTTACGCTCTGTCCGGTCTCTGCCCGACCAGTTTAAAGCCTGGCTCGTTAGTGATGGCCCATTTACAGCCGGGCTCGAGATTCGGGCCGAGCACAGAATATAGATATGGCCGGCTTCGGCCGGGCTATCTTCAGGCCTGGGTTTGCAGAGGTCTCCTTCATACGATAACTTTTGAACAAAAGCAGATTTTTGAATTTTGTTTTTCAATCGTAGTGTGCAGTGCCCTACAGTGATATACTTTGCTACTATAATGTGTCAAAACTAAGAAAAAAATATAATCATAAATATTGGACTATTTGAATTATTTTTAAAATCAAATTATTTTAAATTTCATTTAATTTGTTAATACAGCTTTGCAAAACTTTTAATCATGTGTGTACATTCTCAGACAAGCATTTGTAAATCATTATATCCATTTTGTCATTGTAAATTAGTCAATAAATGAAAGACGTGTTCCTTTTTGTTTTTACCACTTGACATTCTTTTCCGATTGCAAGAGCTTCCAAGTTGAATGATCAGTAGCGTCAATACTCTCCTTCTACAAAACCATTGGAGATTCGTTTCAAGTGGTAGTTGTAGTAGATCTTCCTTGTGAGTGACAACGAAGAGGAGAAATAGCCAGACTCAATTGGAGGACACTCAACTCCAAGTCACTCGGATCTAGAGGCGCTAAGGTTCAATGCCGCAGAAACAATCCATGAAGAATGTCCAGGCCACCAGCCAATGATTGACAACACACTACTTCGCAATTCCATCATCGATCCTGGTAAACTTGGCGGGATATCAATCCAGACGTAATTGCCACTTGGTTTCTTCAATTTCAAGCCAGAAAGTGAGAAAACACAGAGAGGAGAATATCATGGACGCCCGAAGGTGGGGGCAGGTTGGGGCCCGGCCCCCTGGCTCAAGAAAACGTATACGTAATATAGCAAACCTCGTATATTAAATACCAGAAATACGATATGTAATGTAGGAACCATAGAGATATTCCCCTAGAAAATTTTCTTCAGGCGCCCCTGGAGTCTATTCATCTCACCTAGTCATTGTTTCTTCACGACAACAATTTCAACACGGACTAGGAATACTTGAGGCTAGTGCTCATTCCTATTCTTTCAGTTAATCTCTTCTTTTCACCCTCTTTTACCTTCTGCTTAAGCTCGTCTTTATTTTATCAATTAGAATTAATTGACTTTTGTTTATGCATGAACATAATCTTTTCTTATATAAGTCCCATGTGCGTCATCAGTTCTCGTCCCTTATTTTATCCCCTTGTTTAAAATTTTATCGTAATTAGTTGATAAACTTAAATCTAACATCAGAGCTAATGGAACTAATGGCAGCACCGGCACTGTAGTTAGAGCAATTATCTCGGCCAAGTTTCGTAATGGAGTCAATCCCTTAATGTCTTGGCTTTAACGTTGGTTATCCATACTCCATTTTCTACTATTGAAACAAAAGTGTCTAATTCTGGAGTAGTAGACCTTACACATAGTTTCATCAGATGGCACAACTCTCTATCGGTTGATATCTACCGGACGAAATTGAAACTTCTAGAAATAGGAAATGTACGCTTTCCGTGATTCTCTTCATAGTTTTTTTCTTTTAGCACACTTTATTTTTATGTTTCTAAGTTTTGAAATTACAGTTTCTGTTGCACAATTGTGATTGCTTCATTGATATGTATATTCATGTCCAAAAATGATTGTCGCATATCTATAACTGTCTTCTTCCATGTAAGAATATAATTTGATAATGAATTTGCAAGGTGCTTTTAATGCTCATGCTATGTGTATAACACTACCTGTAGTCAACAAGGTTTTTGCCACATGAAAGAAGAATGCTGATCTTTAAGGAACTTTGGCCGCTGAATTCGAATCTGCAATCCGTTTTTCTCTATCACGCACAGTTTTCCCGTGACAGAGAGATTTTCGGGAAATTTCCCCCAAAATTTACCTTTTTCTTCATCTTTGTACCTCTAGCTCGGGTACCCTTAGGCATATAAACATACAAATTATATTCTAGTTTAGCTTGATTTACACTTAGTAAACCCTGTAAATTTCATCTGAGTCGCATCATTCTTCATTGAGAAATAAATATATTTCTATAAATATATGCTATGTGTACTGTCCATTTTACCATATATAATAGGTGCAGAAAAATCACATGTAACTTCCACGGGAATTACAATATAAGCAAGGTTTATACTTCATTGGATTTGTAATGAAACGTAATTTACAATGATGTATACAGCATGTCCGCCATTTTTATAAGAGGGAAATTCTAGAGGGATTTTTCGGGAAATTACCTAAAAAACTAGATTTTTTGTCTCATGTCACTGTTCATATAGTGATACAGAAACGGAAATTGCGCCAGATTAATCCTATTGAAAAACTGATCTTTAACTCCAAAAGTATAAAACAAAATTCTTAGTTTCCACGCCTTTTAAACGTTATTCAAGATAATAAACAAAAAATTAATATTGACCTACAAAAACAAATATCAATAACTCAAAATGGATCAAATGCACAACTGCTTTACAAAGTATGAAAATAAAACATTTGTACTTCCAATTAATTCTTCCTTTTGTAATGCCAGTCACTTTCTCTAACTAAAAACCAGCAGTAGTCGCCCATCATATGAGGATCCCATTTACCTTGATAACGTTGCTCCATTTTTTTGAAAGGGGAGCGCGGTGGCTCAGTGGTAGAGCGTTCACCTCTGGTGCTTGGGGTCCCGGGTTCGATCCCAGCCCCCGCCAAATGAACTTTGTGGTGGACAAACACCGTGCTCGTGGGTTTTCTCGGGGTTCTCCTGTTTCCTCCCACTTTCTTCATTCCACCATTTCACTCATCTCTCATCATCACCGTCTCCTTTAGCCTAACCGGCATAACCGTGGGACGTAAAACTTAAAGATTTCATTTTTTCCATTTGTTGAATGTCCTGATGGAATCGTTCCCCTTGTTCGTCACTTACATCTCCTAAATTCTCGGGGAAAATTCCAAGTGGGAATGAAGAAAGTGAATTTTCAGGGACATTCTACATCCTAACCTTGATAGCTATCCAAAAGCTCTTGAACCAATTGACGGTAATTTTCTGCCTTATGATTTCCCCAAAATCCATACACCACTTTACTGAAAGCTCTCCAGGCGGATAGTTCATCATTATTTAACTTTGTCTCAAAGATGTTGTCCTTTAATAGTTTCCGAATTTGGGGCCCGACGAATATCCCCTCTTTTACTTTCGCGTCACTAAGTTTTGGAAACTAACTTCTAAGGTACGCAAAACCTTCTCCATTCTTATCCATGGCCATAACAAAATTTTTCATTAAGCCTAATTTTATATGTAAAGCCAGCAGCAGAATTTTTTTCTGAATTAACTAAGGGAGAATACTTAACATTGTGTTTCCCTGGCATATATGTTTCTCTTGGGGGCCATTCTTTTTTAATGTAGTGTGATTCAGTTGCCCTACTGTCTCACAAGCAAAGAAAACAACAGTATTTTGTAAATCCTCCCTGAAGCCCCAGTAATATAGCAATGACCTTTAAATCACAGCTAACAACACAGACAAACTTTCATAAGTTTCCTTCATCTCTACGGAATATGCTATTGGAATTGATGGTTTAGTGTTTCCATTATGTAGCAAAACAGCCTTAAGGCTTGTCTTAGAGGAGTCGATAAACAACCTCCATTCTTCAGGGATGTGTTGGAAACCTATTGCATCCATTAAACCATCTATATTTGTACATGCACAGAGGGAATTTTGCATTATATAGTAACCTGAAAATTGTTTATGTCGGTTTCTGAAAATTGAAATTCTGGTAGTATGAGCCAGTAAATTCCATTCTTGAAGTCTCGATCCGAGCAACTCAGCTTGTTGCTTACTCAGATTTTGATCCCTCACTAAGTCATTCAGTCTGGACTGGTTAACAAGAAGAGGTGTGTTTTTGGTTGGGCTATAGTTTGGATCAAAGGGAGTTGATGGTTCGGGCAACTCATCTACTTGCTCTTCTGCTGGAGAAGATTCTTCTGACTGTGCGTATGGATCAGGGATTGGGAGTTCAGGTCTATTTGGTATGGGTTTTAGAGCGGATGGAACATTTGGGTACTCAATATTAGATTTTGTTCGTTTAGAATGACCCCAAATTTTTATTAGACAGAAACATCAGTCTTCAGCATGACTGGTTGGTTCTCGCCAGACCATTGGCACCGCAAAAGGCATAGCTCGAGTTTTATCGCCACTTTTCCACTTAATAAGAGTAGAATAGCATGTTACACAGCACACATGGGGAGCCCACACTTTGTCTTGATCACCCACATCACACCTAAAATAGCTATAATAAGCTTGTTTTAACGTTTCTGTTAATGCACTGCGCTGACTTTTCACAGTATATTTTCCACACACACAACAGAAAGTGTTCGGTGAGTTTATACACGCACGCCGCGATCTCTTCATAGCGGAGAAAAAAAAAAACAAACACGCACATGCACTTACGACCACTTGTCACAGGTAAATCCAAATTAAAACTAAACCTACAATATGCACCCAGTTATACAACACTTCCTTATCTATTTGCCATGGACCTGACAATTTATCAGTAGAGTCCGATTTTGCACAGCTTTATTGCATCAGCTAAACACGTGTTGTACAGCTGTATCAATGCAATCACATGCCAGGTGGTAGAAAACCACAGACCTCTTACTCCATGTCGTATACTCTCATTTTTCGTATTTGTGCCTGTATGGGTAAATGAAATTGTGTTTTTTCTTTCGGTGCAAGGAACGCAACATCACGTCTTAAAATAAGTAGTACAAACAACATACATGCAGCTATATTTATTTCTCTAGAAATAATAATGCGATTGTTCTGAAATTTGCGAGGTTTCTTAAGTATAAATCAAAGTTTTATATGGTGTCATTTTTGCATTTATATTTCAAGGGCCAGTGGTACGAAAATTTGGAAAAAAGGTATATTTTGAGGGAATTTCTCAGCCCCCTCCCTTGTCACGCAAAAAAACTGTGAGTGATGGAGAAAAACGGATTGCACTGTCGAATTCAGCGACCAAAGTTCCTTTAGGATCAGATGTTTTCTTTCATGTGGCAAAAACCTTGTTTACTAGTGAGCTATTGATTTATTGAATTGATATACATCTATATTCTGGCGCAATTCCTGCTTCTGTATCACTATATGAACAGTGACATAAGACAAAAATCTACTTTTTTAGTTAATTTCCCGAAAAATCCCTCTAGAATTTCCTTCTTATAAAAATGGCGGACATGGTGTATACATCATTGTAAAGTACGTTTCATTACTAATCCAATGAAGTATAAACCTTGCTTATATTGTAATTCCCGTGGAAGTTACATGTGATTTTTCTGCACCTATTGTATATGGTAAAGTGGACAGTACACACAGCATATATTTATAGAAATATATTTATTTCTCAATGAAGAATGATGCGACTTAGATGAAACTACAGGGTTTACTAAGTATAAATCAAGCTAACCTAGAATATAATTTGTATGTTTATATGCCTAAGGGTACCTGAGCTAGAGATACAAAAATGAAGAAAAAGGTAAATTTTGCGGGTAATTTCCCGAAAATCCCTCTGTCACGTTAAAACTGTGCGTGATAGAGAAAAACGGATTGCAGATTCGAATTCAGCGGCCAAAGTTCCTTTAAGATCAGATGTTTTCTCTCATGTGGCAGATAAAAAGTTAAAATTTGTTGACTAGTGTAATCGGGGAATGTATATTTGTGGTACTTTTCATAGGAAAAGAATTATAAATACGAAAATTAGAATGAGTAAAACAAACTATTGCTAAATGGGCAAGAAAATTTTATTTTTGTTTTATTGTTCTTATTTACTGTTCTTTTGACATGAAATTTGCCACATACATGTCTTTCCTGATTATACACATACTAACATTGCAAGGAATATCGGAGGAATTCGTTATCAAATTATATTTCTACAACAACATATTTATCGATATGCGACAATAATTTTAGACATGAGTGTACCAAAGTTGACCTATGATTACTCTTCAAAGAGCCCAGAAACGTTCTTGATTGATTTGATTTTCGGTTTAATGTCCCTTTCGGTAGCGAGGCTATATAAGAAGTGCATCCACAGCTTGGCGTAAGATCCGAACACATGAGTTCCTGCCAGGAAGCGAACCAGGGTCTTCCACGCCAAAGGCGCGTAAGGTAACTGTTTAACGCCGAGAAAAAATAATGTAGTGTACGTAAAACGTAGGTTACATGCGTAAATTCTGTAGTTTTTGGACTTAACGTACAACTGTATGTAACATTTTTCAGCAAACGTATAACCAAAAATATGTTTTATATGTACTTTCCGGGTAAGTGTTCTGTATATACGTACCTTCCATACGAAAGAAAGAACTGTACATAGACTGTTAGAATCTAACATACAGATGGACGTATATAAGATGTAACCGACGTAAGTAACATACATATACATATGTAATATACAGATAAACTATTAGATTTCAGACATACTGCAGCGGTATGATGTGGCATCTAAGCTGGAAAAGAGCAGTACAATGTAGCATATGTTTAACGTATACTCCGTACAGATTTCCATAGTAAATATAAGGACTCCGTATATTTGTACAATATACCACTGTCCGGATAACGGAATTTTTTCAGCTAGCCACGGTAGAACTCCAGAAATATTCTATAGGGAATTGGGACAATATCTGTATTTCTACTGCATGTCCTGGGAACGTCCCGGAACGTCCATGAGATAGATGGGATGGTGCGTGGCGATCTCGATATCTAAGAGCTAATAGACGTCTCTTCTTAACAATTTGGATAATCTGGATCGAATAGTATCGTCCAATTCGCTTAGGACTGTAGTGTATAAATTTGGCACGTGAGTTTACTTATATGTTCATGGTATCAACTCCCACCTCACTTTATACTTGCAATTATCAGATGGCTCTTTTAGCCAGATAACATGAAAGGAAACGTTAAACTAAATGTATGAATTATAATAGTTTTTGTAACTATTGAAAAATTATTTACATTCTTTCTTGTGTCTTTTAAATATTACATGTCTGTAATAATTTGGCTTCAAAAACTCTAAAACTGCGAGAGCTTTATGAAGATACAGTATTTTGTCGCATCCTACGTGGAGTCGAACGGCCCGTTCCACTGTCGAGGGTATATCAAACACCGATATACAACTTTTTTTTTTTTTTTTTTTTTTTTTTGTAAAGTGCAGACCACATTAGAAAATTAAAGCACACCGGTTTGACTCCAGGTTTAGGTTTGACATACTGTATGTCGATTTTTAAATATCTTTAAGTTAAGAATGAGTAAAGTTTTACTGTAGAACAGTTATTTCCAACTGACTGCTTCATGACGTCATACTCTTCTGCAAGCCTTTCGGAAGTACAGAAGAAGGAGTTAGAAAGTAACCAAGCTTTGAAAGATATACAGGAGTAAGAGGTTAACAAGAATACCAATAACGTAGTTGATAGTTTTGCAGACATATTTGAGGATCTGTGAATACATGTATAATACATTACCAATGTTCCTTCTTTCCTTTGCTTTAGTGCAGCGTTTCCCAACCGGTGTGCCGCGGCACACTGGTGTGCCGTGAACGGGCCATTGGTGTGCCGCAAGGAAATCGAAACAAAACCATTAATTTTATAGCAATCAAATTGCAAGACAAAGGGAAAAATGTACTGTGAACCTTTACAATTTTAAGTTTCATACCGTGTTATTTTTTTGTACATTTTTAATGTTGAGAAAGTATTTGTTATCACTGTTATGCCCATTATTGCTTCTTTATTGTAGCAGACTATTGCGTAACTTGAAATTTTAAAATATTACTTAATCCTTTCGACAAAGCAAACACATACAAATTGCCTACATTTGTGTTTTAAAACTATAAGAGATTTGTTTGTTCGTTCGTTATTTAGTGATCTTCCTTCTTAGTTAAAGGTTGGATACAGTTTTCGAAAAAGAAAGCGTAGTCTTAAAAACCTGAGTTCAATATTTTATTGCTATTATTTTTTATTTTTAAACTAGAATGAAAAATAAGCACAATGATTTAGCACGGGCGAAAACCAGTGATCGGACTTTCTTTGTGAGAAGATCAGTAACCACACACACACACACAAACAGTATTTTATATTTACAAATAATAATATAGATGAGTTTATATTTACAAATAATAATATAGATGAGTTTATATTTACAAATAATAATATAGATGAGTGTGCCGCGAGAATTCAAGTTATACGCGTAGTGTGCCGCAAGTTGAAAAAGGTTGGGAAACGCTGCTTTAGTGTTTCTCAGGTTGTAAAAGCACATTTCTCCGTTATACACAAGCAGGTTAGAATTGAATGGTCTAGAACATACAAAATGAGTCTGTAACTTTGGAATTCTTACTTCGATTCCAGAAGGCTAGCCAAAAATTCGATAAATGTGGGATACACAAGCTTCAGAATAATCAATCATCTTCAAAATTGTCAGCATTGTAATCCAGGATCATAGTAAGAGGAACAGACTGACCAACATCAAATGTAAAAATTGAAAGAACATCACATGAAAGAACTTGAAGAACCCAAGGACTTTAATCTCTACTGCAGAAAGTCTGCACATACTAGTGCTACTACGGAGAAATATGTCAACTTACTGTTCATCACGTTTAGCAACTCAACACACACACACATACTTAACATTACTTAACAAAATACTTAACATTTAATTTACACGGAGCCTACATTTAATTTAAACTTGTTTTTCATAAAAGTAATTATTTCTAGGTAACCCTATACTGTACAAAATTACCAACGTGAAAATGATAATTGAAGATAAAGTTTGTGGTGCAATTTATTTCATTGGCTCTTAACTTGTATATAATTGAAATATTAATGTGCTGCATTTGACCTGTGTATGACCACACTAAATCCTTCATGTCAAGTAATACAGTAAACTTTACAAAAGTACTCGCGATTATTCACAGTAAGTAAATGTGTGCTTTCCATATCTGGCGTAAATCAATAAAGCAAAACGCAGCAGTATCTAAGAATATCGGCAATACATATGGCACTTACATAGTACAAGTGCATCAATACTTCCATTTTGTGACTTAATCTTATACTTAATATAAAAAGTAATACAAATTCACCTATTTCAACTAAGTGAACAAGTTCATCGATTTCTTAACACGTAAAACAACATATGAAGGCAATTTTTTATTTGTTATCAAGCCATTAAATCAAACATGCTTACTATTTGTACTATGTTGGTACTAAAAACTGTAAATTAAATAGTTACTATCATTTAGCGGGGAGCACGCCGGTAGCCAGCCCCAAAATTTAGGGTGGGGGGGCGGTAGAAGTTAGGAGAGGCGATCTAACCATATTATAGTCCATCACCATATTATAATTCATTTGCAAGCCTACCGTAAAAATTTTAGAGGGGGCCAGCAAAAATTTAGGGGGCCCCGGCCCCCTAGACCCCCATAGATACTGGCCTGGTGGGGAGTTTTATACCTTGGTTCTTAAGCATGCATGATGTAGTCAAAAACAGGTCAGTAAATCCATAGCAACAACTTATAGCATACCAAGCTATCTTTTGTGAAACAAGAATAAGTTAGTAGAGTTCCCTGCTTTAGTTGTGGAGGCCCCTGGTTCTTTCCCAAACCCAGAGAGTTTGTAGTGTACAACGTCGTTTCTTCCACATTTTCATTCCACCAATTCTACCATAATCGTTAACTTTCATGAATCATCTGTCTTCTTTATCCTGCAGAGCATAACCTTAGGATGTTAAAGTTAAATTTCGCTTCATACAATAACTAGCACTGAGTTTAAGCACTAACTAGACGCGTAGGTTTCCTCACCAATGAAAACTTATATATTAACATAGCATATTTTTTTAATAAGGAACTGCATTATCAGGTTATATTATGTTACTTTTGAGAGACTGAATTTTTAAAATTATCCTTTAAAGTTTAAATTATTCTATGTGCAAGAAAACTGAAATAATCGTTGCTTAGTTATTGTAAACAAGCAATATTAAAAAGAAACTTAGAACACATTGTTATCAAATAACTTTAATTTGATTTTGATTTGATTTGAGCTTAGTGTCCCTTTCAGCAGTCAATTAGTTCATACAAAGAGGACTTCAGTCACAAAAACGGTTAATATGTGATTTTTGTTCCTATTGAATACACCTATGTTCTATGCATATAGAGCTTCAGTTTCATTGGTTTGACATTTTATAAACAGATGTCAACCTCGATTATTCTAGGCAACATTAGCTTGAGTCAGTGACTGAAGCCCTTTCTGCATGGAGAATTGTATTTGTTTTATATGTTAGTGGCAATAGGTAGGCTTATTGATTTCGTCGCATTCAGTTGACAGACCTGAGATGTCTAGAACCTGGCAAAAAAAAAGAAAAAAAGTCTTAACACAGTTTTGTGTTATAAAGTGCAACATATTAATAAGTAAATACAATTACATACATACAGGGCTTCGTCTATAATTTAAATGCAAAAAGAGGTTTCAGTCTACAGAGGAAACCATTTTTTTCTACTATGAAAATGAGGAAAAAAAGAGTTTTCCTATACAACATTCGATTAATGTCATTTTTATCCAAACGGGAAAAAATAGTTCATCTTGATTTTATAGTTTCAAAATTGCAATGTTTTTCTTATTTGTCTCAAAACTAACTTTTAAGCCCTCTTTGCATTAACTGATTCTTATGAGACGTGGACCCACAGCTTAATATAGAATCCGAACCATGAATTCCCACCGGAAATCGAACCCAGGTCTCTCACGCCAAAGGCATGTGCGCTAATCTCTTAGACACAAAGAAACCTAAATTATAAAATAAACTTCAAGAAGTAATTTAAAAACACTTACTTGTCACATAGGTAACAATTTTGTATCGCTATTGGACTTTGTGTGTATGCTGCATTTCTGTTCCACAAGAGGAAAACCGTACCAAGACGAACATTACAGGTGTAACTGATTGCAGGCAATTTGGTCCCCTCCAGCGCAGAACTTATCTTCCACTTTAGCCACCACTGGACGGTTAGATCTGTCTACTTTTTCCTCCACAGCAACTGATATATGTTACCATATATCCATGCCATAAAGGGCCACAGCTGGGTCAATTACAGTAGGTCACCCAAGAGCTTGCGATACCCTCATTTTCAGCAGTTTCTCCCTCACTTTCCTTTCTTTCTCCCTTCAAGATATTTCAGTTGACAATGCTTCCTTGCTTCCTAGTCTTCTGTTACCATAGAGACCGCTCTTCCTCTACGTCTTCCTATTTCTTCCTTCAATCATTTATATTTGTTACTCATTTCCGAAAGCGAAGATTACAAGTGTTGCTAACCTCATCTGATAGTTTCTTACCGTAATGATTTTGAGTGTGAATTAAGTGACTTAGATAAAAAATACACAATAAAAAATGGTTGTGTTAATTCAATTCAATTTGAACACAGGGCAGTGGTTCCAGTGTGACTACCACTATGCGGTGTTAGTTCAACACATACCCCGCGGCGTTTAATACAGAGAGTGTGTTACGTCTTTAACACGCAACCGGTGTTGAGCCGTGCCGTAAGCGTTAATGAACCACAAAATTACTCCCCCAAAATATGTTAAATCGCCTATATGCGTAATGTGTTTACATTATGCTGAGTCTAAAAGAACACTTTAAACAAGTAAAAAAAAAAAAAAAATAATGTACTCCAGTGGCGGGAGACACGAACCACCAATCTGTCAATTACTAGCCGCGTGCTCTTCCGACTTGGCCACGGAGGCGATGAAGAAAACGTCGCTTGTAGAGGGATAAATTGTTGAGGTCTTTTGAATTTGGCTAATCAGAGTGCTCCTTTAAGCCGCGTATATTCGACGATAACCGTTCGGGATAAGATGTAATTTTATAACATGTAATTTTATAACAAAATGACGACTGTCTATTTACTTTATTTTATAGTTCTTCCATATTCACTTTCAAATGATCGGCGACGGTTGCCATCTAATAAAGTTGATGCGTTTGTTCCTTCTAGTACACAATCGCTTAGGAAAAGAAGTAATAAATGTATCAAATGTGGGAGATGAATTTAGAACACCTAAATGGCACATGTGTAGCACATCTTGTGCTGTTAAGGTTTCTTCAGAAACGTTATGTAAAACAATTGAAAACACATCGCGCGGTTTGCATTTTGAAATTTTGCGTATACCTGGATTTGTTTAAGTATTTCTTTCTACTGTGTTTGTCTGTAGCTTCAATTCATAAGCCTTTATAATTAGATGCCCAACATATTTGGCAATCACGCAGAAAACAACACCGAAGATTCTACACTTGTGTTAATTTAACACACAGGCTGTGTGTCATTTCAACGACCTGCATTTGACACACAATTCCAAATGGAGAGTGAGTTGTTCTAACCACATGTTTGTGTTATATTTTAACACAATCGTGTTAACACATAGGCATGTCGTTGAAATAACACAAGGATTTTTTACAGTGTACTATTGATTTTTATGTATATTAGATGTTCTAAAAATGACACTCACGAACAACATAGCGCTATTTTTCAGATCAAAACAAAGCGAAAATCCTATATAATGGTGTACCCTCCAGGGCCTTCTTCAGCCGCTTATAAGGAATCAAAATGTGACAACGTCGTAGATTAGTTTAAAATCATTAGCGTTGCTCCACCAACGCATCAAGCACTTACATCGTTGTTATGGTAATAAGTAGTGCTAGTGTCAACGTGTATCGATTTTATTTTCAACTGGAAAGAATCAACGTAACTATTTGATGGATTGGTAGATCTTCTCTGTGGTTCTCTATCTGCGACGTTGCCATGTAGTGCAATTTGCGTGTCCGAACGAGGACCAGAAGGGTAGACAATTATATCTGTTTTTCGCTTCATTTTGACTTGTAGAATAGTGGTGTGTAGTCCGTGAGCACCATTTTTAGAACATCTGATATAATAATGGTTAGGGAAAAAAAAGACTTTCTTTTCTCATTGTGAAACTACTTTAAATTTCCAAAATATAAGAATTCAATACTTAAAACCGGAACCTTTTATTACGTTGTAAGTGTTGCAACTTTTGGTTGAAATGGAGGGATAAAAAGATGAAAATGAAATTTTTAAGTGTAACGTCCCACGATTATGCCCTTTAAACTAAGGGACATGAATGATTAAAGTCACTGAGTGATGATGAAAGAATTGGTGGAATGAGAATGTGGAAGTAAACGGAAATATCCTGAAAAATGCCACGGACACGATATTGTCGACCACACACTACTTAAGCGGGGATCAAACCAGGCATCCTACGCACGTAAGGTAAGCGCTTTACCACTGAGTCACTGTGCCTGGAGGGATAACGTAGGAGATGGTACCTATCCTTCGAACGCTGTATCCATATCTAAAATAATTTCCCGTTAGCTCTTAAAGTTGTTACTATATATTATATGAATCAATATTGAAACCGGAAATTACACTACTTCCGGTTTAAATAGATCAAAATTGAACTTATTCTTGGGACGCAGAATCCCTTTAAGAACAACACTTCTCGCTATTTCTTGACGTTCCTGCTCTATGAAGATCCCAATTTTGAAACTGGTAGTAATAATATACTTGTACCACTTCCGGTTGCAGTAGAGACATTCAATTGTGGATACAATAGAGTCTTGTGGTACTAAATTCACATAAACAATTACCGCTTCCCACTCTATCTATTACTCTTTTCTCACTATGTTGATCACTATTTAAACAGGAAATCATACATTGCTACCACTTCTGGTTAGAAAATAGTTAAAAAAGAGGTTCAGATCTAACTTACTGTTAAGATGGTGGATCTGTATGAAATACCATTTGTGCTCAATGAAGATTAATGTTAAACCCGAAAAATAATGATGAATTTGTACTACTTTCGAGTTTAGTAGAGAGAAAAAGCTGGAGGTGAAATTAATTCTTGGAACGTTGAATCGAATTCAAAGCAAGGAGGCCACGGTAGATCAATGGTAGAGCAATTACCTGGTTCGATCCTCGGACGAGTAAGTTTGTGGCGGACAACATTGTGTTCATGGGTTTTCTCGGGGTACTCCCGTTTCCTCCCACGTTCTCATCTCACTAATTACCCCATCATCATTCACTTGCCTTAAGCATTCGTCTCCCTTAGCCTGGCACGCATAAACGTGGGGCGTTAAACTGAAAGGATTCATTTTTTTCGATTCGAGGAGCACACTAGTTAATTTTAATTGCTGAAAATGTTCCGAAACTCACCGAATTGTAACTCAAATGAACACCTCTAGGATGTCATTGAACAGAAGATCGAGATAATCTCCCTTACCCTCTGAATAATTTACACGAATTAAGTGACTAGATGTGACCCGCCATGGCTGCTATCTACTAAAGCCTCATTGCTTCCATGTCATTAGTGTCCTGTGATCCAAAGTGGACATACCAGATTTTAGATATATAGGGGCCGCGGTGGCTCAGTGGTAGAGCGTTCACCTCTGGTGCTTGGGGTTCCGGGTTCGATCCCACCCCCCGCCAAGTGAACTTTGTGGTGGACAAACACAGTGTGCGTGGATTTTCTCGGAGTTCTCCCGTTTCCTCCCACTTTCTTCATTCGTTACTCATCATCACCGTCTCCTTTAGCCTAACCGGCATAACCGTGGGACGTAAAACAAAGATTTCATTTCATTTTCAGATTTTAGATAGATGGTCACGATGTTCTGGCTGGTCAGAGTATTTAATTATAGTAATCTGTTAACTTTGAATGAAATCAAAACAGAACTTTGCTGAAAAATGTAATACAGGAGTACTCTAATTCAAAGATTGATAATGGATAATCCATCTCACCATTTTCTACAAAATCATACGTCGTGAAATAAAGCTAAACAACAAAAGTAAACATATACAACACCACAAAGTAATCTAATCTACTGTATGGATGTAAAAGTTGGACTAACTTACAGAGAGGAACATACCTGAGGACAGAGTAGGCCAGTCAAGCCGAGGCAGAGGAAGCAGGGGAGGATACGAAGAGAGAGAAAGAGAGGTCTGAGTGCATTGGCCGTGTGCGTTAATCTCAACATCGGCGAGGCCTTTGTCTAGCACATGCTGGGGTCAACATACGGTAAGAGATTTCGTTCAATTGTTCGCAGTTTCCTGCCTGCTCTCAGTCTCCACTTCCTTGTTCTGTCGTCTAGTCAATATGCTGCTAGCCGAAAGAGTTTCTAAAATAAAATCACAGAGAACATATTGATGGAGACGAGCTAATGACGGAATGGAGAAAATTCCATTAATATATAAATTATATATTAGATAATACAGAATAAAATTATATAACATTTATTAGTTTGTGGTTCAAATTAGAATAATTAGATAGAAATGATAGATAGGGAAGGTAAATTTTATGAGAAATACACTCTCACTACATAAGAGCCGAAACTGTAAATATTCTTCTACCGATGAAAGATTTCTTTCTCTACAAGATGAGAAGCTAATGTATTCCACAGTACGATTCACAGATAATCCCTTTATACAGTACACAGTACGGAAGCTCATCCTCCCAGGACTGTGCCCATGAATTTCCCCGGAACGTTCTTCAGACGACTCACAGTTACCAAACCCTTTTTTCCCAGTACATTCATGTTTCTTCTTCGGCATCCTCACGATTCGAGATAGAAAGAAAATATAGTTCTACAAGAGTTACAAAAGTGATGTCAAACTACTAATTTAACTATTTCAGGAATCAAAACAAAATGTATAATATTTGGTCAGACAATGGAAAGAGGTTCTAATTTAAAAATACTAAATGAGAAGACAGGGTAAAGAAGTACCTACGCGTATGAATAGATGATATATTACTCAAATCACATAGGGAGGAAATCACGAACAAAAACAAAAGAGTGGCACACACATTACTCGTCATTGCAAGAAGAGACTATCAGATACCAATGAAGATGCAACACACGTCCAACAAAACAGTAATTATGCAAGTTATAAATTACTGCGCAAGCATTTGCAGGCACGGACTCCATCAATGTAAGATTGGGACAAACAATTAATCGTACACAACAAGGAGTACTCATTAGACCTCTAGATGCAAGGAACCGAAACCCAATAGAAGCTCTATAAATACTACCTAGGTCAGGAAGAGCCGATAAACCTCCGGGTACTTAGACAACCAATCAAAACGTGGATAAAAAGTAAAGAAATTACAAACAATGAGATAGGAATAGAAAATAATGTAGAAAGGAAGTGACAATAGGAATGGAAAACAACAGCTAAAGGACAAAAACTTAAGAAATACATATCAACGATAGAAACAAGAACAGAGTTACCGTAACTAAACAGGGAGACCACTAAAATACTTTCTAGTCATAGTTCCTTAAAATCGCACTAATGTAGATGAAAAATGAAAGAAAACCAGATATGGGTCAATAAATACGAAGTGATCCAGAGCTTCTATCCTATATAACGCAACCTTGTGAACATATTAACTTCCGTAACTGGGATTGGATTTCAATGATACTTTGCTGATACATTAAGCGCCTTAATATCGCGGTCCAGTTCGGCGATGGGTATCGTGGATGCAAGGCAGAGCTAACTCCCTCTCCCATATAGACGTGGCAATGACCATGGAGCTAGAAAGACGGAATAAACGCCACTCGCAAGCTTTTCACAACTGAACACAAACGAAAGCAGACCTAATTGCTGCACCATGAGTAGTTTTTGAGATCCACTATGAAACATATCCAAACGTTTAAATTTTTCCAGGCTACGACCATCGTCACGCACGTGCTTTCTTCGCGTTTTTACCATGTCTCCACTTTTTTCTCCATCTAATATCAGTCATGATTTTCTTTGCAATAGTTTATTCACATACAGAATTACTTTGTGGCCTAATCAGCAATTTTTTTAGCACTTTTCCCTACTGAGATATTACGCATCAAAAATCACAAATTTCAAGTTTCGGACCCCCATAAATTTTTGGTCCCAGTAATATCAGAGCTGTGGATATTTCTGCAGACTCTTTACATGCAAAAGTATTTAGCACAAAACTTATGAACCCCCCACTTTATGCCATTCCAAAATACAGCCCCTTCAAACGTGCAATTTTCTGCATTTTTCCTGGTGATTTTATGTATTGTTTTGCAACCCTGTATGCTTATTTAGAAACAAAAATATATATTGTTCGTGTATCTCAGTCTCTCCTATAAACATTCCTTTTTGTTTGGTCTGACTCGTACGTCATGAGCAAGTGTAGTTTTCATAAACGCTTGCAAATGCAAAAATTGGCACTCCACTGACTACAAAGATGGCCGCCATTCAGGAACACTTGTTTATACATTCGACATCGTGAATAGTGCTATTGACTTTCTCATACACAAGGTTCTCCAACTTTTATAATTTTCGGAGATGGTCGAGCAACCATTTTCACTATATTTGAACCACTTTAGATGGATTGACACATATGCATGTGCGGAAACTACCAAACATCGGAGCATATTATATGGACTTGTGAGCATTATATGGCTCCCGAAAATATATCAAAATATGAGAAATAAACTGAAAACTGGCACATGGAAAATGAAATGTTTTTTTTTTCAGTTTAACTCCCACGAGTATGCTATTAGACTAAGGGAGACGATGATTAAGGCAAGTGAACGATGATGGAAAAATCGGTGCAATGGGAATGTGGGAGAAAACGGGAGTATTCTGAGAAAAGCCACGGACACGATATTGTCAACCTCTAACTTACTTACCCGGGGATCAACGAGGGACGCCACGCACCAGAGGTATTCGTTCTACCGTACACCCCACCCACATAGTAAAGCATCAGACAGGACATAATAAAGCTACAAAAATTTCAACAACTAAATAAATAGTAAAAAAATGTAGGAAAGAAGAATAGAAGGGAGAAGAAAAATAGAGTAAATCTAAATTGAAATTAAATAAATAAATTTACTAATGGAATTATGTTATCAACAAACCAATTATGTTGCTGGGAATACACCTGGAAGGATACTTTACCTTTTATGCGTGTAATGTTAGTGTCATATATTTATAATTATTTATGTATGAATTGTGATCGTTAAGGCAACAGCAAGAAAATCCGAACAAGAAAATCAAGAGTGAAGAACTCAAGAAAAGCGTACAAAACAAATTGCTTATTTGCATTATGAATCTTGTCAAATTTTACTATTAATACCTTATTTTCTTTTTATTCCTTTTAGTTTCACGTATTTGTGAGAGCAAATAGCCTTAAGAACACAATCAAAGAAAAATTTTAACGAAACTTCATACAAAAAGAAAATTATGTTCTAACTTTCGTATTTTCTTTACAGGGAATTTTGTAATAAAATAAAAAAAAAGAAAATTATATTAAAAATAAAAAATAAAAAGAACATGGTTTGAAATATTAAGATACTACGCTAAGTAAAAGTTACTTCACCTTAACCTGCTGAGGTTATAACCGAATACCGAAAGAAAGATACAAATGAATGTCCAAGTGTAAGAGAGAAGAAAATGGCAGACATAGTTGCAAATGCCCTGTAATAAGTCCTAAAGTAATAGGTCAAGGCAGGACGAAGTGGAGGCTATGAAAAAATATCATACTCTCAGTAGAAACTTTAAGGATAATGTAAATATCTACAGAATTTCCCTTGGATTTCAATGGAATAAGTCATGACGAGACATTATTTGGATAGGCAAATGTCATTCTGTAATTATCCTGCAAAGAACCCAGATACGGTACACGGAAATCCCGCTTTCAGAATATAAGTGGATATATGAATTTCCATAGGATATATACTGAATGTTTACTGACAGACATAAAGACTCCTGTAAACACATGGTGTCCCGTAGCTGTCGTCGCTTGGAATTCCAAGAGACGCCTCCGGGTTGTAAAGTTTCGCACGGTGTAAGAATAGTTTTAATATCCACAAATTGCATTATTTTCTTTTCTGATATCAATTTAATTTTATCATAATTGTAGCATGTATCTTACATTAATTTTTCCAGATGATGTTTTGTAGCTAGTTTCTAATTTTTTAATTACCTCTCATAGCATTGTTCTCTTTGATAATTGTTTTCAATTCTACTCCACTTCTCTTATGTTTTGCTGTTCTGATTTTTTTTTCACATATACGTTTTGAAAACCTTTAGCAATTGTTGAAAAATTACCTTTGTATACTGCCTATGTGCCTACCCGGTAGAGTATAATTCATCATAATTAATATTTGATGAGTGGTCGCGGTGGCTCAGTGGCAGAGCGCTTACCTCATGTGTATGGGGTCCTTGGTTCAATCCCAGCTCGCGCCAAGTGAGCTTTGTGTTGGACAAACACCGTATGCGTGGGTTTTCTTGGGGTTTTCCTACTTGTTCCTTCCATCCTTTCATTAATTTCTCATCACCACCGTCCTCTTTAGCCTAACCGGCATAACTGTGCGACGTAAAGATTTTCAATATTTGATGACACCCTTAATTTGTATTTTAAGACTCACAAAGTACTATTTACTTTTTTAAATAAAGATTTCTTTAAACCATTCTATGCTGGTTCTTACTTATCCTATGTATATTATATTTCTAATAATAGTACTTAAGTATAAAAACACTAGTCGCTCGGCTTACATTGTGCCTTTTTACTATAACATTTGAAAAAAGATCGATTTGTTCGAATCGTCATCGATTTTGCTTTTCCAGCTTTGTTTTCTTTTCATAGATCCTACAGATTGTTTCTTCGTTTTCTAAGACCATATTAATATTTAGTAGAGACTCCGAAATAAGAGTTGTAGGATCTTATGTAGATATTTCTCTTCTTTCTTAATTATTTCTTTCAAATATAAGGTAGTTTTTCGTCTTGCCGTCCCATTTAATGAAGCAGTCCACAGAGACTAAACAAAGTTACCAACTTACCGGAAAGATGAAGGTGGGCTAGTGTAACTATTTACCTGCGCCAACATTCACATGTTGCACACTCACAGTAACCCTATCTCGTCCAGTATCGAAGACAAATGGACCATATATAAGTATCTCGTTCATCCTTGTTTGCTATATGATTTTAAGGTTGCCCTGTCGAAAGCCACATTAAATTATCGGATGGCATTTGTGGAGGACCCTGTGAACAAACTTTCTACTAGGCAATAACTACAGGAGATCAGATCGGTAAATCTCAGTTCCTGTGATGAACTCCGCAGTGAGGACCACAGGTAACTGATGACGATGCCTAGAAGGCAAGTATAAAGAAGAACAGTAGCCAAGCATGTTGTGAACTTACAGAACACTTGCAGGTTTCAGAAGAAACAATCAAACTTCACCTGAACCATACAGAGAAGGTGTACATGTTGAGCAACTGTATACCCACACATTGTAGTCAGCCAACAAGGAACAACAAGTGACAACTTGATTGCAGTTGCCGACTCGGAACCGCAACACATCACAATATTCACGAGTGACGAAAATTAGAACCAGTATGACTATGACTCTCAAATGTAACATATATTGCTTGTGACTCATATCTCAAGACTACATTTGTACTCACGCAAAATGATGATCTCTGTCTGATGGACTAGTCTTCAAGTGGTGCATTACAAGCTCATAGCTCCAGATCATACAATGGCTTTATTCTTGTACTTGCAGCAGTTGGTACTATGAGCACAGCAGAAAGAGCCAATGTTGGTTACTAGCAAGGATGTTTGCGACAATTTGAGATCATATGCGGCCAGAACAACCACGGATATTTTTCAGTGTCTTGACTAGGAGACACCGTGTCATCCACCATATTTGCAGAACCTAGCGCTAATACGATACATTACAACTTTTCCATAACCTGGGCAACCACTTACTTTGGAAATCATACAAAAGCCAGGAAAATCTGCGGTACACACTCAGGAACTTCTTTGCGTATAAGAAACCTGAAATTTTGTTGTCAGGGCATTGCACAGCTGCAGAAACGTTGGCTGCTGAATGCTGATGAAGGTTACTTCAAAACGTTATTGCCATCTTGAAACTCTGAATGTTTAACCATTAGATATGTTAGTTTGAGAAACAAACTAAGCCAATTGCTGAATCTAATGTTTCGCGTATATTCCTTTAATGGTTATTCGACATCGGACGTCCGAAGAGAAAACGGATTAAACTTATTGACCGCGCCTTTAGCGACAACTCCCAGTTACGAATTCCCTTCAATTTTAATTTAAAATAGAGAAAGACTGAGAAAAGGATATAGCGAAAGTCAAAGGGAAAGTAAAGGAAAGCAGAAAAAGAGAAAGAAGGAAAATGAGAAGAAGATGAAGAAGGGGGTCAGAAAATATTTTGATAGGACTATTTGATCTCGGAGATAGTGGAGAACAAAATATTTCCTATGGGATAGGTATATTGGATGATCAATGGTGAAACAGAAGAAGAAAAAAGAGGGAGGAGAAGAAATAGAAACAACAGGAGAAGTGTGTTATACGCGTAATTATCGAAATACAGTAAAGGGATTCAAATGAGTACTCAAGGTATTCATGTCCCAATTCTATTACTTGAGAATCGAGTTTGAACTGTTCATGATAAGACACATGCTCCTTATACAACTCTGACCTGGATCCAGGCAACTACATAAGTTGGAGTTACTCTGACCTAGACCAGATGATGAGAAGTGCTAAATTAACCCCTTTCTGCATGATTTTTTCTTTTAACGAAAAACAATCAGTATTGGAAATCCTCATATGGGAACTTGAAAAACGAATTAAAACTTAAATTTTAGATTTTTCACTTAATTCCGACGAGAAATAAGTAAGTGTCATATATGACACACTTACAACTCATAAAGAACACGTCTAATCTCTATTCATACACGTCAATATCTCACACAGCAGACAAAACAGTCATTTGATGCCTTTGATAAAGCACAAAGAAAGCTAAAGTGATAAAAGGGTATGTGTCATATATGGCACGACATGCGGTAAGGGGATAATTGTTTTATCCGTTGTTTCTGACCATTAAGTAGTTTTCATCCATTTACTGACTCTTATGCATTGAACCAAACATGGGTTAGCCAGGAAAAAATCTAGGTGATAAACGTACCGTATCTTCCAATAAATGGAGTTCTTGAAGTTTTGGACAAAACTGTTATCATCCCTAGTTTCATTTTGTTGTTTCGGCTTGCCTTTCAGAGCCGAATTGAATTAGAGATTAGTCACCTTCATGACCTAGGTCATGACTCACATGTAAACACATTATCCAATTAAACATATGCATAACGAAAATTATTAATTTACATGAAACTTTAGAATTTACTACTTAAAACTAAAATTACCATTCACTCATACATTCACATCGTATTTGACAATGTATTGACACAGGTAAATGGGTTAAATATTGCTTCGAAAGGAGGCCATCAACTAATTAAAGTTTCGTAACATTTATTACACTTACTAATAATATGAACACAAAAATGTTACTTACATACACACACACACACACACACACACACACACATATATATATATATATATATATATATATTAGTATACATAGAACATAAAAAATATCCATACATATTTAATGGTAAAATTCAACAAGGCTACAACCGAATTGAATATCCATGACTACAGATCGAATCTCGCTAGTTTTTAAACGATAAATAAAAGAAAGGAAGGATTTGACTACGTGAATCTATTTTCTCGACGTTTAAATATTATCATTTGTTTTACGTATCTATATTTCATTCATTAAGCGCCCATGTACGCTGTATCTCCTTTTCAGTGTACATATACGATGATACTTATTCATTTCAAGGTAGCACATACTAGATTTACTTAGTCATTAAATTATATTATATTCATGTTCAAAAACACTTAAAATTCCACTATTCAGTTCTGAATGAACTGCTCTTTATCCTTATTTCTTAAATATGTGCGTAGTCCATATTGAGCTCTATTGAATATGTCAGAATTAGGATTACACTAATACAACTTAGAAGCAGGATGAATTAGTAGAATTATTTATTATGATCGATGTTGTGGGTGGATTGGTCATAGCAACTTGTAACTATATTGCAAACATTGCTTATCACTGTTGCGACGCGATCAGTCACTTAGGTGAATAACACTATTCAAAGTTGGCAATTCAGAAGCAGCGGAAAGGAGAAATAGGGATACAACTGTATAGGAGAGTTCTGGGTTCACAATGTTTATGGATACATTTTATATTAATCATGAATCACGATATCCTGCCTCTTCACTACATGCACCACGCAATTAATAAGATGATACATATATGTTAGCTACATATATAGGTTGAATTACATTACATGGAAAAAAAGGATAATATTTAAGTGCAAGGTAGTATATTCTACATCTGAATTTTATCCTTTGTCGAATTCATGAAAACTATAGTAACGAACATATTGGTTCTGTCGCAACCGATCGGGGAAAGCAATGGAACCCTTCATCTGCATCTAAATGACGTATCTTAATATCATACTATACTCTTAAATATAAAACGTACATTTGTTACATATGACAAAGAAACTCGACAAATAAAATGAGTAGCACCACGAAATCACAAAAACATTATGATTCACAATAGTAGAAATTAAGAGTAACAGGCAGGCATGACTGCGAAATACACACTGTGCAAGGTAATAATAAGTAAATAGTGCAAATCGATTTATAGTATTAAAAATTTGGCAGTTTACAGTACAGAACAAACAATTTCAAATAATGAAGCAATAAGTTCGTGGGCCCACGCACACATAAAAAGTATTTATTCATCTCTAATGTGGTATTGAAACAAAATCGAACGCAATGACCGCCACGATGGTGGTGGTCGAAACATGTCATATTGATATGTCAAGCTTGAAAAATTATGTAAAGTATTTTCATGTTATTTCACTGCTGAGAAAGTGAAAGCATAATTAAATCATCCACCAGACAATCGTCCACGACTACAGTGGGTCAAACTAGCGATGGTAAACTATTCCTTGTTATACGACGAAGATATATGTAATCACACGAATTATAACTTACATCTCGTGCAAGTCCAAACAAATATCTAGATAATATCTCTAAGTTTGTATCAGTTACGATAAAGCAGTTATCAATTACTACCCTAACCAGTGGCAAAAAGAGTAAACTGGGCTCACATCTACTACAAGTGAGACTCGTCGAGAGTGGTTGATGTGAGAGGTGGTGGTGAAGATGTTGTAAGCCTAGCTATAACATAGGTTTAGGAATAATATTCCTATAGTTTATTTTGTAAACTCTCTTGTAAGACTTAACACTGCTTGAATAAAATAAAATGGAAGTTGTTGCGCATTTCAGCCCAGAAAATATGCGAGCTTTAAATTCAACAGAAACAAATGACAATCGAGGTAGGCCTACTAAAGAAAATGATAAATGTGAATGTACTTCATCTGAAATTTTGAGTATATTGCATGAAAAGTTGTGTGCCTTAAAAAGTGAAGTGGATTATTTGAAAACCGAAAATGCTGAACTACGATCTAATGTAAAACAAGTAAGTGAACAGATTAAGTTTGCAGTGCAAGGTGTTACTCAAGAAGTTAAGTCGCAGGCAGCATGTAGGAGCAGTAATGTAAATAAAACTAAAAGATTGAAAAATATAGGCCAAAACAAAGGATGTGTTGAAAACCAAATACTCAATTCCAGTGTGTACCGTATTGACATTCCGATTTTTTTTTTTTCTCTTCCCTATTTCTATTGAAACGGCTATGCAACCAGATATGCGATTTTAAAGCGCCATATCTGGCAATATTGGGAACTACTTGTTCTTGCTCTAGCCCTCTGGGTGACGTTGAGGTCATTCAGACTAAAATGACTAAAGTGGAGAGTTGGAATTCCAGAAGTTGTAAAAGTGTATAAACTCGTTTGCGAAAGTTAGATGGGCTACTCGAAAAGTAAAATAGCATTACATTTGCAATATATATATATAGGAAAGAAGTATTTTTGAAGTTGAAGTGAATTGCATTTCGTTATTTATTAAAAGAATTATATTTAATAGTGATATTATCGTGAGAAGTTATTGTCCAAGATTAGCCGGTGGTCTTTGATCATGGCGTATATGAGTGCACATATTACAATCGCCTTGGTATAACATGATTAAGGTGAGTTTGTTTTTTGAATTATATATATGTTTTGAAGAAATCATCTTTACTGACTAAAAGAAGTAATATTAAAAGTAACAAGTGAATTATTTCGGCAACTAGTGTAGTATTTAAAACATTAATGTTCGATTATGAATTATGCCAAGTGCTTGTTTAAATGGAACAGTCTACAGTTCTTGTTAAATGTGTGTATTGAGAAACTTTTCGTATCTTCTTTTTGGAATATATTTTGAAGACGTTTATAAAGTTATTAGTAAAAAGAACTTAAAAATCTTATTATTTCGCAAATATACTTTTGCCTAAATTTATGGTTGCCCTGTGTTTGTTGAATAACTTTCAATATTCTGGAATCGTCTTATCATTGATGATTATTACTAAAAGGTACGTATATAGAACAATTTTATTTTTACGTGAAACGTGTCCTAGCCTATATTAAAATAGCTAGAGTCTCCACGAACGAGCTTCAGTTTTATAACGAGAGCACGTTACAAGTGAAAAACCGGTTTGAGCTACTGGACATCGAAGTGACAACAAATCAAAATCGAAAAGTAAAAAGAAGGCAAACAAGAAACGGTACACATGCCTACGAAAACAATGCATGAGGAAAAACGTCACCCTAGACAGAAGAATAGCAAACCAAGTGGAAATAAGAAAATATTAATTCTAGGGGACAGTCACGCCAATAACACAGCGGTTCTGTTAAAAGACGTATTAAGCAACAGTTATGAAGTGTCATGTATCACGAAGCCGGGTGCCACCATGAGTGAAATAATGAGAGACTGTGGTTCACTATCCAAGGATATGAGTATGAAAGACACACTAATAATCATTGGCGGGGGGAACGATGTTGCACGTGGTGAGGGTAACAAAGCTGTGGTAAATCTGTACAAGTGTCTAAATATGTTAAATAACACTAACGTAATTGTAGCAGGTATTCCACATAGACATGACTTAGACGGTAACTCCTGTGTTAATGTACATTTAAAACAAACAAACAGCAAAATTTCCAAAATATGCAAAGGTTATTGTAATGTAAGGTACGTTGATTTGGGCTTTATGGAAAGGGATAATTTTACTACACACGGACTACATTTAAACAACACTGGAAAACGTTCAATGTGTAATAAATTTGCTGAACTTGTAGAATCATCATCTGTAGTCTCGACAAGCGTCATTCCTTTACCATGGCAAGCATCGTTAGACAATAATGAAAGTCTAGCACCTGTAGTAAGAGACAGTACCAATAACGTATGCAAGACCCTTGATACATACTCCAATATTAACGTGGAGTGTGGTAGTGTAGGAGTAGATCATATTGATAGGATTAGCTTAATACAAAGGCCAAGTAGTTCAATCTATAAAGCAGAAGTTCGTAATAGCATAACTGAAAATGCTCAAAAGATAGAACGACGGAAGAGAATGGGCAAGATGTTATCCGATGATTTTTTGTGGTAGGAAATACTGACTCTTTACACCTTCTTTTTCATAATGTGCAAGGTTTAGGGAACAAAATTGATCTTCTGGAGGTATTGTTGGAAAGCGACTTCTCAAATGTACAGCTTCTTTGTATATGTGAGCACTGGTTAGATGAAAATATCGTTAATATGGTTAGTTTAAACGGTTTTAATATTATTACTCACTACTCTCTTACAGTCAAAAGTCGAGGTGGTGTCGCAATTTTTGCTCGCTCTTATATACATGCAACTGAGATTGACGTTCGGAATTTTTGCGTCGAAATGCATTGTGAGGTAGTCGCATCAAAACTTCAAGAGTTAAATATTTGTATTGTTTGTATCTATAGGACCTCTTCTGGTGATTTAGGAATTTTCTTTAAAAATTTTGAGAAACTTCTAGCTAACTTACGTAGAAAATTTAGTAGTGTAGTTATCTGTGGGGATATAAACATAGATTGGTTAAAGAATTCAACTGATAAATCTAAGTTTCAAGATATGTTAAATTTATATGAACTACAAACTATTATTAACGTACCTACTCGTCAAGGAAAGACAGCTATCGACCAAATTATTATTCCAAAAAGTAATCTTAAATGTTTGTTTGAAGTTACTGAACTTGGATTTTCTGATCATGAAGCCATTTATTGTAGAATACCTACCGAGAAACTAGTAAAGGGAAGTCCGAAACCGATAACGAGAACAACCAGATTATTTTCAACGGAAAATATAAATTATTTTTGTTTTCTGTTATCTCGTGAATCTTGGAATCCCTTGTACGACTTATCTAGTGCTAATGACAATTTCAATTATTTTGTTGATGTTTTCTTACATAATTTTAACATAGCATTTCCATTACAGTTACGGAAAGATCTTAATAACATGAAAAAGTGGGTCACGCAAGGAATAAAAGTTTCAAAGCAAAAGCTTATATATTATCATAAACTTAAGAAAACCTGTGTTAATTTACCAGCTAAAGTTATTTCCCATATAAAAACATACAAAAGATTATATCAGAATGTTATTTGAGCAGCCAAAAGAATCCACAATGACACTATAATACACGGATATAAAAACAAAATGAAAGGTGCGTGGAACGTAATAAACAATTCATCAAAGACTGTTCCAATGCGCGAAATGTCACAAGTTAATTATAGAAATAATTCTTTCGCTGATCCTGCTGCCATTACTGAAGTCTTTAATCAGTATTTTCTTAATACGAATTTACCACCCGGAAAGTCGGATCTCAATGTAGAGCCAAATATTCCATGCAACAAACATAGTATGTATGTAACTCCGGTAACTGAAGAAGAATTGTTGGACTGTATCAAAAGGCTTTCTAGTACCCGTTCTGCAGGTATAGATGAAGTCCCATCCCTAATTATAAAAAAGAGTGCGCATTTAATAGTAAAACAACTATGCTTTCTTGTAAATGTATCATTTGAATCAGGCGTTTTCCCCGACAGATTGAAGACTGCAAAAGTTATACCTTTGCACAAAAAAGGAAATACTTATGATGTTCAAAACTATAGGCCTGTTCCTATTTTGTCTGTTTTCTTGAAGATTTTTGAATCGCTAATGTTATCGCGCTTGAGAAATTTTATATCCTGCCATAACCTAATCTCGTCTTCTCAACATGGTTTCCAAAAAAATAAATCAATTGATACAGCGTTGTTTAACTTTATTAAAGAGGTTTCTACAGTACTTGATAAGGGAAAATATGCAGTAGGTTTATTTGTTGATTTCTCCAAGGCATTCGACAGTGTTCAACATTCTCTTCTACTGGCAAAACTCCAGAAATATGGTATTAGGGGTGTAGTACATGAATGGTTTCGCTCGTACCTGACAAACAGAAAACAAGTAGTAAAAATACAAACAATAATTAACAATAAGCAAGTCACATTTTCATCCAAAACTGCTACTATCTCTGCTGCTGTTCCTCAAGGCTCAATTCTTGGGCCAATTCTTTTTTTATTTTACATAAATGATCTTGTTCAATATATGTATCCTCAACATATTGTACTATATGCTGACGATGTAAATGTCCTTGTAACAGCGGACAATACAGTTGAACTAGAAAGTAAATTAAAACAAACTGTGGAGCGTTTGATAAAATGGACATCTCAGAATCAACTGCTGATAAATGCAAAGAAAACAAAAGCACTAAATTTTCATTACTCATGTATACCTCGAACAGTACCACCCATTGTGATAAATTCAACTGATGTAGACTTTTCAAAATCCACTAAATTTTTAGGTGTAACAATAAGCAATAGGCTTACATGGGATGCACATATTACTGAGCTAAACAGCAAATTAAGCCGTATATGTTTTGTCATTTATAGATTACGTGGTTCAGTGTCAAAAGAAACTTTGCTGTTATTGTACTATGGTAAGTTTCAATCATTGTTAAATTACGGAATAATTTTCTGGGGAGCCTCCTATTCCAGTGTTACTACTTTTCGTCTACAGAAGAAGGCAATAAGATCTATTTTTAATCTATCACCAAGGTCCTCATGCAAAAGGGTCTTTCAGTCAAATAAAATTTTAACTGTGCCCTGTCTGTACATATACAAAAGTATCATATATGTAAAGAGAAATGAAAGTAGTTTTCTTCATGTTGACGATGTACATTCATACAACACACGACAAAAGAATAGCATATTCACAGCATACCAAAACTATGCGTGCACCAAAAGAAGTGTTCTTCCTATGTCCGCTAAGTTGTTTAATAAGCTCCCAAGTTATTTGAAGGATATCAAAAAACATACGAAATTTCAAAAATGAACTATTTAATTTTTTGTGTAACAAAATGTATTATCATATTAATGAATATTTGGGTGATAGTTTGTAAAATAATGTAAATCAATTATATTGAAATGTCTTCTTATTATTTGACAAGTCCTATGTACTGGTCTCTGACCAATAATGTACGACATGGATGAATAAACAATGAATGAATGAATGAACAAGATATCTTATTATTCAACTACACTTACTATATTTTCATATATGGTTACTTATATTTACTTATTTATATTACATACCATAGAGCTTCATACTCAAGACACCCGATTCTTAAATATGCCCAAAACTGCCTATAACAGTTACATTCTACACCTCGAAATCCATACGCCATTATGAATGAATACTTAAGCTACTCGTTATAACCCATATTCACATTATTCAATAAGAACGATGGAATAGGGGCTATAAACTTAAAAATTCTCGAGCACTGATCACTACACAGGAAATTCGCACGAATCAAAATGCATTTCTCCCAATACGAACGACACCCTATGTTTACACTTTGCAGCTTGTTAAAAGTATATATGCAAACAAAATTTAGTATTATTTACTACTTTATACTTCTAACATGCACATTGCTGTGTGGAACGATTCATACTTCTGTACTGTACTCATTTATACATGTACATATTCTGAAAATCAATCAGACTAGTATTCGCAGAAAAAAAAGATATTTAAAGCTGTGAAATAGCAACAATTCCGGTCTCCGACGAAGGGAGTAGAGTTCTAAATAACCGATCCTAGTTAAGCATATAAGCAAAGTTTAATTTTATTCGCTGTTCGTTTATTTGACTACAGAACGTATAATAATTTTTAGGATAGGTCATCAGTAAGGTACTTTATTGATTTAATTACTCACGGAAATTGTAGCCGTAAAACAATTCCAGATATAATTAGAAAAACAGTCGTATTAAAGATTACATAGCTTCTTAACAATTTCAGTAAACAAAAGACTCGCGTTGTGCGATTGTTTCCTCGCGTCAGATTGCGCTGTCAAGTGAAAATTAATATTTGCACTAGAGAAAATGCGCTGTGTACTATTAAAGACAAGCTACATGTTGTATATTATGAAATAAATATGCAGAATAACAACAAATCTGATTTATAAATGAATTGCTTATAGGTTAAGCCAAAAGATATGAAAATTGGGAATTCAGCAATACATTGTCATTAAATAAGTTACTAAATATTCTCACACATACCTTACATCTGCACACAACACACCTATACCACTACACACATATAAATACATATTACTACACAAAATAAAACCCACATATCTACACTAACTACGAATACAATTTTCTGAAAATCAACACTTCTTTCAATCGGCTCTGATGTGAGAAAGGAGGTGATGAAATTAATCACAGACAGATAGCTTAAAGATCCTCTTCTGGACGAAAAGGAATCTTCACGTCCTTATTCAACCCTTTCCGAGTTTTGGAAGCTAGGCCAAATGAGAGTAAATAGGAGTCCCTACTAGAGTTTACTCGGACATTTTAATATTTAATTTAACTAATACATAAACCACATATACTGCCATGTTCTTACGTAAATTAAGAATATACTACACACAAAAAAACTTTGCATGGACAGGCTATCAGATCTAACTCTGTAATGGTCGGTAAGGAAAATTCTGAAATGGCTATCGAATCTAGAACTCTTAGTTTTAAAAAAAATCACAAACCCGAAAAATCAATCCACTAGCACTTCAGACCTATCCTGGGATGTTTGTGATTTCGAACGTGGCGATTACGGCACAACATTCCATATTTCCTATCTTCCTGTTCGTTTCTCGGATAAAATTTTAATACTTCAGGACTCCAGTTTGCGTCTAAGTTGTTTATTTAACTATTTAAATTAGCATTACATGGTTTTCCGGTAGCTTAACTATTTAAATGAGCATTACCTGGTTTTTCGGTAGCTTTCCTGCAAAATTTACAAAATTTTCACAAAGGCGATGTGAACGCTGTTTATTCCAAAGTGGTTCACAGACAAAGACGAGGTAAAGATGCGCCAATTTGCTGAGGTTGCATCTAGTTCCCAATCACAAGGCAAGAATTTCACGCGGAGGGATTACAAATGAATAAAAGATTGTAAAAACTGGATCAAACCAGATTTTAGCAGGATATGGGTATCTCATCGGGACGAAGGGAGTCCTAAGTGTCCTAAAAGATTTTGGATTGGTGGAAAATTTAGAAAATTCTATCCAAGTATTAACATATGAATTACATTGAAATAATAATGTATATTTTATAATTATCCAAATGAGATGCCATTACACGAAAATTTACAGAGAAAAATAATATATAAATAAAAGAAATTACTTCCCGAAAGCCTATATTTTTAATTATTCTGAAACTTTTAAATTAATTCTATTTGGGCAAAAACAAAAGCGGGTTTGGTACGTAAACTGAGAAAAGTTATACAGTAAAACAATCATATATACTATTGTTGTATAGTATGATTGAAAATTATTCGGACAGAAAAAAAATTATATTACATCAACTGTCACTGAAGGTTACAACAGTATCTCTTATGTGTCCTTATGTGTCGAACCAAACTGTCTTAGTCGACAGTTTCATTTGTTCTTCAATGTAATTTTCTTTTCACCATTGATTTCCTTGAAAGTAGATAGCTTTGACGTTGGGAACGGATATTCACTCTTGCAGCACAGTTCAATGCCCATGCTTTAGATAAATTCTTAACTAGTGTACCTGAAAAGAATGAGTTATTAGTAGTAGACCTACTCATTTCATATTACAATCTCTACACTTTTGATAAACTACAAATGAAATTTCTTTATTTAACCATTTCGCATGCACTTTCACTTTTTTCGTGAACATTTGAATTTTACCATAATGTTTTTGTTAATGCCAACACATGAAATTTAGCAAAGATCCCGCGCATACATCGTCTTACAGTGACATTCGCTCAAGAGAAATTCTGTAAATTTGTCGCGAAACGTTCAAACTAACAGAAAGAAAAAGGTTAAAATAATTCTGAGCTTAATTACGGTCTGCAGTATATACACAGCACTGTGAGATAAATTGTTGGAATTTTGAGAGCAATGTTTATCGTCATGTGGCTGAAATTGCGTGAAGGTAAAATTACGCATAGATAAAGAACAACATAGATAGCTATGTGCTAACCGAGATCCAAAGTTTGGTATTGATGTTTGGTTTTTATTTGATAACTTGTCAATGTTTCTATTAATCATGCCAAGAAATTTTATGTTTGATATTCGTTTCCACATAATGCATAGTGTTAATTAAGATATCATTTCGATGGTTCATAAACCAGTTAGACTGTTTCCAGAAACATTGAAGTAAGTGATTTTATAAAAGATAATTCCAATTCTAAAGGATGTCTTCTATTTCAATTCATTGTTAAGCAAATTGTGAGAGAAGGTTGATCGAAGCATGGTAGCTCAATGGTTATTATTCCAATGCCAGTTTCATATTAGCAACCCGATTTCATCAAATTCTCGTGGCAATATTCTCGGCGATAATCGTGGTAATCCTGTATAACGTAATAGGAAATGTGGAAATGTCTCCCTAGAGTATGACATTTTAAAATATAAATGATAATTCAATTAAGCAAAATAAATCCTAAGAGGTAATTTACTATTTCAAATGAAACGGAATAATGAGTATTTAAAGTTACCTCATTGCACAGTTATGAGCTTTCAGAAGTCCTGAAAAGTTTCTTGCATGGCAATTCGACAGTTATAATGTCAACCAAATTAACTTGACAAATGCTGATAAAGGAGAAGAAAATCATAAATCAATGCCCTGCAAATTTTTCTCATTGTCATAGCCGGTGACAGATGGCCTGTTAAAAAAAACGAAGAAATAGGAAAGACGAAAACGGCTGTGTGAGCAGAGTCAATCCCTCTTCTTTCGTTCATGGTCAGACTTAAATATTCCATTAAAACTTATGTTTGACTTCTTAAACATATGGAAATGGCTGTGGGTTATTGGAAAGGTTTTACCTCCTCAAAGCATATTTTTGACTGTATAAAGCATTGTGTTATCGTAAAGGAAAATAAGATATTAAGTATGAAACGACCCCTTAAAGTTTTAATTAGCCAGAAAAAATGGAGTAAATTATATTATCATGATGTATTAGAGTGCTACACGTTAGAATCATTCATAGAAATCAGTAATTGTCAACTTAATTCCTATCATGACTACCATTTTATCACATCATCTTGCCAGCGAACTCCTTATAATTTCTGGTTTATATTGCCGAGAGCTCACGATTTCTACCTATTTCTATAATAATAGAATCCATTTCTTGTATTCCCAGCCCCCGCCAAGTGAACTTTGTGGTGGACAAACAGCGTGTGCGTGGGTTTCCTCGGGGTTCTCCCGTTTCCTCCCACTTTCTTCATTCCACCATTTCATTCATTACTCATCATCACCGTCTCCTCTAGTCTCACCGGCATAACTGTGGGACGTAAAACTCAAAGATCTCATTTCATTTTCCATTTTTTTTTTGTATATAGTGGATACAGTAACTTCCCTAAAAGTGAATGGGTTAAAACCAAATTTGGTCAGTTCGTTCATATTACAAATATCGAATCCAATCCCTCATACTGTTTCAAAATAAATACCATTGTCCGAATGGTTTTTCTTCCATGGTAAACATTAAAAAAGACAAGAAATTGCTTATCAGTTGAAAATGATTTGATAATCTGCGTCACAAAGATTGAAACGGACATTGAAATCACACCATGCTTAGGTATTTCATTAGCTTTCAATTTTAATTTTATTTCAATATACAGGTTTTGTTACATTTGTATTTTTATGATATTTCAATATGGAGTTCCCATTAGTTTCATATCCTACTTCTTTCATTTAAATTTATTTTTAAACACTTGTGCACCTGTTGGAAATGTTTAGTAGATCTATATTTTGTTGTTCTTAACAGTATATATAAAAATAAAAATATGCCTATCAGAACAAGATTCAAAATATTTGAAAATATTTTCCGGTATTAGATTCTAATTATATTTACCTCTTCCGTTTATTTTCGCTACCGCAGGTCGAGAAACACTGTTATAAATAAATAGAACACTGTAAAATACTATATTCGTCACTATTAGAAGTATTTTTGTCACATGTTATGAGTAGTGTAAGTCTCGTTAGAGAAGGTATGCAACAATATGCACAAATGTACTTATTAACAGTATTTTAAATAGTATAAGTAAATAAATGATCTATTCTAGCTAAATAAAAACTATCAATCATTATTGGTCATAAATGACACACTTTTCAACGTTATTCGAAAACTACGCATACAAATTTATCCGCAAGAGTATCATTTTATTCAGCTTAAGTTGATTGAAATGTTTCATATTTGGTCAACATTACAATTTCCCAAAAATAAAGTGTTACTTATAATTTTGAACAATTTTTCTTTAACCATGCTATGTACTGGCATATTTATGTAGGTATTATAATGTAAAGTTTGATGACAATATACAAAGTGTTTCAACAAAAATCAGATGATTTAAAACGTAAATAGTATACATGGTATAAAACACTTCAGTTTAATTTTATATTACAAAGCTAATCATAAAGTGTCTTTTAATATTAAATTATATGTCTTTAACATAGCCTCTTTGGCATACACGGCATATAATCAGACTAGTCAAATTTGTTCCAACATGTCATGTATTGTTTATTCCATCACCTAATGGTCTGTCACTAAGCGTAGAATGCAAAATGATTTCTGCGGTGCAGCTACTACAGTGAAACCTGTCAACTTGGCCACCTCTCTAAGTTGACCACCTGCTTATCTTGGCCTAGTTCGTCTTGAACCTGCATTTTCTTATAAGACATTCGTTACTTACTACTCTGTAAGTTGGCCACCTGTCTATCTTGGAAGTTGGCCACACTGAAGCAATGTTTACCCTATGATGATAATGATAAATTTACCTGCATATCTTGGCCACGAAAAATACAGTTTTGTTATTTTTCTTAACTCTTTCGAATTCCCATATGAGAGGCAGATGTTCTGTATTTGTGACTGGACACGAAGAAGCATAGACTCGCACGATTTGTTCTTGAAGGTCAATGGCCAGAACACTACCCTCATAAAAGGGTGGTGAAGGAAGATGTGAATAAGAAAAAGCACGTACAGGAATTCAGGAAATGGTTGTACGTACTTATTTACCCTGTCTGTTTTGGTAAAACCATTAGCTATATCGGCTCCTTTCATCAGTGGGAAGCTTTAGTAATTCCGGAAAATTCTCAAGGTTAAAGCTCAATTGTCATTTATTGGCACCTGACTGCATGTCAAAAGGTAGCGGATGTTTTGAGATATGAATTCCCTCAAGATTTTCTCAAAACATCTTTTGCTCCGAGGGAGTTAACTACAATATTAGAATATGCATATCTGCCAAAAAGAATGAAGCAAACATGTCTAGAATGAACCACCATTCAGTAACAACTGAAAAGAGGTCATATAAATTGCATATGAATTTTTCAATTTATAACAGCATTTCTTGTTTTCAATCTGAATAACTCAGTGTGTTATAATATCAATTTCAATAAACTGCGTACATACACTTCTATTTCATGGTTGTTTGTGTTATTGTGTTTTCGATCCGAATAATCCAATGTACCAGACTAGTTTTCAGGAAGATAAAGATATATATATATATATATATATATATATATATATATATATATATATATATATATATATATATATATATTAACCATACTATCAAGAGCGCCGATCCTGGGAGGACCGAGGGGGCCCGGGCCCCCCAAAGCTCATGTGGCCCCTATTTTATTTATGAGTATACAATATTTGGTATAATTTGAGTGCAATTTGTCTTAAAATCTTCATATATATATATATCTTCTGCATCTGAATGGGCCCCAATTCACAGAGAAATCGGCGCTCTTGCATACTATAGTAATATTTTCTAGTACTGTATATTTTTATGATTACTCTATATACATTATTTATAAGTAGCTGTCGTGCCATTGCTTATTAAAATTTTACAACCAAGTAATACTAGAAATCCTATTCTAAAAATACACAAATCACACTTATTTTCTGTAAGTTGGCCACCTGTCTAAGTTGGCCACTTTTCGATGGAACCGATGGTGGCCAACATAGACAGCTTTCACTGTATCTTGACAAACATTGAAGTGGCCGGTGAAGGAAGCGCATTACTGCAACCTACTGGCAATCACGTGGAAAACTTGAGAATTTATTCTTTACGCGAAGGTTTATTGTTGGTTTAAAAAGGTTGGATAAGTTATGTTTGAATTCGAATTATTCTTTTTGAACCACCATGTATTTCAGTAACAGTTTCACCTGTCGTGGTTACCGTCCTGCCGAGGGGCTCTTTTGGATCTAGGACGGACTTCTGGGGGGCGGTGGGTTGTAATATTGCTACTTAGAGCTACTTTTAAGAGTTCTAAACTCTGGGATGGGTTTCATTTATATATAAAATAAACAAAAACTTTCCTTTTCTAGGGGGGTAGGGCATTGCCCCCTGGATTCGCTACTGAACAAAACTATATTTATTTAAATGGGAAATGATTGATGTGACATGGAAATTTGATCTTACACTTTATCTGTACTTTTTCTCTTATGAAAATAATCTACTTCTATTGCTTTTTCTGAAAATATAAGTGGAAGTATTTTGCAATTATTTATCGTCTCTCTTCAGGTGCAGTATAACACCATAGTTCATAGCCGTAGTGGACCTCCCCAATAAAAAATTCCGGGTGTGCGCGTGCCGTCTAGTATCAATTTTAGATTTCTAAAAAACTCGATTATTTCGAAACTTATGTATGAGAGTTTATTCCCACTCATACAATTTTCTTTAGCTGGGTGAGATCTCTTAATTTATATATACACATGTATCTCATGTTTTCTACCTTTATACTCTAATATTATTGTCTAATTTGAAAATTCAAATCTTTGATAAATTCATAGATAATTAATTTATCAGAAGGTTGGCATCACTTGAAATGTCAGACAGACAGGATAGCTAAAATTTCCTCCAATTTCGAAGTGATGCGTATTGAAGCAGACGTTCTTTGGATCAGAGTGAGTGTACGGTGGGGCAAGGGGAAGAAAGGAGAATCGAGCAGAAATGAGGGTAAGTAAGGGCAATATGAGGGATGGGGGCGAATGTGCATAGTGTATATATATATTTGGAAGCTCGTTTGTAGTTAATGGGAATTCACTATTCAGCTTGTCAGCTCTGGATGACAGATTATCAACGACCCATGTTTTCATTTTGTGTTAAGAAAGAACATGGAAAGCGGGAGGGAGCATAAGATGAAAAAAAAGACAGACACACATACACAGAAGCGAAAAATAAATTGAGTATCAATTTTCAAATACACTAACGATCAAATGTAGCAGCCTTGCGTGAAAAGATAACAGGAAAAGGAGGAGAACTGCTGCTTTCAAAGTTGACACTGCTGTCTTCTTAATGAGATCATTACAGAATAAAATCTGAATTTCGAATTAGTTATCATTTCTTTTAAATATAGAAAGTATATAAGGAAACTTTAGAGCTTGTTAGCTGACAGGAAAGAAAAATGGGAAAGAATAGAAAGAAAAAATTAAGCTTGTTTAATACTGTAACTTTAATATGATAATCTTGCACATGAAATAAATATGCTCATAGAATATTATGGTCGATCAGTTTCCATTAATATTGGGATGAGGAATTAGGGTCAAAGTGTGTAGCTATATTATGTGCACCTGTGCTTCTCAATCTTTCTTAGTTTTCTGTACACTGTGAAATTGAAATCCTGTGGTGTACTTAAAAATATTATTTATTTATTTATTTTGTATATTTAAAGAAAGATTCCTTCGTAGTTTTTAAGAACTTTAAGGCCAAAATCTCATTATACGTGGGTGATTCAGAAAGTAATGCTCCGAAGCCTACCAATTGGCCAGTAGTACTGTAAATATTCTGTACTGCTTATCATTAATGTACTGATGTTTAAGCTATAGAATGTCACTTGTTTCAGCTTCCTATCTCTTTTCGTTCCGGAGTAATGGAGCAATCCATGACATACAGTGGTGACGTCCGGTTGAAATAGCGGGCTGTCATTGAATTTTTGGCTGCGGAGGGATGTGAGCCCAGGAACATTCATCGTCGGCGGCGAGTCATGGATACACCATTACGACCCAGAAACGATGCGTCAGTCGATGAAATACCGCCACATGCTCACTCCTCCGGCAAAAAATTCAAAGTTGTCCCATTTGCTGGCATTCTGTTGTTGACATTCTGCCTCACTCAGCCTGTAGTCCGGATCTTGCGCCCTGCGACTTTTGGCTATTCTCTAAACTTAAGAATCACCTTAAGGGCCAACGCTACAGTTGTGACGCGGACGTGGAAACAGCAGTTCGGCAATGGTGCCTCCAGAAGCCATCACACTTCTTAGTCGACGGCATGAAAAACCTTGTTTGCGTTGGCGCAAATGTGTTGCTCGTAATGGGGACTATGTTGAAAAATGATGCCAGCGTTAACATTGCAAGCTTTCCAGTGATACCTGTATCGGTGTTATGTCAAACGCAAATAAAGGAATCACCTAGGATTACTTTTTGAATCACCCTCGTATAATTACTCTGTCCGTCTGTCCGTCCGTCCACGAGATAAAAACAATCTCAATAGCTACTTTTTGAATCAGAATGAACTTTGACCAAGATATAAGGAATCGGATTCATTGATGATGATGATATTCAAACTAAAAGTGGTAGCAATCAATCATTTCCGGTTTCAACGTTGGTCACTATAGAGCAAAAACGGTTATATATAACGAGAAGTGGTTTTGTGAATCGATTAGGCATCCCAAGAATACGTTCTGTCAAGAAAAAGCCGGGAATTGATCAATGAAACATAACTTATGCATTATTCATTCAAATTTATTGTATCGCCTTCAAAGTAGACCCCTTCTAAAATAATACATTTATCCCAACGAATAATCCAATCATCGAAATATTTTTGAAACGCATTTTCCGGAATTGACCTCAGTACTCGCCGCGAATTCTCTTTGATGTCTTCTATCAACTGAAAAGGAGTGCCTCGAAGTGGTAATTTGAGTTTTGAAAAAAAGAAAAAAGTCGGCCGGAGCCAGATCATGGGAACACGGTGGTTATTCGAGAAGATTCGTTGTGTTTTGGATAGAAATGCGTTCACATTGATAGCCTTGTGAGATGGTGCGTCGGCACTAGTCGAGCGGCAACGCGTTTCATGCCCAAAGAAACGTTTAACATGGTACGAATTGATTCGTGAGTCACACAAATTTCAGCGGGTATCTCAGACATAAACTACGATTTTCAGTCGCCATTTCCTTCACCTTAGCGACGTTAAGTTCAGTGGAAGACGTTGATGGTCGACCAGAGCGAGGCAAATCCTCCAGCACCCTCTTGACCGCTTTTGAATGCACTGCACGACTCATACGCACGTGTTTTTGATAAAATCGATTCATCGTAAGCCTTACGTAACATTTATAGCGATTCGGCACACGTAATTCCATTTGGAATGCAAAATTTCGTACAGATTTTTTTCTCGATAGTTTTATCCATTCTAAAATTGCCCACACACACCTGCGATGAACTGGCAAATGGAGCACTGTAAACAAAATGACAGATGGCGCTCAAACTCCGCGTGAGCAAAGAGGGCAGTTGTGCTAACGTAGCGACAAGAATAATTTCAACGCTCCCTTTCACTGGGCTTTGTAAGTGTACAATTCCCGGTACTTTCTTGACAGAATGTACATTTCATCTCTAACATTAACGTATACTAAGAAAGTAGTGCTAGAAGTTCACTACAACTTCTAGTTTCAATATTGATTTACAAAGAACAAAAAGAATAAGAGACAACGACAAGGTATATTGGAATCGTTTTAGCGTGCTAAGAATAATTACCATCTTCTCTCTTAAACTTCTATTCAAATTGGAAGTGCCAAAAATCAACCAGTTCCTGTTTTACCATTGTCTCTAGTAGAGTAAAAAGGTGAGAAATATTACTTTTGCAATCGATTTAGTATCCTAAGAAAATGTATCACCTTCTCCTTAAGCTCTCTAAACAAAACTTAAGACTGTAAACCTTTTAGAGTCATTAACTCTGTATATTCTGCTTCTTTACTGCAAGCTGACAGATATGCTAACTGATGTACTAACTGGCATTTGGCTTTAAACTCAAACAATTGTTTTACACTCCCTATCTCTTTATAGAAGAATGTATTTCTTCAGACAAATGTCAACAATGTACCTCTCAGAGAGATTTAGGTGCTGTCTTTGATGAAAACCTCTCCTTCACGGATCACATCTCTTCGATCTCATCCAGAGCTATGAAATTACTTGGACTACTTTATAGATTTCCTGTTCCCTGCCCTTACAATGTTTTATAAGACTTTTACTTCCTCGATCATTAAATATTGCAAGCGTAACTAGAGACCCTCCCACCAAATCTCCACAACAAAGCCATAGTACGTATCTAAAACAATGTACGGAGAAAGTGGAAAGTATAAACCTTTGGATTAACCATAACGATATTATGGTAACTTCAGGGTTAATTTGATGCTTAAGACTGATATAGACATTTTTTTATTTTCAATTAAATACTAGCGGAATTACAATAGTTCGAATTCAAGTCCGAGTTCCGAACTTAGTTAATGTAGAAAAAAATACTAAACGAATTCGCTTGACGGACAAGTCTGAAATACTTTTGGAAACTGGGAACTTTGGTATTTGTAATAGGCTAAATGTAGACATGCTGATTCAAACTGGGAGACTTATCACATGTCTGCAAGGTTTGGCTAAATGTATTTTCGATCTGTTGTGCTGTGAGTTAAAGAATGATTTTGGAGTCGATTAGAAAAATAAATATTGAAAAGAATGGTAATTGGTGAATAGTTAGTTAATGGTTTAAAGTATCCTATCGTAAAAATATCGTGTAGATCATTAAAAGTATCATTGTTCGCCTAAAATCTATACGTGTAAGAAGTACCACAAACACTATTATACAATATACTACACAAAAATTAAATGTTTACACAATAAATAAATAAATAAGAAAATGAAATAAGAGTAAATCCATACTTTTCCCTTCGCTTATTTTTATTATACTTGAAATATGATGTTTCAAATTTATTTTTATGTGGGTTAGTAAATGAGTTACACTGTAAGCGAGAAGATACAGAATGATAAGTCTGCTATTATTCTTTTAGTACGTGGAACTTTCTACACCACTGATCATGTAGTATTGTATGGACTCCAATATCATGGTATTATCAATATTGGAAGAGCACTAATTCGATCCCTTGTTGGGCTAGCGAGGAAATCATTTCATTATTATTCCTTCCCGTTCGCTCTGCAAACACATTCTGGGAATATCCATCCGGAATTGTCATTTTGCAAGTTAATATGTATATTAGATTTGAATTTCTCACATTCTTTATCACTTTCTCAGAGTGCATATCTGAAACGCTAATTTATTATTTGATATTCAAATCTGTTGACATTTTATGTACTATTTTACAGCTGAAGTATCAAACCGAAACTCCAATAGATCAATCTTGATTGGATCTTTATATAATTTATAGTTGTCATGTGGCATATTTGATATAAACAATTTTGTATTCACTTACTATGTTAACGTGTATAGTAGTTTCGTCTTGTTTGTTGAGTGTCAAACACTTATAGGATTTTCAGAGACTAATTTTCGTTTGTCTGCCAAAATACCCTGCAGTATTTCTAACCTTCAAATAGCTCTCCTGAAAAGTTTTAACTCTGACTTTTATAGAAGATATTTAGTGTATGTGTAACAGTTTAGAATTATGAGGCGATCATGTCAAGGATGGCTTCTACATTTAGAGGCACAGAAAATAGTTTTACATTAGAGCTCTCAATTCTAAAATTGAAATATATAATTTTAAATTTTATTCCCATTATTTACTTTTTATAGTAAGACATTGTCAACCAATGCCTCTGATATTACCTCACGGTTCTAGTTTCCATTCTTCCTTAGAAGAAGCTGGCACTTGATTGTGGTTATGATCTGCCTTAAATTTACCTTAACGTTTCTATGTTGTAACTTTTATTTTTTTAAGTTAAGATCGTAAGATGATTGCAAACTTCTATGTTTAATTTAATGTGGTCAGACAATATGCTGAAACCAAGTTCCAGCAGCTTTTTTTTTTTTAATTTCAGAATCTTGCAACACTTCATATCATTATATTGGCCGTTACCTTTGTATTTTTAGAGAAAGATTCCATTCTTTAAAATGTCTACTGTTGATTGATTATTGGTTTAAAATTAAATAAAACGGCTCTTATGCAGGTTAGTTTCTTCTACTGATAAATTAGAATAAGAATTCACAACGTTTTTAATTTTAAATTAATAAGGGCACTAACTATGAAGATAAAAAGCAGTATAGATACCGTAAACGAGAAAGAGATAGAATGATATGGCTCCTATAAGTATTTCTCCTTTTAGTACGCAGAACTCTCTGCACCGCTGATCATATATAGTACTGTATGGACTCCAATATCATTGTATTATCAACATTGGAGAAGTACTAATTTGATCCCTTGTTGGGCTCGCGAGGAATCATTTCATTATGATTCCCCTCCGTTCGCTCTGAAACACATATCGTGAGATTACCCATCCACGTGAGCATATACTAGGATACGTATATGGAATTATCATTCTGCAACTTAACATGTACATTAGATTTGAATGTCACACATTCTTTATCAGTTTTATATAATCTGTTGACGTTTTATATAATATTTGACAGCTGAAGCATCAAACGGAAAATAGTAGAAGATATTTACAAAGCTCCAACAGGTCAATCTTGACCGGATATTTACATAATTTAAAATTGTCGTATGCTATACTTTATATTGGCAACACTTTTGGATATCCAGACACCAATTTTCATTCTCTGCCAAAATACCCTGCAGTATTTCTAATCTTCAAATAGCTCTCCTGAAAAGTTTATTTCCAACTATGACTTTTCTATTAAAGAATGTATATGTGTAACAGTTTAGAATTATGAGGCGATCATGTCAAGAATGGCTTCTACATTTAGAGGCACAGAAAATAGTCTTACATTAGAGCTCTCAATTTAAAAATTGAAATATATAATTTCAAATTTGATGCCCATTATTTAGGTTTTATAGTGAGACATTGTCAACCAATGCTTCCAACATTACCTTCCTTAGAGGAAACTGGCACTTGATTATAGTCCTATGATGTCCTACACTACAATTACTTTAACATTTCTATGTTGTAACATTCATTTTTTAAGTTAAGATCGTAAAATGCTTGCAACATTAAACGTGGATGCATTGGCAAGTAAGCAATAAAAATGTTAGCTTCTTATCTCTCCTTCTTCAAGACTATTTTAATTAGTCAAGCATCTCTAGAAACAGTGTGGTGAGACGAAGCTCTAACAGCTTTTTAATTTCAGTCTTGCAACATTTCATCACATTCTATTGGATGTTGCCTAGCAATTTTTTAGAAAAAGGTCCCATTCTTTAAAATGTCAATTGTTGACTGATTATTAGTTAAGAATGAAATAAAACGTGTCTTCTGCAGGTCTACTAATAGTAGAAGTGAGAATAAGAATTCTTAAAATTTGTCACTTTTTATTCGTACAAAAATGGTATGTCTCGATATAGCTAAATACTAAATACTGTAGCTATATCTCATATAGATAAATATTTTCTGCAGAAGCATAATAAGCAAGACGTACAAATGCGCCCATGTCGCCTACTAGACCTACATGTTATAACTGAAATAAATAAATAAATAAATAAAACAAAAATTATTTGATAGATGATTCTTTTGATTAAATTGATTATCAGCGCCACCAAGTGTAAATTATGTGAAGTAAACGTTGAGCAGTGCGTAATACGAAAGATATCGCTTTCATATCATAAGCAAGGTAATAGCAAGTTGGTAATAGCAAGGGTAGAAGGTTATAATCGCGGTTTGTGTTCATCGTCGATTTGTACCAATACTGTCGAATATGGTTGTTTGTATATATAAATGCAAGGAGGTGTACACTTTGAAACTTTGTAATGAGAAGACTAATATGGTATAAAATGTAGATTACCTTGTTGAAATTTGAAAGTTAAATGGTAGTCGGTAAGTCTAAACATGATTATATGATATTATGTAACAAGATTGCAGTTATTCAGCGTTTGTTAAGGAACTGTATTTGGTTAGTTGGAATGTTTATATAAAGCTCCTTTTTCTTTTAAAAAAAACTGTTCTCACTTAACCCAGAAAGAGAATTTAGCGAAATTTCTAAGCTCTAGTGATTTGCATTATAAAGTAAATTTGCAGGACCTAATGGAAAAAAATTCAGTTGTATAGATTGTAACACATTATAATAGAATTAGTTTTAATTTGGCTCATTGTCTCAGAAAATATTAAACCAAATTGAATGTGGGATGACTATTCGAAAGGGGTCACCTTACCCATACGATTGTCGCACAGCAAAACGGATGAACTGCTTGAAATTATTTTTCAACGTACTGTTTTCAATATTTAGCTCCAGTTGGATTCTTTTATTGTTTTACATTCATTAACGTGTATATCATGAGAGGAAGAGGTTAAACTAGGTATATGAATACCTTAATTTATGAGCACATCTTTCATTGTCTTCAAAATCTGCACTTAAGGGGAAAGGGAGTAAGTTCCTAATACGTAGTCAATATATAAACGACATTGTGTCTGTCTGATCAACACGGGAAAAAGAATGAACCGTTTAAAATGAATTTTTGAACACATTTAGTATTGAGAAAAAAATGGTTAACTAGCTTCTGCTACAAACGTGATAAACGAACACAATTTATAGGATGATCAACTATGTCTAAATAAAAGTTTAGGTGTAAGTAAACACATGAAAAGAAATAATAGGATTTTAAGGTTAGCATTGGAAGTCTTTGAGAAACAGAAATTAAAGTGCGCGAACGAAAGAAAAAGAACATTACTTTTTAAAGGGATTGAACACATGATTAACAGATTATTATTATACGGTTACATCAAAATCTGTTTCTTATTGAGTTTCAATACTAAACTTTACTTCAATCCCCAAAACTTCTCCCCATGTGCCTTTCCACCTGGTTGTTTTTATTTAGGTATATCTAAACATTCTCTAATAGTTTCCAAGTTTGTGAGCGAGCTCCAGTTGACCATTTCTTAATTAATTCGGACCGGGTTTTTATCACGTCAGTTTCATTTCAATGCATATCCTAAGCGGGGAAAGGAAGGTTGAAAATGTACTCCATGAAATAGAGGATCTTTATTTATTTATTTATTTATTTATTTATTTAACAATCTAACTCCAACAGGGACGATCATCCCCAATTATAGGAGCTTTTACTACAATTGATTTGCAATTTAACTTATAGTTAAGCAAAAAAGAAAAAAAAATACACATAATATACACAAAGAATTTTACAAAAGAATATAAAAAATAATAATCATAAATATATAAATACAATTTTACATACACACATTTATATATTGTTTGATAAATAGTTTATATATAAATACTTCGCCTTTACACATATAAACATACGTTCTACACTGTTTACATATTTACCTTTCATATACATTCAAAATTTGCAGCTATGTATTAGAATTAAGTTATATTTTTAATACGTTTTGCATAATAATATTGTACTTGTTAACATTGAAACTGAAATCCAAATCATGATTTCTTACCATGTCATTGTAGTTGCTTAATATTCTGAACAGTGGTGAATTTTTATAACGGTTCGTCTTAGGTATTTTATTTACGAAAAAGTTCCGTGTTCTTAAGTTACATTGACCTGCATTAAAGTAAATCTGTTTTAAAATGTCCCTACTTTCGATGTTTCCATTCATAAGTTTATAAAGAAACATTTGTTCATGTAATCTGCGCCTTTTATGTAACGGGATAAACTGAAATTCCTGTAATATTTCATTATAAGAAATTCCCATTCTATACGATGAAAAATTATACTTCTTATAAAAAAGGAAACGTAAAAAATTTTTCTGAATATTTTCTATTTGTCTCTGATAAGAAGTATAATTCGGTGACCAAATTATAGACCCATACTCCAGTTTAGTTCTAACAAGATTATAATACAACAGTTTAATAGCCTCTAAATTTGTAAAGTTTCTTGTGTTTCTAATAACGAAACCTAGTTTTCTATATGCTTCTGCCATAATAAGTTGAATATGGTCATTAAACGACATCTTACTATCAAAAACAATACCAAGGTCTTTAACTTGATGTTTCTTTTCGAGTTCAACATTATTCAAAAAATACTTGTAGTTCTGTATGTTTTTATAAGTTCCAAACCTTACATAATGACATTTCTTTACATTTAGTTCTAAATAATTATCTTTACTCCATTTAAATATGGCATTTATATCTTCTTGTAAATTTTTCATATCACTTTCTTTTGAAGCTATTTTATATAATTTTATATCATCAGCATACATTGTACATGTAGAATATTTTATTTTTGCTGGAAGATCATTTACATATATAATAAATAATAGTGGTCCTAAATTTGACCCTTGCGGTACACCTGAATTCATATTATAATAGAATGATGAAGCTTGTCTATATGCAACATATTGTTTCCTTTCTGAGAGATACGAGGCAATCAAACGTAGGAAAGACCGATTAAGTCCAAAGCTAGATAATTTGTTTAATAAAACATCATGATTTATTTTATCAAATGCTTTGGTGAAATCAAAATATATGCTATCTATACATTTTTTGAGATCTAAAGCCTCATATATATCTTGAGTAAAATTTATAAGGTTGGTAATTGTCGACCTACCTGGTATAAAACCATGCTGATTTACACTTATATAACTTTGCACATGATTAAATATTCTTGCATATATTATATGTTCCAATATTTTAGCTGGGGCACAAATAATGGAAATAGGTCTATAATTATCAATCATCGTATCATTTCCTTTTTTAAATATGGGTGTAACTCTTGATGTCTTCCATATATTCGGAAATGACTCTTTCTTAATAATCAAATTGTATATGTAACATAAGGGATATCCAAGAATATCCGCACATGCTTTAAGTATATAAGGAGGAATACCATCAACACCGCAGGATTTCCTTGGTTTCAATTTCTTTATTGCTGCTTGGTATTCATCTACTGTAATTAATTCTAAAGTAAGTACTTTATTTGCTTGCATATAATTACTATTGTCATCACAGTTATAGCTAGGCTTAACATTTGAAAACACAGACTTAAAATAATTGGCAAATTCGTTAGCTATTATCTTATTATCTGCTAATTCCTTTCCATTCACAGTCATAAGTTGCGGACATGATTTTTTATTTTTATTGCATTTAATAAAGTTCCAAAATGTGCTAACATCACCATTGATATACATCTCTGAATTCTCTACAAATTTTTTATATGCTTTAGAGATCATATCTTTCAAATTTTTCCTAATTTCTTTAAATTTGCTTAAGTTATAGACCGAATTCTTTTTGTTTTCTGTGGTACTCCTTTAATTTTATCATCTTAATTATATCATTAGAAAACCAGCATGGATACAAATTTGAGGAACTACAATTCTTTTTTGGAACTTCTTTTTCGAAAATATTATATATGGTTGTATTGAAAAAATCTACTGCTTCGTTTACATCATCTATATTTTCTATCATTGACCAATTAATATCTTTTAATAATTTATAAATTTCATAAAAATTAGCTTTCTTAAAATTTAAAATTCTAGTTGTAGTTTTATTAACATTTTTTTTAACAATTGTATTCATAACTTTAATGTGAAGAACAGGGTGATGAACATCAGGATTAACAAGACAATTTTCTTCATTGGACACTTGTACACATGGTAAATTAGTTATTATTAAGTCAAGAGTCCGATTGTTACAATTCTGAATATTATTTATAGATTTTAAATTGTTTAAATTTATAAAGTGTTGAAGTGCTCTATAGCTTGGACCCCCTTTCATTAAGTCATAATTTGAATTAGTTATTAACGGCAAATTGAAGTCGCCTACAATAAATAAATTGCCATGATACAAATTACCGAAATCTTCGAATATTCTGAAAAACTTGTTATAGGAATTAACACTAGACGAAGGAGTAAAATATACACAAATAAACCAATATACTTTCCCATTAATTATTAACTTTATCAATAAATGATCAAAGTCATTTGTTTCAACAAGTCTTTCCTCTTTTGACATTATATTTGCATTTATTGCAATGATAACTCCCCCTCCTCTTTTCATACCAGGTCTATCACATCGATACACATTATATTGCGCAGTAAATAGTTCAGAGTCAAATACACCATCCTTCAACCATGTTTCTGTTAATATAATTACATCATATTCATGTAAACTAGCTGTAAGATTAACCCTAAATTCATCACATTTCGTATTTAGGCCCCTAACATTTTGATAATAAATAGATAAAATATGAGAACTATTCATTTTACATCAGAGTTGATATATCCTCATTTGTTTTAATTACAAAAATTTTTCTATCTTCTGCAAATTTTCTAAGTTTAATATTTCCCGAGTAATCTACCCATAAAAATGCATAATTTTTTTCTTTCTGTAGTTTCCTGGCTTGTCCAAATAAGCGCTTTCGATATGCTGTTAAACTATGATTAATATAGACTGGGAGATTATTTTGAAATCCTATGTCGTTCGTGTTTAAATTTCTCTTAACTTTCCGTTTTTGCATAATTTTGTCTTTTATATCACGATTTACAAATTTTACAATAATGCCCGGATATGTCTATCATCTCTTAGACTCTTATCATAGGAAGATGAATCTGGGCAGATAGAGGGGGAGACAAGTGGGAATGTCTAGCAGTATTTGAATGGCCAGTTGCTAAATAAATGTACTTGTACGATATTTATGTAATACTTGTAGTTTCGAAATATGGTCGAAATTAATATTGATGTACATATTAAGTTCGGAATTATTGCTGTTGGTACTTAGGCAACTTTGGCCTGTTAGTAATGTCCAAATTTATTTCTGAGTGCTACTAAAGGTCAAAAGTTCATTTACAATGTAATGATTTCTTAAAGAAATACAAAAATGTAATGTTTACAACAATTACGTCATATGCTTTATACTTCGGAAAATTGAAATTTGACTTGATTTTTTAAAATCAAAAAGACCGCCAAAACTTCAGGAATGACATTTTTGCAATTGTTACGCAATAATATTTTATTTTGGCCCAATTCAAGCCAAAGCACCTCATAAGTTCATGTCTAAAACCAGTGTTTCCAAATGTCGTAAATAAAGGGTTAAAATAGCTTCCCAACCGGGAATACCGATTGAAGATAAAAGTATAATTAGGATCCAGTAGCGGAAAAATATATTATTATAGAATATTTTAACTTCATGTCTTGAAAAACATCTCTTTAATTTCCATACCTATTGTCAAACAGTAAAATATATTAATCCGGGTTTTAAACTGTTAAAAATTGTTTGGAAAAACAGAATAAAAGAGGAAGGAACAGTAAGTGATAAGCATCAATAATCAGACAGCTTACTCCAAATCTGAAATTACTTATGAGATCGCTAATAAGCAAATGTGATAAAAGGAGTCGTGATATAAAATAGTTTGAAAACACATGTTCCCACGGAAAACATATTTAAGAACTTAATATACTATGCAAGATTTTTTGTCAAAATTTATTTTTAAGCTTTAAGTGCATGACACAATGACTTTACAAAATTCTATTTTGATTTGATGCTAATTGAAAATGATGTTTAAACATTTACGTACAATTGCTCCTTGGATCTGTATAGTAACATTCGTTTCTTACGTCAGATAAAACACCAAAACAGACATCTCTTATGACCTTTTTATTCTTTGCTTTGTATATATATATCGAACTGCCCTGGAGACCAAATGTTCATGTATTCAGCAACTCTTCTCTTCCGCATTCTGTTAAGGTCTCTGTTTTCCCTTACTAAAGCAATTCCTAATGTTTCTTGTTTCATTCCCTTTTCTTTCTTCAGAGTCAGATCTGTCTTCCTTTCTCTATGAGAAAGGAAATCAGGCAACCGTGAACTTCCAGACTCTGCAAAAGAATACAACTGCACAAGTTCCATTTCAATAGCACAATCTCTCAATAGTATTCACTTCTCTTTTTAAGAAAACTCTGCATTGTAGCAAGGTCAGTTGTTGTTTACAGAGAATGGCTAACAAATTAGTCCTATCAACTCTAAGAGGTTGTACAGGATGCGAAAGCAAATTACTTTTCCTACTACCATAAGTGATGTGTAGTGTTGTTTTCTGTAAGATAAGGGCTTCTTATCTAAATACAAACCTTTATGAGATTCTTTGACATCGAAGAATTAATACAAAACGTAACACTTATTTTTTTTTTTTTTTTTTTTTTTTTTTTTTACAAAATAAAGGTTACAGATCATTGCACTAAACTTTTTCTGTTTCATTCTCTTAACTTTAACCACGATTAATTCAATATTATGTGCTAGCAGAATACCTGTTCTTCACACGGGGAGAATGCATTCACTTTGGATATAAAAGGCTGGATTTGGATTTAAACGGCATCGGAATTGTCACTGTTGAACTCAGCAACTTAACAAACTATGGATTCGACACTAACATCGGTCATTTTTGATCAATTTTATACCTCTCTTCCTCCTCTAAGTTACACCATCAAAGTAAATATATAAAAACCATCCTAGGCCCGAACCTCATCTATCTTGAAATTTTGATCGAGATCTGTCTCGTGGTTCAAGGGTTAAGTTTATATATATATATAGTGTGGCCATAAATTCGTTGTACAAAAAGAGAGGGGTGATTCCTGAGAGGAAAACAAACAAAAAAGTTCCAATAAACATAGAGCAAAAAACGTTTATGTGCTATAAGCTGCTGAAAACGTGGGAAAGCAAACTTTAAAGTTAAATATTAAACAAACTACTGATCGTAGACGTGATGCGGCATGATATCGTCAATGAATCCTAATCTGCTCTCTATACAAATTTGCAGTTTTGAGATTTGTGCAATGGCGGCGCAAGAGATTCCCCAAAGGACGTTATGGATTCCTGACTTAAATTGAGTGGACAAGAGCATGAAAGGGACGTCTCACTGCCTGGAAATAATACTACGTTGCAGGTCAATATCAATACACTCAGATAAAAGATGGCGGATGAGGTAATAATCACCGTGCGTGGTTGCATACCTTCTCAAAAAGTACTATTAAAGATGTTGTACGTACAAGAATTCACTGGAAATGTCACGTCGCTACAATGTAAAAATACTTACAACACAAGCCGATACGTAACAGAACATAAAGAAATTCCGATTGCTGATCTGCTCATATTAATGATACTACAAGACTTTTCAGAACGCGTCTACTTTTACTACTACATGAATTGAACAAAGACTACTATTAAAAGACAAATAAAGAATGCGTAATAATAATAATAATAATAATAATAATAATAATAATAATAATAATAATAATAATAATAATAATAATAATAATAATACGCATAACTGTCGAAGCACATTCATTTCAATCATACATTACACAAACGCGACTACGGTATGTTCTTTTTCTCGATCAATGTTCTAAATTGACGGACCTGAAAAAAAAAACATTCATTTCATTTGCGACATTTGTACGTGCTGTAACAGAGGCCGATACTTCTAGTCCCAAATCGTATAACGGGACTGCATACAGAAGAGAGTTGTATCGAGCAAGTTACGGAGGTGGATCTTTATTTAAATGAGGAGAGGATGGTTGTCAGAACGATTATACACACACTGTAAAAAATCGTTGTGTTATTTCAACGACATGACTATGTGTTAATACGATTGTGTTAAAATATAACAAACAAGAGGTTAGCATAACTCACTCTCCATTTGCAGTTGTGTGTCAAATGCCGGTAGTTGAAATGACACACAACCTGTGTCTTAAATCAACACAAGTGTAGAATTTTCGGTGTTGTTTTCTGCGTGATTGCCAAATATGTTGGGCATCTAATTATAAAGGCTTATCAATTGAAGCAATAGACAAACACAGTAGAAAGAAATACTTAAACAAATCCAGATATACGCAAAATTTCATCTTCCACATTTGATACATTTATTGCTTCTTTTTCTAAGCGATTATGTACTAGAAGCTACAAACGCATCAACTTTATTAGATGGCAACTGTCACCGATCATTTGAAAGTGAATATGGAAGAACTATAAAATAAAATAAATAGACAGTCGTCATTTTGTTATAAAATTACATGGCGAACAGATTTTATCTTATCCCGAACGGTTATCGTCGAATATATGCGGCTTAAAGGAGCACTCTGATTAGCCAAATTCAAAAGACCTCAACAATTTATCCCCCTAGAAGCGACGTTCTCTTCATCGCCTCCGTGGCCAAGGCCAAGTCGGAAGAGCACGGGACTAGTAATCGAAAGGTGGTGGTTCGTGCCCTTTTCCCGCCACTGGAGTATTTTTTTTCACTTGTTTAAAGTGTTTCTTAGACTCAGCATAATGTAAACACATTACGCATATAGGCGATTTAACATATTTTTTAGGGAGTAATGTTGTGGTTCATTAATGCTTACGGCACGGCTCAACACCGGTTGTGTGTTAAAGACGTAACACACACCCTGTGTTAAACGCCAACACCTCGGGGTAGGTGTTGAACTAACAGCGCATAGTGGTAGTCACGCTGGAACCACTGCCTTGTGTAAAATTGAGTTGAATTAACACAACCATTTTTTACTGTGCAAGGTGTTCAAAGATTTGACCCACCAATTTAATGTAAAGTTTACAGCAGCGCCAAAGGGACCGGTGGTTGCATTAAAACACTCCTGCGTTTCTCGAATGCTACAGGCTGCAGCAACTATTCTGGCAACCAAATCTTCCTCTCATTTTAAGGCGTCACATAGACTAGTTGTTTGATATTACCCCAGGAAAAGAAATGTAAGGGGTTAAGGTATGGTAAGCGGAGGCGGGCAAAGTACCGGTCCTTCTTTGCCGATCCATTTGTTCGGAAAGGATACAAGGATGCGCTGAGACAATTCCGGACCTCTGCAGCGTAATGTACTGTAGCAACGTCGTGCATAAACCACATGTTTAGAAGAACCAGCCAGTGGCACAGTTTTTAAAAAGGTAACCAAGAAAGTTCTATCGCTTTCTGTGGAGGTCTGTATTCCATTGGCTCTCACACCGTGAGTTAAATGCAAATGGAGATAAGGCGAAAGTCAGTTGTTGGTGTGGGTATATCCAACATACTGCTTGTGGCAGTCCAGTTACACCATGAACTTGTGTAAGGACAGAGGAAACATGGTACCTCCACAGAGCATCATAAGGGCATGTATGCTGTACGAGTTAAAAAACTGGGGTCAAACCTGCTGCAGAGGAGCGGGAGATATGCCAGGCCTTTGGTAAGGGTGTCGTTACTACGCGGACAGTGCAGCGGTAGTTTAACAAGTTTAAGGACGGTGAAGAAACACCGAAGACGCACCACGTGCCGGGAGACCAACAACACATAAAAATGAATTCAGGTTGTAATTGAGGCGAACAGTGACCAGACATGTGAGGAACTGATACGACAATTCAGTGTGAGTGAAGAAACCGTCCGACAGCAATCACATCAACTTCGGAAGCACTGCAAGTTGGGTCGGTGGATCCCACGTGATTTGGCCCCGGGCCAGAAGCCAAAACCTGTGTTTCTTTGCTGTCTCGTCTGAGGAAGGAGCCATTTCTGAACAGAGTGTTGACATGTGATGAGAAGTGGGTGCTGTACGAAACTGCGCGGCGCCGTCATCATAGGTTAGCGTCCCATGAACAGTTTTCAAAACAGCCGAAACCAGCACTGCACCAGCAGAAGGTCCTTCTGTGTGTTTTATGAACTGTTCGTGGCATCGTGCATCGGGAACTGCTACCAGCCGGTCAGAGCATCAATGCAACTGTGTACTGTCAGCAGTTGTGACTCAAGAAAAACTCAAAACTCAGGAGCCAGCACTTCTGAGTCGCAAGGGAGTCCTTCTGTTACAGGACAACGCTAAGCCCCACGTGGCTAGGATGACCCGGGATATTATTCTACGCATTGAATGGGAAACACTATTGCATCCGCCATACACGCCGGACATTGCACCGTCCGATTATCACCTGTTCCATTCCTTGCTCAATCACCTTAGAGGACTAATCTAATTCATATCCCTAGTAGCGGTGTAAACTGAACTTTTAACTTCTTCACTTCTCGCCCACCAAGTTCTACCATGGCCTTCCAGAACATTGGTAGAAAGTCGTCAATGATTATCGGGACTTTTTGATCTTCCAGGTACGTCTTAGGTGAGATATCGATGTTCGAAGGTGGTGGGTGAAAAAGCGACAGAACTTTCTTGGTTACCTGTACAATTCAGGCGGAACCTCTTCCAAAAATATGCGATACTTCCACCCGGTCAGACATTATGGTAGTAGATACAGTCCAATGAGATAATTATCAATGATTTCGCAGATAGACGAGTATGTACATGTTATGGCAATAACAACATAGCCATAAAAGCGTTGTGATGTTGTTAATACGATCAGATCAACAATCGGAATTTCTTTATGTTAAGTTATGTATCGGCTTGTGTTGTACGTATTTTTACATTGTAGCGACGTGACATTTCCAGTGAATTCTTGTACGTGCAACGTCCTTAATAGTACTTTTTGAGGAGGTATGCAACCACGCACGGTGATTATTACCTCATCCGCCATCTTTTATCTGAGTGTATTGATATTGACCTGCAACGTAGTATTATTTCCAGGCAGTGAGACGTCTTTTACATGCTCTTGTCCACTCAATTTACGTCGGGAATCCATAACGTCCTTTGGGGAATCTCTTGCGCCGCCATTGCTCAAATCTCAAAACTGCACATATGGTTAGAGTGGGTTAGGATTCATTGATGATAACATACCGAATCACGTCTACGATCAGTAGTTTGTGTAATATTTAACTTTAAAGTTTCTTTTCGTACGCTTTCAGCAGCCTATAACACGTAAACTTTATTTGCCCTATGTTTATTGGAACTTTTTTGTTTGTTTTCCTCTCAGGAATCACCCCTCTCTTTTTGTACAAAGAATTTATCGCCATACTATATATATATATATATATATATATATATATATATATATATATATATATATATATATATATATATATATGCTTTCCCTCCCTAAAATTTTAAAATCTTTTCAGACCCGAGATCAGTCGGATGGTTCAAGAATTATTAAGTCACAAACACAGTGACCTTCATTTTTATACAGTATATAGATTTATGACTAAAGTATTTACAATAGTACTCGTGTAACTGTTAGGAATCTGTGTGTGACTATTGAGAACATTGTACCTCAACACTAGATACAATTTCCTCCAGCAGAATAAAAAGTATGGATTATTATTGGCAACAAATGATGTAAATTTTGGAGCCATAAACATTAGTCGCTCATTAAAAAAAATACCCATTAGAATTTACCTTCTTGTATGTCATTTTATTCGACTTGATATAAACTATTGATCTATATATATATATGTTATCCTTCCTGAGTATTGTAGTTACAAGATAATGAAATGTTTAGAGTTAATTGTAATTTTGGTACGTATCTCATTAACCATGTTCTGTACTGGAGGCGCGAATCCCGAATTTTTTATTCAGAATGGACGAAGGTTTAGTGGGAGTCCAATAATACAAGATATATATATTTAATCAAAGTATAAAACTTGATTGCTTTGTAAGTAAAGAAAATGTACAAATGAATTATAAGATCAAACTATTTATACTGCGTCAATTATTTGCCTACTAAACAAGCAGAATTTTATTAAGAAAGTCTACAAATATAAGTGGAGTTTGAGGGGGCTGGACCAGGCGCGCATCCAGAAAGTTTTGTTGTAGGTGTCCATATTTAGAGGTCTTTAGCACGACACTACGCCCATGTAGTATTGAACGGGTGCTTTTCTACATCCCAAAAGATGATAACCATTGGTCCTATATTTTCAGAAGAAAATAATAGAACTAGATATTTTTATAAGAGAAAGAGTAATGATGAATTGTAAAATCAAATTTTTCATGCTACATCAATCATTTCCGTGTTAAGCAAGTATAGGTTTATTGAGAAAGTGTAGACATGTACTTGTTAAATTAGGAAGTTTGGGGGGATCTGGACCGGTAGTCCCTCCCCGTGGGTGCGACTCTGGTCTAGACCCGGTAGACCCCTTCTGTACTGTTATCTTTCTACTGTGGTATTGAAGAGATTCCTGAGATTCAGTACTCATCAATATCACTCGCTTCAGCTGTATGTGTGTGTTCTATGGATTTATATGTGTCTTTCGCTTCGATCAAACTATCATTCAAAGCAAACAAACTATCGTTTAAAATATACCTCGGTTTATCAGTAAACTAAATTTTCTGCATTTTTCAAGATACAATTAATTAAGCGATATTGTATTATTGTTAATGAAATATTGAAATAGTAAGAACGAAGATCATTTGAACCCTTTTCAGAAAACTAACCCAAAACAAACTTCCCCAATAGATGAAAATTACCCTTTCTGAATCACTTCCTTAAATTATAATCTCTTCTACATACCTATATTTTATTATTTGCAATGAAATATTCATAGATATCAACTAAATTGTTATAGACATTATGAGAAAATATCTTCCAAAAATACATTTCTTACCAAATAATAGTGTATGATTTCGGGGTTTCTTTCGAGAGAAACGAATTTTTGTCAAGTTTAGGATTGCTAATAATGTAATGGTTACTTACAAAAGATAAAAAAAAATATATATCTAAAGTCGCTTCTGAGAAAAGAGTCTGAATAAAAGTTAAACCTCATTGGTAAAATACATTTTATGAAGTTTTCTTAGAAAAAATAATTTATTTCATATGTAAAATTGTAAAATAATAATAATAATAATAATAATAATAATAATAATAATAATAATAATAATAATAATAATAATAATAATAATACTGATTTAAGGAGTATCAACTCTTATCGGTAAAGCTATTTTCAAGGATCACGTCAGGAAAGAAAACTTAACTTATCCGATATATATTGCTTCTAATTACAGAAATTATTTATATTGTACGGCTGTTAACTAAATATGAACAAAGCTGCTTTAGCATTGTTTAAAGAAAATTGCCCAAAAATAAATTTCCCTTCATTAATGTATCACTTTTTTTTTTTCATCAGCAAAGACTTAAGTCAAATCCTATTACTGAAATATTTCTTGAAATATGAGTAAAAGCACCTTAACCGTTCCTCAGAAAGTTATTCAATATTGCTGATTCTACCAATAACCGCTGCATGTTTAAAAACAAACAATGACTTACGTCATAGTAAGTTAGCTAAGGAAATATTTATTGTGTTTATATATGAAATCCACGAAACTGCTTTCGAGAAAACGCAATTTTCAATTTTCCTTCTCTCACTCTCACTTTGGGATAGGTAAAAGTAAATGTAAAAATAATAAAAACTAGAGAGTTTAAGAAAGCATTAACATTTGTTTTTGATATTGTGAGATGAATGGATTCTTGAATGGTAATACGAACAGATGAAAAGACAGAGATATCCTAAAATCACTTATGAACCCATTGAAACCATGAAGTTATTTACTTCACAACCACAACGCTATTTTTTTTACTTTTAAAAAAGTGGTTGAAAAACACCTGAAAAAACATTTCATTATATTTCTTGCCTAAAACATTACAGCCCCTATGACTCCTCTCATTTTCGTTTAGAGCACATTTAACGAATTGCCAAATCTTAAGTATTGTGAACTGTAAAAAAATTAAGACAGCACTTACCACTGGACAAAATCACTTAACTCCTACGAAACGTTATTTCTACAGCTTTAACACAATTAAAACGATACGGGATAATTATGTTAACCTCCACATTGGTCATTACTGCTAGATGCTCTGTAATATCTATCTTCAATAAACAATATGGAGATAACACAGATCGAACAAGAAATCAGATATTGACAAAGAAGGTGATAACAACCAAACAGCAATATCATTGGTGTAGTTTCTCGTTTTGCGGATACGCTATTCATGGATCCATCACCACTTGTACACTACCAATACTTATGTATCCCATTCCTCTACAGTACATATTCTTTCCCATTTACTCTAAATATTCTCTCTGTTACTTTTCCAATTGTAAAAGAATACTCTTACGTCAAATATAACGATTTGAAATGGTTGCTCCACACAAAGTTCAATCGTCGAGTCGAGATTGTCGAGTGCATGATTGTCTTAATTATTACTTGGCCATTATTGCTGGAGCCTAGTCAATATCAGAAGTCTTTTCTCTAAAGATTCGATCACGATTTCTTTGACAGATTTGCTACCATTCTCTAGGATTTTGGGTCCCCTCAAGATTTTGGGCACATATTACATTTTCTTTAATGAGTTACGTGCCAGGTCAAGCATCTGCGTTTGCAATGAAACAGCATTCTTGATGCAACTTTATCATTATGTTACTGACTTGCCTTAGAGAGGAACCACGCTTATACATTTCCCACGATAACGTTTTGGTGCCAAGTCTTCAAGATTTTCAAAGCAAAGTTGCTACTATCTCTCAACTGTCTTACTTTGCTAGCTATGATTTACAGGAATATTTTGCTGCTGGTGGGCAATATGGTGCATGTAGGATTTCTCAGAATTTGCTGGTTTCCTCATACTTTCAGAAACCATCAGTTATTTAACTTCAGGAACATTTCCATCTTTCTTCCATTTCGGTACCCTAGAGCACATAAAAGCATATTTTCATAATTTCACGTTATTAAATTGTTAAAATGTATTTTTTAAAAATAAGAATGTATTTAAGAGAGTTTCTTTGAGTGAAACATACAGTATATATATATATATATATATATATATATATATATATATATATATATATATATATATATATATATATATATATATATATATATATATATCGTCTGCTCTTCAGGAAATTACATTTAAATCTTTCTTTGCGAGTGGAAATTCAGTAAAAATGAGAAAGCAGATGTTATAAGATGAAGTTCATAGTATCGTATTAGTACAAAAATAGTATATAAAACCGAAATGAAATATTTCAGTTTTATGTATCTTCCTTATGATCTTTAGGCGAAGAATACAGATGGTCAATGAAAGTCAATGGTTATGGATAAGGTTTGAAACCCACAGACACCCTGTTGTCCACCACAAACTCACATAGCCTTGGATCGAAACAGAAATTTCTCACACTTGAGGTGAGCGCTCTCCATGATTGCCTGGTCTTACAATTTTCTCGAAAGTTTAACGTTTTTCTACCACGTTTTTTTTTTTTACATTATACGATTTTTATTTACCGTTTCCGATTTCTTCCCCATTTTATTACACAAAGAATGATACTCCTTAACAATTATAAAACCCTTTTATAAGTTCATGTGGAGAACAAGTAAATTTCTCACACACTGTTACCAAATCAACCCAATGATGTATCTCCTTATTCAGATAGAAAATACCAGTTGCATTTTTTCTCCTGTCTGACACCCCGGTCTTGTGTTTAGGAATAACTTGGTTCAGCATCTTAGCTTTCGTCTGTTAATACTGTCTCGATCATATGGCAGTTTTGATTGATCCTGATATGCTGATGTCACGAAGGGAAGCTAATCTTAACTAATAAAACCATAACTCCAAATGGTTGTGAATTTCGATATTTTGACTTGGAAGAATTTTGTGGATATATATTAAAGGATTTGGGACTGTTAAGACCTGCAAGGTCTTTATTGAAATAACAATTGAAAGTCAACAGAGATGTTGGTTCGATTTGAATATTGGGTAATATACGTGATTCATTGACTTTGAGTTCAGAATCTCTTTCAGCTTCGAAGCTATGTGAGATGAGGACATACAACTTAACACAGAATCCGAAGAACAATTGCTTCTACCAGAATTGTTTTATGTGTGATGATTATTTGTAATGATACACACATCTTTGTTTCCAATCAAAATTATCCTAGGTTAGTATATGAAACCACATATGTGTTTGTGATACGCAAATTCTCATATCTTCCTTTCTCTTTCCGCTAAAAATCATAAAATCTTTCTCTCTTTGAAAAGTTTAACAACTCTAGAACTCTTCCCATAAGTCATTCTACCCCCTGCAGGTCTGAATTGTAACTCAGAAAATAAGAGAAAATAGCTAAATTACGTTAGCAACTTTGAACTAGCGCTGATGATATATAGTTAACTTATTACAAGTTTGAACGGATAAATATCGTGACTGAAACGCGCATTAAATGCCCTTTATGTTGATCTAGTAGTGGCTAGAACATTTGTCTTTGTTTCGGGAACGATTCCTGTTGAGAGCACCGTATGGTTGTAGTTCACCTTTCATCTGAAACCGTAGATCGATGTCTTATGTATCATCGATGTTGTAAAGCGATGCTAAACTCCAAACAAGCAAGCTAAATAAATGAAATGAAATGAAAGTTATATACTCGTAGCATAGAACAAATGTGATTCAATATATTGAACATTGAAGTTTATGCTGTAAATGTATTAGCCACGCTACCTATTAAATCAATAGACCCTATAATAGAGTAGCGTACGTACATGAATTGTTCACAGAAAATACTTGTTCTTAACCGTAACTTCTAGTACAGGAGACAAAATGGACTTCGTAACCCTCGGACTGAATACATTATAAGTGTTTTGTTGCGATCGTTTCGATAGTATTCACTTATAATTTTCGTGTATGTTTATCACTATATTTCTAACATTGAAACAGTTGAGGAATTTCTTGTCTTCAAATGTCTTCTTAAGGCAATAGCAGTGGTGCTATTGATGTTATCACACTCAGGTAGTAGCTCTTTCAAAACAATATCTTAAAAGAACTGTAGCATTATCGTAGATAGATTATTTTATGGGGAGCATATATGAACCGCTTGGATGTCAAATGGCTAAAGTCCAAAAAACGGAAATATGGACGAATATATTCATTCATTTCCTATATATGGGATCCTTTTATAAAATGTTTTTATAAACAGTAAATTTTAAGATCATCAAATACATAGTTAGGACTTTGGTGGCCAGCACAACAAAAAGATGAATTCCTTATTAGGTGTTGAGTTTCAAATTCCTCCACTGATGGATTTCATTTTTTGACTCAGGTCACTTGGCGGCCAAGCATATATATACGTATATAAAATATCACTCGTATCGCTGTGGATTAAATTTTTTCCAGGGTTTTCAGGTAATGTAATAGAATTTTATTATTCAAGATAGATTTTGGCTTGAAATGCCCCTGAAAGTTTTAATCTTAGAAATAAATTGAAAAAAAAAAAGAACACTGAAAGTTTGCCAGGGAGATATAGTTTGACATATTATAGAATGCCATCAAACTAATGGTGTTGCCAACCAAACACAAAGTTTCTCTTTTCTTTTTAAATGGCACTACGTCAGGTTATTATAATTGTGTTAAATGAAAATATACACCATACTTACTATTCAATTTTGCAAATTAAGGGCGCAACAGCATCAGAAGCATCGCTAACTTTAGAGACATCTACAATAGTAATAAGATAAGTGAGATGAATGGGGGCAATGCATGTCTATAGTACCTTATTGACGAATACTATAATCACTATTTCAAGAATTTTGAATAAATGAAACCAAAATTACAAGGGATAATAAATTTAAATTCTTCAAAACCATTTTATTTTTGCTGAGATAATTACCGCATACAATTACATTAGTTGGTTTCTGAAATACGTAAAGACAGCATTCTGAAAAACGTGTGTCGTTTACAGTAATTTGATTTTTCAAACTGTTCTGGAGATATCATAAACATTTGTAAAGTTTTCAACACTGCTTAAAAACATGTTTCTAAGAGAACTTGTAGTTATAATACAGAAAATTGTTCCTGGAATGTAAAAAAAACAAAAAGAAAAAGAAAAAAGAAAAAAGAAAAAGAGGAAGAATAATTTTAATAATTTTCCACAATTACTCTGTTTAAGTCAGCATAGCAATTTCTATCCGTCTTTTTCTTATCTATGGAATGGATTGAGATATCAAATTGCTATAAACTGCATTAAGATATTTATGTCTATCAAAACCTATCTACGTGATCGATGTAATATATATGTAAGCACTTTCTTGGGAAGTCAAACCTTTCGAAGCAAATCAAATTTTCAATTCTTTCTTCGAAATACCTCATGTCATGATTGCAATACGCAACACTGAGGAACTTTCGATGTGCATTACTACATTCGTCTCACGTGCGTCAATAGGCCTCTATAATTTGGACGTTTGTAGTACTACAGCGTCCTAAGTTTGCAACACGGAACAATACATGAGATATTGTATGGTTTTGTTTGAAATGTTAACTTTAAAATACATAGATTTGAAATTTGTAAAAATTTAACGTAGTGCAATTTTTAAACAAAACACAACTTTATGTTGAATTGACTGCACTTTAGTTTAGTGGTATTCCCGAGTATGTCAAACAATGTACCTCTGTCGATATTTGTGTGAGCAAAAGTTTAGGAATTACAAGGTTGCTTCAAGATAAATGTTTCATCCTGTATACAGTCAGTTCTCTTTTTTTCTTTCTTGAAATGTAAAATTTCCTAGGGTCTGAAACAATCGTTAACTGTACTTCATTTGGACAAAGTAAAAAAATGCTTTACAATATAAAAGAAAAATATATAAATTAAAAAAATACAATACATAGCTTCGTAAGTACCATTACATTCCAGATTCATTATATTAACCGATTTTTCCTGGTGGTCAATTCAAAGATTGGAACTTTGGAAAATATCCGTATTTGCGATTACATTAGAATATAGATCTAGTTTTGAATCTATAATACAAAAGTAATTATCGATCAGCACTACAATTTTCAGTATTTTAGGTAGTATTAACATATCCAGTACTGAGAAGGGGGACCACAACGGGAAATGAAATATTTCGAGTAAGAAGACCTGCTCTATCCAGATTCCCCTAGAATACCGCCACTGAGCTGTAGTCTTGTTTCTATTGATGTTATCATTTTCAGATTTAAGCTGTTTAATAATAATGTCTTCTTAGGCCTATACTTTTACCACTGTTGATGTCATCACATTATGCAACTTCCATATTTACATTTACACTATTGCCTCAATTTCTAACTCAATAAAAACTCTGAGACACAACAGGAAAAAAAATACATATCACCCAATGCAATCAAACTAAAGATATACCACATTGACTTGATCCCTAGCCTTTCGTTGCAAGCGCTGCTATCGGCTGACGGAATTCCACTCCCTTTCGCTCGCTTAGCAACAGCTGAACCCTTATTGGCTCAACGCGTGGGTGTGTGACGGTGTAAGCTTTAGTTTGCATTTTTGCCACAGCTCAAGACATTTTAGCAACACTTTAACAATGTTGCCAACCCAACAGAAAATTTTTCCTCAAATGGCACTACGTCAGGTTATTGCATGTTAAACGAAAATAACAATACCATACTTATTATTCAGGTTTGCAAACTAAGGATGCAACAATATCGCAAGCATGGAAAAACAACCAAATTTTAGAGGGATTTACAACAGTAAAACTCATTAGTTTTTTGAAAGCTTTTGTAATATTTGTTAATTGATGGTAGGGACTGCAACCATGCTACTTTATGTAACTTTCAGTATGCCATTTCGCATACGGGGCTTACATTGGAGATTTTTTATGTAATTTCAGAGAAAAAGTCTTCACCTCAGTAGTGTGTTAAGTCAGCAATCTTGGTGCCAATGATATATTATTTCCTATTGTATTTGTGTCTTTTCTTAATTTGTGGATAGGTATATTTATATAAAACTATTGTGACTGACAACCATCAAAAACCAACGTACTTCCAACAGATTTGATATTGCATACATGACATTATGATGGCATTATGATAAATAAATTCATTCATGGGACCGGAACGAAAATTGCGTGGATTGAGCCCAAAAAATATTTCAGCCAACTTACTGAAGACATTTCTGTTCTTATATTCTTATTACGTAAGCTTCGAATTTTCGAACACCGTACTCATGTCATTTGTTCGTGTGCCAAATTCTGTGAGACAGGTTTCTGCATAAAATATATAACATTTTTTCATCAACATCAATCTAATTCATGAAACTCTTCTGAAGCCTTAAAATAATCTCCAAAAACAAAATTAAATGTTTAAAGGCAAGATCGTTTCAACCTTCAAGATACAACGACGATCAATATGAAAAAGGTATTTCCATACGTGATAAACGGCTATATTACTCCCGATTACCCCTTATTCAAGTTCTATTTGATTTTTGATTCGCATTTCTTGTCAATACCTTAAGAAGTTCATATGATCATTAAAGACGTAGACTAACAAAAAGCTGGTAGTTCTTAGAGAATACTACTGCCATAAAATAAGGACTGTGAAAGATTAAAGCTTATGGTTTTGCTCCGCGAAATCTTTAATGGTATGCTCATCATCGGCCATTTCCTGACCAAATGAAAACAAGCACTGATAGTCAAGATACCAATCAGGGCAAGGACTTCGATTACATTACACGGATGATCACCCAATTAGTCTCTTTCCATACTCAAGCAATGTTCTTGAACGTCTCTTGTAATATCAAATTCTACACCACCTTCAGAACTATTTTATCCTTCCGTACCATGAATTTTTTGCAGGTTTCTGTTCCATTTCGTGGCTCATAGAAATCGTTAAAAGAGTTCAATGACAAGGAACACACTCTGGGAATATTTGTTGATGTTGAAATGATTTTTAGGGGCTGTGGTATGCCAATCTTTTGTATATAAGATATGCTAGCATGTGCTAGATGTGATCTATCCGTCTCAATCTTTACTGGAACATTGGACAGTGAAAGTGAAAATTAACAAGGCCATCTCAACCAGCCTTCATTACCATTGAAATTGCAAAGGAAGAGTACATCTTTCCTTTGTTACCTTTAGTGTATACGGTGTAACCTCTGACGTCACACGTCATAATCAACACGTTCGCTGATAATATGCATTCTTTGGCCAAATTCACAACACCCTTTACTCCTAGATGTGGCTTTATATTTGAATATTCTCGACACGTGGATGAATAATTGGAAAATCAAAGTTAATACTCAGAAAATGCAACTGGTTCAAAACATCGTCATCCTTCAGTGCATCTTCTACCTGAAGCCTACCAAGTTCAAGTTTAACTAAGTTTCCACTATCTCGGAATATATGTACTTGTAATAAGATCTCCTAATTAGAACTATACTGTGCAAATTGTACTGAAAGCAAGACAGTGTCTATAAGCAGTTACAGTATTCTTCACTCTCCACACTTCAAACACGAGACAGAATAGAAAATCTACAAAGTGTTGATGAGAGCACAAGATAGAAAATCTACAACGTGTTGATTAGATCACAACACTTTGCACTTATCCTGTCTAGAATATGCTTCAACATTGTACCTCTACAACATGCAGAAAATCACCCAGCATGCACCGTTTGTGAACACTCTAGACAAACACATTACTTAACTCCTTGAAGATATCAACATATCCTATTTAAAGTCATGCTTACACAGTCATGAAACTCCTGGTAACGCACAGTGGGAGATTTCATCGATCTAGGGGAACTTTATTCAGTGTGTGATGCACATTTGACTGTGGCAGGTTTTAACATTCTATTCGATTGAAATATGCGATTTCTTTGATAAAGAATGTTGTTTGTGTATTATTTACCAAAGAAGTAACACATGTGTAAGAAAAATGGACACGATTACACACAATTGGTGAAAGGACAACAGTAGGATTGATGTGATCAGCTTATGTCTAAATAAAAGTTTAGTGATAATGAGTACATTACATTAGATAGTAAGGACAATAACAAGAGTCAGTGAGCACGCAAAACTGACAGGAAAAACAAGTTCATTAGTCTTATTCACTGCTCTGTTGGGAATGATCAGAGAAATCATTGACATAAGGCGCTTTTAGCCATCGTAGTACCTCGGACATTATGTCTCAAAGTTTGGTTTTGGCAGGAGCATTTTTATTGGCAATATATGGATCAGAGGTGATCAGTAGCTAGGAATTAAATCCGTGTTGGTATTCACTTTGGATAATTTTCTTGTGAAGAGTTCCCTATATTTCTTATTGTCTTTATTTAGAGCCTCCTGTGCTTCTTCGGAAAGCTGGCCTATTGGTAGATATAGGACTTCGAGAACGCTTACTGGCATATGATACCAAGAATACTTTTGCAAATACAGTTCCAAAGTGCAATGAGCACACTCACTAAATTTGTTTGTATCAATCGGAAAAACATAATTTAAGTATTCTAAAATAATGTGACATTACTTAATTAAGTGGGCATTTTACCAGCCTTATTTCGAACCATTTTTCAGCATTCCGAAAAAACTTGCGGGCTGTATTGCCATCATTGGTGTTTCCTGCTTGTTGTTTCGGCGTTTGTATACAAATAGTCCAAGCTCACTACGAAAATTTTGTTTGGACCGTTTATTTTTTATTCCATTATCATCCGATTTTCTTTGCCTCGTACATGCCATGCTTTAATATCTAGGCGGTAGGCAATGTGAAGAATACATTACATAAGACGCATCCAAGAATAAACCGGACAGAGTCCAAAAGTCAAAAAGTTCAGATGTACAGTTTTATGAGAAAGAATACCAAGATTATTCATCTCTCTCGGTTTTACTTCACATAAATAATACGTCTGCGTAGACGCACATGATGATACAAAATTACACACTTTTTCATCAATCATACAAAAAAATAATCTTAGGCCAAACGATAAATTCCTTGTCACCTATAGTTATTATGATTAAGGTGAGTTTCTCGATCTGGTCTTCTACTTTCTGGAATTGGTTTTGTACAACCTCAACTGTTTCTTTTGCAAACACAAAACTTATGTGATGACAATCTGGTAGATGATGGAGCGGGATTTTGCCAAATAACACAGTTACGAATGTTAGTGACACTGTACAGTTGAATAGGGACCATAGATACACCAAACAAACTCTCGTCAGTTGAATGCTCATCTAAAAAGGTTGGCGATACATACTTTGTTGCGCACCAGCACAGTCCCCCTTAATTGGCGATACATACTTTGTTGCGCACCACCACAATCCCCCTTAAGACCAATAGTAATGTTGCGAACATCAGACAAAGTTCGAAACACATCTTCTTGTGTTTTACTGAGTCTTCTTATGGTATCATGAAGAAGGGATTGCAATATGTCAACCGATGTCTCTGTGATTTCTATTTCATCAGGATAACAACGTTGCTTAGCATCTCTAACCTTATCATAGGATGGATACATTTTACAGCCTGCTTATTTTGCCTCATCACGCATGTCATTTTACTTGCTTTTCCAAAGATTCGCATCAACTAATAACGCCAAAGCTTCATCTTCTGATAATTTCGCCAGAACGGGAAATGCAGCGCTTCCAGACTTCTTGATTTTTCGTACCCCGTGTGGGGAAAAAACAACAAAACTCCTTGACGATCGCTGCCGAGTAGTGTTTTCCTCCGTAGTTTTAATTCAGTCACCATTGTCAATTCCTCGTTGCTGGTTGATTCTATAAGTTCTTTAACTTTCCTACATTGCACTTTTGAGGTACATTTTCGGTCTACCGCATTTAGTTTCAACAGAAGTATCCGTTGGCAGAACAGGCGCTAAGTTGAAGTCCACTTCATTTTCAAACCATGTTGCATTGTCTTCTATCAACCTCTCCTGGTGCCGATTGGCTTTGTCCCGTTTAACCAGTACGTATACCATTAATACATTTTCTTATTCTTGCTCGCGAACTAGTGGTCAGTTCTACTACCCCAGTTTGTTCCATTATGTAATTTGTTAAAACTTCAACCGCTTTGTTGACACATGTTGTTCCCACACATCTAATATAGCCTGCCATGTAAACACGGGAAACATTTTTACACCACGTCCTTACGTTTTTGCGCAAACTTGCGCAATGTTTCATGATTGTTTTCACTTCTAACCTCAATAAGCTTTCAGGTGAACGTAATCTGCAGGCTGAACACCACAGAACACTTACTTGAAACTTTGTTTGTAATTCAGAAATAATATTTTTCCACATGTTCACACACACACACTTTTCCCACGCTATCTCCTAGGAACACTAAAATGCAATGCAAAGTTCAAGTGCTCGATTTTTCCTTCGGAAACCCACGATACTATTACAGCACTGTACTGGCCACTGTGTAAGCACAGCAGGACACAAGTCAAATGAAGTGCTAGTACAAAGCGTACCTGTCGCTGGCTCTACACGCGTGCACTTGGTTACCCCCTTTCAGGCCATATTTGCAACCGTTGCACGCGACCATTGCCCGAATTCATGTCAATTTCATACCAACGGCATATTTAGCTACCTACATCGCAGGTATTCTTTGCTATATTGCTTGGTCGCAAAATTGAATAGAGTTCCCTTAGATCGATGAAATCTCCCACTGTGCAACGCCTGCATAATTCAGACCATCTGACACTGGCAGAGTTGGAGTGGATCAGTGGGTCAAGTTTTCTGAGTGGATCAGTGGGTCGTGGGTCAACAGCATGTGACCCACTGTGACCCACCACCCACCACCCACCATGACCCCCTGTGATCCACCACCACCGTGACCCACTGCGACCCACCACCCACCATGACCCACTGTGACCCACCACCCACCGTAACCCACTGCGACCCACCACCCACCATGACCCACTGGGACCCACCGACTCAGTATGGTCTACCGACCCTCTCTGCTCACTGCATTGTAGACAGTATCTTCTGAAGACTGGTAAATTTGTCTCTGTTTTACTTTCAAGACCTTCATTTCTCTTCCTTTTCCACTTGTTTCTGTCTACCTACCTGAGGTGAGTATATCTAACCAAGTGAAAAAAAAAAAAAAAACTTCAGACACTTTTGGATATTGATATTTTTAATTGTAATAGTAGCAATAGGACTTACACTACAACTTGGCTTTCGAGACCTGTGAGTTTTTAGAGCTAACTACTGGAAAAAAATACATTTTTGAATCACTGTAATATATAAAAAAAATGCATGTAGCTGTGTGTGCCTGATCATCACGGTCAAATTGCCAAGTCAAATGAAATTACTTTTGGTATATAGTTCGGCCTTAATCCGAATTGGGATGTTATATTCCTTTTATTATAATGCATAATATCCTAAGGAGGTAGTGATGATTCAAATTTTTGCGTGAAAAAAAATGAGTATCTCGCAACCCGTTAAACTTACGGGGCTGAAATTCAGTGTATTAACTCTTTATTGAAAATAAACAGAATGTGTCCTAGCATTTTTAAAATTCTCCTTTATGTGGGGGAGGGGCACTTTTCTATATATGGAAAATTGGTAGTGAGTTGGTTTGTAAAAATTAGGGATGGGCACGAGCGAGTTCGAGCGAGTTTTCTTTGAAACTCGACTCGACTCGAAACAGACATGTTTGAACTCGACTCGAGAACTCGGCTCGAAAAATTTCCTCCAACTCGACTCGAAACTCGACTTTGGTTCGAGTTTCGAGTTGAGCCAAATCGAGCCTAATCGTGTGTGTAGTTCAAGTACTCTCTTCAAGTATTATACATACACAATACAATTATTATCAATGACACTACTACTACTACTACTACTATTACTACTACTACTACTACTACTATTACTACTACTACTACTACTACTACTACTTATTATTATTATTATTATTATTATTATTATTATTATTATTATTATTATTATTATTATTATTATTAATTTCAGCACGCAAAATGTCACACATGTAAATATTTTCGTGAAAGCAGAGAAATGAACTTGTTTTTCCGATTGCCTTTGTAAATAGCTGTGCGATTCTTCCTGTTATTTGAGGAGTGTCTGCAAATTTTGACTACCATAGCTTTGCTCAAATAAATGACACATTGCCGCAGAAAAGTAATATTGTTCTTCTCCTATTTTTATTGCCTCCTATAAAAAAGGAAAGAGCTTAAAACTATTCAGTAAAGAAAAGTCTGAACCTCTGTAAGTAGGGACCTCTGATTACAGATTCCGTTTGGTGGTAACTTGTTTACTTGCAGAGTTGCAGGGCTGTTGAACAATAAACCACACGTGTTCAGTTGCAGTACAGTCTAAATCTGTAAGAACGTTTGCCTCCAATGAATAAGATAAAAGAGAATTTCTGGCCATACAAAATATGAAGAAACGAAGTCATCACTTTATTTACCATGATGTGTGTGTGGGGGGGGGGGGGCGCGGTAGCTCAGTAGTAGAGCGTTCACCTCCGGTGCTTGGGGTCCCTAGTTCGATCACAGCTCTCGCCGTGTGAACTTTGTGGTGGACAAACACCGTGCTCGTGGGTTTTCTCGGGATTCTCCCGTTTCCTCACACTTTCTTCATTCCACCATTTCACTCATCTCTCATCATCACCGTCTCCTTTAGCCTAACCGGCAAAACCGTGGGACATAAAACTTAAAGATTCATTTCGTTTTTACCATGATACGAGAGGATTTAGCGAACATCATGATAATTGTCACTTCTGGTAAAATTAAGTTATTAGGTGGACCGGATTGGTATTAAACCACAAGGGAAACTTGTTTGGTATGTGTCATTGTATCGAATTGCATAGGAATGATGAACTTTCTTTTCATACTTACTCGAAAGTCATAAAATGTTTCCACGAGCTGCCCATATTATACAAATAACAACATTGTTATCCGGAATAGGCTTTTTATAATATTGTTAATAATAATAATAATAATAATATGTAGAAACTAGATGACGATTATTCTTCTCGCAAGAAATTCTAAATATGAGGAATTTAAAAATACCATAGGAAAATTATAAAGCTAAAGACAATATAGGAATATTACTAAAGAGTATTATGAAGATAATTTAAAGTTAGGTATGATTTCTTTTGTCACTAGAATTCTTTATAATGATTGATACTAACAGAAAACAGACTAATAAACCAATATGTTAATACTGAAAAATTAGTAATTTCTCCACATAGCCTATGATAAGATATTCAGAAAAGTGATCAATTTTGAAGTATCCCTTTTATTAATCATTCATAATGGGAGCCATTTCAACACAGCTATACACAGTCACATATATAAAGACAAGGAGGTTTAATGTTGATAATTATGGTTGGAGGGGTTATTCGAGATATATATGATAAAATATTGGAAAATATGGTAAATTTTATGTATTAATTAATTAATTACGAGTATTCATAACGTGAGAGCTGCTTCAACACGGCTATAGCATAAAGGTGTATACCAGGAGATAAATTGATGCCCACATCAATTTGATTAAAGAGGGGTTACATGAGACACATCATGTATAGGCCTATATCCATCTTAGAATACCCCGGCAACCCTGTTTTTTTTCTGTTCTGGAGTTAGCAGTTATCTGAATCACCACGGTGCTCCGCCCGTATTTAGGGTTGTCAACGGATCGAGTGGCTCGGCTCACAGCTTATCTTCTATCGAGCCAAACCGAGAAATGAACCGAGTCAACACCTCACCTAACCGAGACGGCAAAAACCGATGGCTCACCAGGGCCGAACCGAACCGATTCGGTGGCTCATCCCGAACGAGTCGGCTCAGGCCATCGGCTCAATTGAGCCGAGCCGGCTCGAGCTGTTTGCTCAGTTGAACCGAGCCGAGCCCGTTGACATCACTACCCGGGTTGGGCTTCTGCTTAGGTTCAGAAATACGACCGTGCAGGTCTCATCCTTGATGGTAAAAACTACAGTATATACATATATTAGTGCTCACGACATTTGAGGCTGTCCTTTTATTTAAAAAAAAAAAAAAAAACTATTGTGCTCTCGTTATCGAGACAAGATGAGACGCAAGCAGTGTCCCCTCTCGTGAGCAACACTAAAAGTATTCCACAGTACGGCTTACATTTCCCATGGCTTTCGCTTTACAGTTTAATCAGGCCATGATTTCAAATCGAGCTAAAACGACCTAAACGAGCGAGCCATGTACCAAACTTGACTCGACTCGAAACTCGATCTCAAAAACAGTAACTCAGCTCGAAACTCGACTCGAGAAAGCAACCTTTCACACGGCTCGAAACTCGACTCGAATTCGAGTCGAGTTTCAGCTCGACTCGTGCCCACCTCTAGTAAAAATGATCGAAAACGATCGATGTTATTTAAGGAAAAAAATCAGAAACAAAAAATACAGTGCTTGGCTTCATATATCCATTGCTTTCTGTTAGAATAATTGCTGAAGCTTATGTTTATTATATGGAGCGCTTACAGCACAGGGCAATCTACCCATAAAGTTGTGAGAAAAATAGGCATAAAATTTGTACTGTAAGCTTAATTACACGGAAGTTTTAAGTTTGGATTGTACGCATAATTGTATGGAAAATTTTACACATTTTTTCCTTTATGTTGGTCTACTTACTTTGATTTGAAACTGAAATTTCATCCTTTTTTCCACTGAAAAGTATTGATAATTCAACAAGGAAATAATTATATTATGATAATTTAATTGAAATTCATCGTAATTTGGCACATGGCAAACAGCAGTGTGGTAATTGAAGGGGGAGGAGGGAAATTCCCATTCACCTCTGAACACTTTCCAGAAACCTCGTTCCCTTTCTAGACGGGGGAGGAAACTTGGTAATGGTATCAAACCTTCATGTGTAACTACAAAAATTAAATTTATAAACAAATAAGAAATCATCAGTTTATCAGGCTTTAATTGATAATTTATTCACAAGATTCCCTATCAAAGGTGTGGTAGATGAAGTTTCTGTTCTACATGGGTCGACATTGCAAACTGACATGGTCGATATGGAAAAGATGTTGTATGGTGATGGAGAGATGATACTTCATGCTGAGTATTTCAAACCTGACCAAGAAAAATCGTTATCAGACTTGAGTCTAACAAGTAGATTGTCGATGAGAAGTTGCAGAAATCGGGTAGAAGTATTATCAATTTCCACGACAGAGTGGAAACGAAGATTTCTCCTTATGAATTTACAGATGACATATTAGAAATAGACTAAGTGCTCAAACATTGTCTAACTTGTTGCTCATCAATGTTAATGACCCACCGCTAGACAAGCTCGAAATAGACGAGCTAATTATTTCTTGGCTGAAGGATGGACATCATTCCGCTGCGGACGATTTACCACGAAAAAGTTACCAACAGGAAATAAATCCGATTTCAGATTTGTTTTAAGGTGGAAAATTACGAGTTATAGAAAATGTATACTTGTATTAGTAATGGCTAATTACTTATGTTATTCAACTTTGTATCTAATTTTTAGTAAGTCTCTGCTTTAGGTAAACTACTTTGAATAAATATTAATAATAATGGCAATTATGCATATTTGTAACTTATATTTAACGTGGTGTTTTAGTGACTACACAAATTACAATTATGAGCATGCTTTAGGGAAATGCTCTCACATAGGGTACCAGACCACCTTTATACACTATGAAAAACTGATTTTTCAAGTTTTTTTGTGAGAAAAATACTGTGAACTGAGAAACCATAACCTTTTCCATATTGTACAGGGATATTTTCCTGCGAATAGAAGTTTCTTGGGGAATGCGTTCAGAAATTAACACTTGCAAGAATACTCTCTTAGTACAAGTATATTTTAGGCACACACTAATTTCCCCCCACCCCGAACTGCTTCAATTTCCTCACTGTCAAATACTTTACCATTTTATATCGTAAAGGTCAGATCCACCGTTATTGTAACAGAGTTGTGCTTGAGCGATTGACTAGAAATTCAAACTCCGATTAGTAATAATTTCGCATTCTTGTTTTATTACAAGTGTAAACTCTTTAGTCAGTTCAGAAGAGGCCATGGATCGTGTTCAGAGTTGGTGACGATGGATTTTGGTGAGTCAGAATAGGTCAAAGTGGATGAGAGTAGTTCATGGTGGGTGATGGGTCAGAGTGGGTCACCGTGGGTGGTGTGTCATGGTGGGTCAGAGTGGGTCATGGTGGGTGGTGGGTTATGGTGGGTCGTGGGTCAGAGTGGGTCATGGTGGGTGGTGGGTCAGTGGGTCGTGGGTCACGGTGGGTGGTGGGTCAGTGGGTCGTGGGTCAAGTTTTCATTGACCCACGCCAACTCTGGACACTGCAACGTGTTTGGTGCTTAGATTTACCCTAGTTCACCTACAGGTGGCAACTCATTACCAAACCTTTCACCATCAGTCGATTGACACCTATTTCATGAACTATCAAGGATTGCGATAGTTAGGCCTATGTCCGCTTCAACAATATATTTGATACACACTTCATAATCACTCTATAGTAAATAGGATGTAATAGACTTTTCAGACTCTGAACTCATACATTGAACTTTCAAGACATCGTGCTTGAACTCTGTTGGACCCATTTCTGTATGAAAATCTATAATATTACATTATATTTTACATATTGAATACCGTTTCATTTGATGCATTAGAAGTTATTTTTTTACATAGGCCTAGACTATTTTGTATCGAAATTTGTCAGATAGTTTTCTGCAATAGAATTTTCGTTATATCTTATATTCACATTTTTATATTGAAATATATATTGTTCGGAATTCTAAATTAAACAGATATGCTATTTCTTCACATATTGCATACAACTCTGTTAGACTGATTACTGCATTAAACATATAGAACATTCTGTTTCTCTACATATTAGTATCAAACTCTGCTTAATTCCTGCGTTAAAATCTATGTTATTTCTTAACATATTACGTATCAAATCTGTTTGACTATTTTTTTTTTATTAAGAAGTTAGATATTACTTTTCTGAGTCCTGATCAATGGATTAAAATAACACTGGAACCGCGGATGAGTTATTTCTTATCCAAATCATTTTTTTCTTCTTTTGTATACCTCAGATTGATTCATATTGCAATGAGATTTTATTCGTTTTAAGCATTTGAATAGAAATATATAATCAATTAAAGCGCTTTGTTTTGTCCGTAGTGTCGGAGATAAATTCATGATTATACTAGAACTAATCTGATATTATACTAGAATGGCTGGATCATTTTCGACTCAAGATATAATGCGAGTTGAAAGCAATTTGGACAGTACAGAATTGCTCTTGGTATAAGGAAGTTGATACATTATATTGAGCCTATCAATATTCAACTGCATCTCATATGCACAACCTATTTGCCCTGAGATTGCCGTGAGGCAAGCGACATTATCTCGTTAGTCATATAGTAGAGCATTGTGATCAACCGTAGTCCGATTCCGAGAATAGTTCATGGAGCGTTTTCCAAGGCTAAGTTCACAGCGTCTCTGCTCCTAGAAATGTTCCAAAAAGTGCGTAATTGTCGTGTAGTTCGTACCACTGTGAATCATATTGTAAAAAAAAATACATGACACAGAGTCCTTGGCAAACCACACTGGCGCGAGCAGCTAGAATTATTTTTCAAAAAGATTCATGATTGTGGATGGTTTTTCGTAAAGGGACAAACTGTGTTACCGAAAGGTGGAGCAAAACAACAAAATCAATGCTACGTACTACCATATTCATTTCCTGACTGACATTTACCAGTATTGTATGGATAAGACGTGAACCCGGTTGAACTGCACTAAGACAAGGTTTCCAACCACATAGCGAAAACATCACTGAAATTATATTGAGGAACTTGTCCCATCGTGGCATGACTGAAAATTACCTCCTGGTAAAAGTCCTGCCCTTGAGTGTTCAACCATATTGTCACGAAGTATTTGACCTCCTCGTCTGAAGCGAAGAGACGGCCTCCTAAGTGCTCCTTCAAGTGCGGTAACAGGTAAAAGTCGCTTGGAAGGAAAACCATTCTCTAGGATGAGGGATCGATGATGTATCAGCTAAACTGCTTCAACAACGTGGTGGTCTTCTGGTCTCTATGCAGGTATGCGTTGTCGTGAAGAAAGATGACGCCCTCGCTGAGAAGTCTTTGCCGTTTCCTCCTGATCAGTCGTGTCAAGGACTCATAGTATCGGGTAGTGGTCACTGTGACCCCTCTTTCCTAAAACTTCCACGAGCATTAAACCAGTGTTGTCATAAAACAGTATGACCATCACTTTCCCGGCAGATGGCATCACCTTAAACTTCTTTGTCTTTGGAGAGAGAGGTGCCACTTCTTTGATAACCGCTTAGTGCTAGGTATGTAATGTTTCGTCACTCGTGAAAATGCGATGAATAAAACAGTTTTCTTCCGTGGAAAACCGTTCCAAATGTTGCAGCTTTGTCCCCTTTCTCTTCTCCTTGTTTTCGTTGCAGAGATTCCTTGGAACCCATAGGGAACATACTTTCCGATATTGCAGAATATCGTGTACAATGTAACGAACACTTCCGAATGACATTTCCAATTCTGCTATCGGATGCAGGTCATGAATCAGCTCCTCCACGCGAGCTGTCTTCAAATCTGTTGATGGTGTGCTGAGACGGCCACTGTGCTCCTTGTCGATGACGTTGTCTCTACCAGCCACAAACTTTCGACACCATTCTGCGACATGCTGATGAGACATTACACACTCTCCGTAAACCTCTACCAGCTGCCGGTGAATTTCAGCCACAGTTACATGTTTTGCTTACAGCGGAATTCTTCACGAGACCAGTTTCTCAAACGAGAGTCCTCTTTTGTTTACATACATCTAGCGCTGTAGGTGAGGGTGGTTAAAACTGCACAGTTGTCAATTTCTTGTATTAAAATAACCGCACACTTCTCTGTAACAGAACTCCAGAAATGTCGGCCTTGTAACCTTAGTTTTTGATTTTATCTCGTATTTCAGAAATAAATATTAATATTTTTATAACGTTGCATAAAGCACTTCCATGAAAATATTTACAAGGGGTAGTTTACTCTTGGTGATGAGTATTTTTGACAGTTTAGTAAAATACAACTAATGAGATTTTGTTGTAATTTTATAAACAAATATTTCTTTACTAACCAGAACATACGGTATAAAACATTTCTTACGGAAACATCTACATTGTGTTGTTCATTTTTGGGAATGAATATTCTTTGAGCGAAATTTTTCCAAAACGCCCTATAATTGTGTTGTTATTTTGTTCACGAAAATGTTTCATTGATAAGTGCAGCACAATATGATTAAGTTTAAGGACCAGGAGCGAGACACTTTAGTGTGGCGGTCCGTACCTTTTATTTAGTTTGAAGTTAGAGAAGTTCAATTTTTACCGATGTCACTTTCCTTAAGAACCGCCACTGCCTCCAATATATTATGACATAGTTGCAATAGCATAAAACAAATTAGAGTTCTGAATAATTTGATTTGTAATCACGTTAATTTAAAGAATATTACTTACTATGTGACCAGGGACGTAGCCAGAGTTCTGAGTTTGGGGGGGGGGGTATATTTGAAAATGAAATAACTTATATGGTGTTTTAAAACAACACCAACGACGTTTGGGAGGTGATTCCTGACGCCAAGATACGACAAAAAGTATAGCCCAACCTGGGTGCACAAATGCTTCCTTTCGGAATTATAGGCTGCCTAAAACATAAAAAAGATAAACTTTAAAGGTCCGTAGCTCCGAAACTATGGGACCTACCGTAGGCAGGTCAAGACTTCACTTAGAAACTAATGTGTGCCCTACCCAAATATCCAAGTTTCAGAATCCTCCGGTACTTCCGCAAGAATTTTTATAGAGGTACTTGGTGAGTACTTCAAATTATATGTCCATTGCCAAACTCACTCTATAAAAGTGGTTTCGTGAGTACCTTAGGATTCTGAAACATGTACTTTTGGATAGTGAAATATTACCCGATAGTGTATCTCTTCGGAATACTAACCGAAAGCAGAAAACCTTTCATACTACGAGTACTATTTCACAAATCTCACGCAAACACTAAGTTGTTCAGAAACACTAAAATCTCGCGTATCATCAGCTATAGCGCTGAACTTCGTAGCGGTATTCAGTTCACTTACAATGATATTGATGATTTCCTCACTGCAGCACAAGATAACTTCATTTTGAATTTCTGGGGATAAATAAGTGATATTTCCTGGCGCTGTATATTCTTTAAAAAAGGGTCAAAACGTCGTAAGAACTCGAATATTTGCAAGAAATTCTCTTTATTTAAACTGTTGTCATCTTCATCGTTGCCTCGGAAAGCCAATCCCTGTCGACCTAAATGGATTACAATGGCCACTAGGCCTATACGTTTTAAGCACAGGCAGTTATTTCTTATCTAGATGCGTGGTTTTATAGATCCAAAACATCTCCAGTTTCTTTGGACCTCTGAAAACAAGTCATTCACATGAATGTTTTGCTGTGAGGTGCTAGCAACTTCCTTAGCTTCTTCCTTGTCAACAGTGTCCGAATGAATATTTTCCTCAGCAACAACATGCACCTAATCAGTTTCGCTGCAGGTACTCCTCAATTGTTTCTCACTTTTTCCATGTGAAATAAAATATACAGTTTTTATAAACCTCTCCATATTTAACTTAATTTCAAGAACACATACATAGCAAACTTAACACTGCGCACTCCACGTTCAGTAAGAAAACAGACTCTTTCCCGCTCAGCCGGTTGCTAGCGTCAGTACATATACGGGTCTAAATAGCTTCTCATCTGTTTTGCCAGCATCGTTGTTAAATATAATAAATATACGAAAGTAAATCTACACTTAATACCTTCTGGTAAACTAATCAACATGCACGGCAGTGCATGGCAGCCAAGTTCCTCGAAGAAAATGAAAACTGGCCTGCACTGCCGTAAGCATATTATACACGAACAAGAGTTTTGGGTAAAATCACCGATTTCGAGGCTTTGTAAAAACGATTCTATTAAGAGTAGAAACATGAAATTTAGAATGTTAGGAGATATGTTACATATGTATTCATATGCCAAATCTCACATTCCTACCTTCAACCATATTCGAGTACTGGACCCCCAAAATATGCAGTTTTCAGGCTAACTGACTCACTGACTCACTCATCAAATTGATTAGGTACTTCCCAATGAGATAGAAACGTGAAACTGTGCATAAAGGTACCTTATAATGACTTGAGTATGGAAAAAGTCCGAAATTTGAGGAATGTTCTATGGGAAAGTTTTTATAAGCAAAAAATTGTCCTTAGCCAAGCAAGAAATCGAATCATTCACTTACTCAATAAATTGATTAGGTACTTTCCAATAGAATAGAGATGTGAAACTTTGCATGAAGGAAACCTATAACGACTTGAGTATGAAAAAGGTCCGAAATCTGAGGATTGTGCTAGGGGAATTTTTTTATGGGCAAAAAACTGTCCTTAGCCAGGAAAAAAATCGTTTCACTCACTCACTCATCAAATTGATTAGGTACTTCCCAATGAGTTAGAAACTTGAAATTTTGCATAAAAGTACCCTATAATAACTTGAGTATGGACAAAGTCCGAAATCTGAGGAATGCGCTATGGAAATTTTTTATAGGCAAAAAACTGTCCTTAGTCAGGAAAAAAATCGTTTCACTCACTCACTCATCAAATTGATTAGGTACTTTTCAATGAGACTGAGACGTGAAACTCTGCACAAAGGTACCTTATAATGACTTGAGTATGGAAAAAGTCCGAAATTTAAAGAATGTACAATGGGAAAATTTTTATAGGCAAAGAACTGTTCTTAGCCAAGCAAGAAATCGTTTCACTCACTCACTCATCAAATTAATTAGGTACTTTCCAATGAGATAGAAACGTAAAACTTTGTATAAAGGTACCCTATAATGACTTGAGTATGAAAAAAGTCTAAATCTAAGGAATGTGTTGTAGAAAATTTTTATGGGCAAAAAACTGTCCTTAGCTAAGTAAGAGATCGTTTTTACTCATTCACTTTTCAAGTTAATTAGGTACTTTCCAATGGGATAGAGACGTGAAACTCGGCATAAAGGTACATTATAATGACTTAAATATGTAAAACACCGAAATGTGAGGAATGTGCTATGGGAGTTATTTATGGACGAAAAACTGTCCTTATTCAAACACAAATCGGTTCATTCTCTCCCTTATCAAATTGATTAGATACTTCCCAATGAGATAGAAACGTGAAACTTTGCGTAAAGGTACCCTATGATGACTTGAGCATAGAAAAATTCCGAAATGTGTGGCATGTGTTATGATAATTTTTTTTTTATTGGCGAAAAACTGTTCTTAGCCAAGTACAAATATTTTCATTCTCTCAATCATCAAATTGATTAGGTACTTCCCAATGAGATATAGACGTGAAACTTTGCATAGAAGCACCCTATAATGACTCGAGCACAGAAAAAGTCCGAAATGTGATTAATGTGCTATGGGAATTTTTTATGAGCGAGAAACTGTCCTTAGCCAAACATAAATAGGTTCGTCCTCTCACTCATCAAACTGATTAGGTACTTCTCAATGAAATAGAAACGTGAAATTCTTCATAAAGGTACCTTACAATGGCTTAAGTGTGAAAAAATTCGAAATGTGAGGAATGTGCTAATGGAAATTTTTCATGAGCGAAAAACTGTCCTTAGCAAAGCACGGTTCATTCAGTCACTCATCACATTGATTTGTTAGTTCCCAATGAGATAACGACGTGAAGCTGTGCATAAAGGTACCTTATAATGACTTGAGTGTGAAAAAGGATCGTAATATGAGGAATGTGCTATGAGAATTTTTTCATGGATGTAAACTGTCCTTAGCAAAGTAGAAATCGGTTCATTCATTCACTCGTCACATTGATTAAGTACTTGTTTATGAAATATTGACTTAAAAGTCTGTATATTGGTACCTTATAATGACTTGAGTATGGAAAAAGTCTAAAATTTAAGTAATGTACTAAAGGAAGTTTTTTATGGGTGAAAACTGTGCTTAGCCAAGCAGAAATCGGTTCACTCACTCGCTCATCACATTGGTTTTGTATTTCCAATGAGATAAGTCGTGAAGCTCTGCATAAAGGTATCTTATAATGACCTGAGTATGGAAAAAGTCCAAAATGTGACTAATGTGCTATGGAAAAATTTTTATAGACGAAAAATTGTCCGTAGCCATTAGGTATTTCCCAATGAGATGAAGATGTGAATGTCTACACGAAGGTAGCTTATAATGGCTTGAATATGAAAAATATCCGAAATTTAAGGAATGTTCTATGGAATTTTCTATGGGCGAAAAACTGTCCTTAGTCAAACGGAGATCTGTTCATTTACTCACTCATCATTGATTAGGTGCTTCCAAATGAGATAGAGAATTGAAACTCTGCATGATGGTACCTACCTTATGTAATGACCTGTGAAAGTAAAGGTTCCAAATTTAAGGAATGTACTATGGAAATTTTTATGGGCGAAAAACTGGCCATAACCATTAGGTACTTCTTAATGAGATAAAGATACGAAACTCTCCATAAAGGTACCCTATAACGGCTTGAAAATGAAATTTGAGGAATTTGCTATGGAAATTTTTTCATTAGCCAAAAAAAAAAAAAAAAAAACTCCTTACAATCGGAAATCGGGAACGATTCCATTATTGAACACATCATATGCATAGTGATAATGTTGTCAATCGTCTGAGTGGTCGAGTTGGTGCCGTTCTCGCTGGTCTATTGGCTACGACGTGCGCCTTTGGTGTATGGAGTCCTGGGTTCGATTCCCGGTGGAAGAGCCTTTGGAATCCTAACTTTCCTCGATGTTTCTGTGTTCGTGTCCCTGTCGTTCTAAGTTAATAGAAAAATGAGCTAAGGTCACTGAGAAAAATCCGTTATCCGGACACCGGTATAGTGTACAAATATACGGGACCCTTATGTTTACTACAGAAATCAATACTTAACATACGTTATCCATATGCTACATACGTATTGCCCTCTTTCCCGCTTAGATGTTATACAATATCATTGCAGGATGTCTGACACCTAACAGTCTTCCGTACATTACGTACGTCAGCTATAAGTTACATACGGCCATCTGTATGTGAGATCCTGACCGCCTACATATAGTCTTTTCGTTCGTGTGGAAAGTACGTTTATTCGGAACACTTATACGGAAAGTACGTTCAAATATTCTTCTTCAGTTATACGTTTAGTGTACGTTAAGTCCAAAACCTACAGGATTTACACATGTAACCAACGTTTTTACGTACGCACATAAAGTTTTTCTTAGTATGCGAGTAAATTAAGTGAATGCTAGTAATAAGTAGTTAAGCAAGTTAATGAGGCACGTTCTGTGAATCAGTTAACTTTTAAAAACGTAGGCTAAGACACGTACATACTGCCGTAAATTTCGTGGTTGGAAACCCAGACAAGGAAAGCCAATATTTTGTCTTTTTTCGGTGAATATTTTTCTTTTATTGCAGTCATTGTTATTAAATAGATATTGAAATAAATTTGATAAGTAAGGTAATGTAGAGGTGAGAATGTTTAAAATTAATGAAGTTTTCGAAGAAATGAGAAATCCAATTGTTCGAATTTATGTGAGACTAGCAACAAAATGTAACCGATTTCGTAAATATATTGGTACCACGAGTTATATTATAGTTAGCACAGTCGTTATGTAAAAATGTTCTCAGCCTTTTCATCAACAGTGAATTTCGTGCCTTTGCTCTTTATATTTCCTGACTTTGCCCTCCGGGGATTTACCCCCACACCCTCGCCTTTGCTCGGCCTACTTCCTCACACCTCTTAAGCTTACAATTCCCGAATTTCAAGTTTCTTTTCCTATTTCAACTATCTAAAAGATAAGATTTTGTATTCCAGGAAAACGAGTATTTAAATAACATTGTGATTTCTTCATCGCCCTTTAGACTCCTTAAAAATTAAAAATATTCAATTTTAGCAATTTCCCTGTTGGTTAGTCCCGGGAGGCTACAATCTGGCCGAATTTCATCATTCTAACCCTGGCGGAAGTGCCTAAACATTTTGGGGTGTAGAAGACGTCCAATATAAATAACATGGAAAAGTTTTTTCTGTTCCTCATAAAACCACTCTAAATTTGGAAATTTTCATTTTTACTGACTTACGTAGGTAATACTAACGAAAACGTTGAAGCATACCGAATTTCACGTTTGTATTCCAATTTCAAGTACCTAAAATATGAGATTATAAGTCCAAAAAAGGCCTTTTTAAATAGCATGGGAAATTCTTCATCTCTTCTTTAGACTCCCCAAAATTAAAAATATTCACTTTGGACCATTTTTCTGTCGGTTATTTCCGAAAAACTACAATCATGTCAAATTTAATCATTGTAGTTCTATAGAAAGTGCCGTATAATTTTGAGGTATAAAAGGTGTCCCATATAAATACGTACCATGGGAAAGATTTTTCAGTTTCCCATAAAACCACTCTAAAGTTGGAATTGTTTATTTTTACTGATTTACTTAGGTAATACTAATGAAAACGTACAAGCATGCCGAATTTCAATTTTTTATTCCAATTCCAAGTTCCTAAAACATGAGATTATATGTCAAAAAAAAAAAAAAAAAGACCCATTTAAATAACATCGGAAAATTGTTCATCATTTCAACTTTCCACATCAACCGGAAGCACCCTTTTAATTTATGTCAGTTCATGTAGTTTTATATACAGTTAGGATATGTTGGTGGCAAATATTATTAAGTTTACAAACTATTTGAAAAGTGTATATCATTGAAAGGAAAACCCGAGGCAGTATGAAACTGCGCAACATGGGCGTCATGTAATGAGCTCCGTAATTTCGCAATGTGAAAAGGTAGAGAACAACTAAGTATATTGAAACACGAGCTGTGTCTAGTTATGTAGCAGAGAGGATTCAGCATCAAGGGTTTTGGGCCCTATTGATACTCTTTGTATTTAGGTAATGAAAAATGAGATGTTAGCGATCGTGATTTTGTAGTTCAGGTAAATGAATTGGAATATCGTTTGGACATAACTCTCTGACAGATATTTAATAGAATAAATCCTCCCCGCTGTTCTAGTGGCTAGCGTGTGCGCCTTTCTTGTACAGGGTCTTGGGTTCGATTCCCGGTGGGAGAGCCCTTGGGAACTAATGTTGTATGTGACACATTATTACTCCTTTAAAAATGTACAATTTTAAATTTAAATCCAGCAATATGCCACAATTGAGAATCCCAATATATTGACATGATGAACTACAAAAAGAAGTGAAATATGAACAAAAACACCAGAGGTGCAAAATGTGCAGCCAAGTTCGTCAGCCTCAAAAAGTGTTGAGATGAGGATGGATGAGCCAAGTTCCTTGACCATTGCATCTGAAAGGAAAACTGGAACTTGGCGCGAGGTGTCAAGGAAAATGATGTGGTGGGCGTGGTGAGTTTGGGACCACCATCAACCTTAGGAATATCAACTTTGCTAAGGCGCTAAAGCACATATGCAGTATACTGCAGTAAGATTGGTGGTTCGAAACCCAGACAAGGAAAACATATTCCTCCACGAAGTGTCGAGGTAAATTATGTTAACGAACCTTAGGGATGGTGTTTGTGAGCGTGGTGGATTTGGGGGTCACCACTATCCTTAGGACTGAAATGTCCCGGCCGTGAAACTAGGAACAGACATCTTAATGTATACGAATATGTTAGATACCTCGCGCCAAGTTCCAGTGTTCCTTTCAGATGCAGTGGCCAAGGAACTTGGCTCATCTATCCTCATCTCAACACTTTTTGGGGCTGACGAACTTGGCTGCACTTTTTGCACCTCTGGTGTTTTTGTTCATATATGAAATACTATGTCACAAAACTCAGCAATGGGGGAGAGGGATCCTCGTAGCCTTTGAGTCGAATCGGGCTTTCAGTTTTTTCTTGCTTGGTTATAAAAAGTGCATTCGAATAGATCTTTAGCTCTTAGTACCTCAAGGCGACTATAAGGCTGGAATCACTCTAAGGGCTGGAAGAACCTTCCAATGTTAACCAAGATGACGCCCAGCCCCCAAAGTTACTGATCTTATACACTTATTACGGTTCACTTAACGTTAAAGAAATAGTCTATAAATGGATTTAAAAAATAACCATTTCTGTTTACTATGGATAATTTTTCATTTATTGTCGTATAAAAATGTAACATCAATTTAAATAAATATTTGGGGGGTTGGGCAGCCAAGATTTGGGAAGGCCGGTGGCCCCTCGTATCCCCCTTAGCTACATCCCTGTATGTGACACAAGGACCGATTTTAATTTTGCGGTTGCTATAACATGTATCGTTATACTTAAGTTTTACGCACAAATCTTAAACAACAACCCTAAGACCAGTGGCGTATTTACGATTTTGTTTCGGGAGGGGCTTTGCTAACTTTCGGGGGAGACTTTGCCTGAAAATGTGAAAAATCTGCAAGATATTTCATATATTTTACTATAGTAAGTAAGGTTTCGGGGAGGGCTTAAGCCCGGCAGCCCCCCCCTAAATACGCCACTGCGTAAGACCAATGTTTATTTTTCACCCAAAGCTTACCGCACCTCAAAATAGCATAGAATATTTAAAAAAACGTTAAGGATGTTTGAAACAAAATAAATTACATGTAAATGTAAGCAAATTCTTAGTATGAAATCCTTATGTGGGCTTATCTTCATAAAAAGATTTTTAGTAAATGGAACATATGACCTTTATATGAGATTTTATGTGAAATTCTAAAGTAGAAAATTTTAAACATGAAAGAACGAAATGAAGAAAACACATGACATTAAACAGTTCTGCATCTTAAGAGAAGAAGGTATGAATATGGAAAAACGAATTTGAAATTAAATTAAATTCAGCTTATGTTGTCTGAGCTACAGAAAGTGAAATGAGAATACTCACACAACACTAGTGACATTTAGTCGTCAGAGAATATTTGTGGTGGGAAAGAGAGAGAGAGACAGAGAGGAGAGAAGGAGGGAAGAAAATTTTGTAAAAGAAAACAAGAAAAGTTGCATGCTATCTGCATTCCTCTTTCTTCAAATTAATATTCATTGTATTCCGTTTTGCTGAGGATATAGTAAAGAGATATGTAAAGATTTCTTTTGTTTTTAGTCAGCAACACTGATATTCTTTTTGTACTCAAAATCGTTTTGAATCTATAATTCTTTTGAAGAAGAAGGAAAAGGAGGAGGGGGAGAAAACGCGCCAATCCTCATCTGGTATTCTCAACAGAAACTGTCGGTGGTTGTGTAGTTACGAGAAATTGCTTTCAACGGGAAATTGAATGACGAATTGTGAACATATACCGTCTTCTCATTTCTTATCCTTTATCGTTTTCTTTTCCTTTTTTCTTCTTCTCTGCCTATATCTGTGATCATTTTTGTTTCCTTTTTCTTTATTCCTTTAACGTTACGTTTTGTGTCTTCTTTATTTTCAGATATACGTACGTATCTCTAGGTTGGACTTCTCTTATACAAGATGAATGAATTTTTGCACAACAGAAAAATTTATGAAGAGTTTGAAAGATATGTTTGCTAGTTCGTTCAAACACGTAAAAAACGTTGAAAGCTACTCACATTTAATGAAAGGATTGTGTTCTACTGTTAAATTAAGTCAGAGAAATGTATCTTAATATAATTATACTTTAGAAACAAGAAAATGAAATAGAATTTATCTATAGTTTAATCATTACGGTTTAATATCTGGAAACTAGAGACCTGCGCGGGCCGAATGATTCGGCTCGAACCCAATCCAGCCCGAATGTACCTAGGCCCAGTCCAGCCCGAGCCCGAAAATTTTGGAGATTTTCGGCCCGAGCATGACCCGACCTGATAATTTTTTAAAAAAATTCTAGGCCCAACCCGGGCCCGATAAATTTTAAAAGTTTTTGGCCCAACCCCAGCCCGATAATTTTTTTAAAAAATTTAGCTCGAACCTCAATCTTTCTCAAAATTTAGTATTAAACTTGACCTAACCCTCAGAAACATTTTCTAAACTCTGGTTCACAACCTGACGCTTGCCTCCCGAATGGTACCATTTCCTCCTAGAATTTTGCCTGTCATCGAGAGAACAAGAACTCCATTCCCTGTAACCAAAATCTAACTTAATTGGTTCTTAGCATAAAGTGAGATGGCAATATTGTTTAGCGACAGGTAAAACTTTCCCACCTCTTCTTGTCATATTTTGGGTTCAGTGAAGGTCAAGGTCAGAGCTCAATTTACCGCGCAATGACTGCAATCCTCTATATTGAAAGTGGAACCGTTAAGCAACACAAACTGTAAATAATTTTTGCATTCCTTGTAACATTTTTCACCGGCACACTTCTTCAACGTTTGGCTTTATTCAAATTATCGTTTAACGAAAGTCAATAATTATTAAAGAATTGCAATTAATCGGCCCCAGCCCGGCCCGACCTGAAGAGAAATCAGTGTTGACCCGCCCAAGCCCGGCCCGGCCCAAAGAAATAACAGAATCGGCCCGCCCGAGCCCGGCCCCTGCAGGTCTCTACTGGAAACTGAAGACGACATCATTATCATCATCATCATTATAGGTATTCTGCTATTATTGCAGGTCACTTGTCGCAAATTAAGAGACTTCCCTAACCAAAGTCTTCAGTTAACATCTCCGTTTTCGTATTGGATTTTTTTTTCTTATAAATTCCGTCCATTAACTATAGACTCCTCCGCTTCTTTCTTTTTATCCAACACTGTATCTTTTATCCTCCCTCGTGATACAGTTCCTTCTTAGTTAAAATACCAACCATTTTATCTTCTCTCTAATTACAAAATTGTTATTTTCTCATTCACTTTCTCAGTCAATTTCGTTCGAGACAAATAGTTCCTCCATTCTTGTTTACACCGACATTTCGAAAACTTTCAGTTTTTTTTTTTTTCGTAGCATTTCCGTAATGTCTATATTGTTTGCCTCATAGAGTACAAACACGAAACATTTTATGAGCCTTTTTCTTAGGACTTCATTTAAGAACTCAGAAAATAGACATTTCTTCGTCCTAAATGCTTCTTTTGCCATTTCTATCATTGCTTTTATTTAGGTTTGCACTTCATGTCCAAAGCAACATTATTACCTGTCTATCAAAAACATGACACCTGTTCTACTTTCTCCCCTCCTACTTCTATATTTGCTACCGACTGGTTTGTTCGAGTCATGATGGGTTTAGTCTTTCTAATATTTATTTTCACCCCATATTCTTAACAGCTGCTCATTTAGTTTTCTAACATCTTATTATTTTCATTGTCAGATTCGGCAACAAGCACCATGTCATCTGCAAACCGTATACACCTAACTAATGTGCCTCTTACTGAAGAACAATCGCTGGCTAGGGTTATCAACTAGCCGGCATTTTCATCTGTTTCGAAAATTACCTTTTTACTTCTTCTTCCGCAATTACTACTTTACATCTAGTATATGTATTACTTAACAGTAGTTTTTCATGGTCTTTGAAAGCAGTGGTTGAAATATAACATACACGTGCGCGTGAACAAGCAGACTCCCTCCTCTAAAGTGTCGCTATCATATTTAGAAACTACGAACAGGAAAACTTTTTTGTTTTCTATTTTTCTTCTAGAATTTTTCTTGTGACCTAGGTGCCAGTTCTCAAACCGAGGCACCATTATAATCAGTTATGAAAATTTTCCGATTCATAAAAACATACTCCACTTATTCCTACATCGTTGTATAGCTGTGATGTGAGGTGGAAAATTTTCTTCTATATTTTTCCGGAAAAGTTTCCGTTCTTAACAAATATCAGTGATCAAGTAACAGTTCCTCAGTATTCATAAAATTGATTGAAATCATGTATAAAAATGTTAAAGGTGAAAGATCGTTTAAAGAATCTGAAAATTTTCATGGCTCACACAATTTTCAGTACTATGTAGGAACAAGTGAAACAATGTTTCATCAATCGAAATATTTTTTGTCTTGTATGGAAAAATTGAAGAACTTTTTATGAGTCGAAAAATTTTCATCATTTTGAAGCAAAAAGTAAAACAACTTTTTGTGAATCGGAAAGTTTTATTTGCTCTGTAGAAACAAATGTAAGGAATTTTCATGAATCGGAAAATTTTCATCACGATGTAGAAACAAGTGAAAACGCTTTTCCTAATCCGGACAGTTTGGGATATTATGTATAGTGATGTTAGGTGGAAAATTTTCCACTATATTTAACTGCACATTGAGATATACAATTCCTATAGAGGAAAATTAGACAGCAACAAATTATAATTTTCCAATTAGATTTCGGGAACCAGAAAATTTTCTAATTTTTCAAGTTGGGAAGTAAAAATTTACATAGTGCTTCACTCTCTCTCTCTCCCTCTTATATCTACGTACTTATTTATAAATGTTGCAGAATGTAAATCTATAAAAGTAGTAAAGCTATGAGAAAACCGTCTTATGCTTATTAAACTGACGAAATCTAATATCGTAAGATTAAAAGTGGATTCTGAGGGAAGAACGTATTGAAGTTTTTGAAACATTCTTGAAATGAAGAATCGTTAGATTTTCACTTCATGAAACTTTTTAAGATAATATTTATTACCAATAAATTTTACGGCTAAACAACGATGTAGGAATAAGTGGTGTATGCTTTTATGAATCGGAAAACATTCATGACTTTTAATAAATTGAAATTTTAAATAATAGAATGGGATATTTGTACTCTACGAACTCATGTTCTCTGCACTTTTCATACACACACACACACACACACAGAGAGAGAGAGAGAGAGAGAGAGAGAGAGAGAGAGAGAGAGAGAGAGAGAGATGAGTTGAATTGAGTTGATTTTGAGTTTGACGTCCCTTTCAGCAGCGAGACTATATAAGACGGGACCAACGGATTAACGTGAAATCCGAACTACATGAGCTCCCGCTGGGAATCGAAGCCAGGTCTTCCATGCCAAAGGCGCGTATACTAACTGCTTAGGAACGAAGGCGCTCGCAGATGAAGAGAGAGAGAAAAATTTACTTCCCAACTTGAAATATTAGAAAATTTTCCGATTCCCGAAAGCTAATTGGAAAATTATAATTTGTTGTTGACTAACTTTCCTCTACAGAAATTCAATTTTGTAGCTGAATGTGCAGTTAAATATAGTGAAAAATTTTCTACCTACAATCACTATACATAATATCCAAAATTGTCCGGATTATGAAAAGTTTTTTCCACTTGTTTCTACATCGTGATGAAAATTTTCCGATTCATGAAAATTCCTTTCACTTGTTTCTACAGAGCAATAAAACTTTCCGATGCATAAAACTTGTTTTACTTTTTGCTTCAAAATGATGAAAATTTTCCAACTCATGAGAAATTTTTCAATTTTTCTATATAAGACAGAAAATATTTCGATTCATGAAAAATGGTTTAACTTGTTCCTACATAGTACTAAAAATTGTCTGAACCATGAAAATTTTCAGGTTCTTTAAACGATCTTTCACATTTTTACATTTTTGTGCATGAATTCAACCAATTTTATGATTGGTGAGGAATTACTTGATTACTGATATTTTTTTAGAACGGAAAATTTTCCGGAAAAATACAGAGGAAAATTTTCCGCGGAAAATACACATAAAATTTTCCACCTCACATCGCTAATTATAATACAATTTCATTCATGAGTCTTCATAATTTTATTTTTGATTTAACTTATGTAGGAGCCAGACTCCTATTTTCAATCATCTTGAGTACCTGGCATCCAGGATTTTTCGATCCTGAACAAGAGGAATATCGATAGAAGTTCATTATGTATTACTTGTGTTGTTACTTTGAAACTTCAACTTTTTCTTTTCAATAGCCTCACATGAAATAGTGTTCTAAGTATACAAACATAAGTTTATTTATATTCTTTCTCCCCTTCAGCCAGACTCGTATCCACGGAAGGCAGCTCCCCTAAATTTTTACTGGCCTCCTAAAATTTTCAAGGTAGATTTGCAAATAAGCTACCGGTATAATATGGTTGGATTAGCCCCCCTAACATCTACCGGCCCCTACATTTTTGGGGTGGCTACAAGCCTGCCCTCAGCTCAGATGATTAATAGTTGGTATATGGTGGTATATTTGCAAAACATTATATCGTGAAAGTGTTGTGTTTTGTGTTCTGAGGTCCACAAGAAAAAGTAAGGTCAGAAAAGCAAACGTTTGAAGAGTTCAGTCTTTGTTGATCCAGTTTCGTCCAGTAGATTGATTTCTCATATATTATTTGACTCATTGGAACAGATTATTGTGTTCATTACTCGCCAGACATATCACAAACATTCATTATCAAAATACACAAAGGATCAATAGTAGAGCGCTCACCTCTAGTGTCAGGGGTACCTGCTTCTAATTCAAGCCATATGAATTTATGGTGGACAACATGCTGTCCGTGGGTTTTCTCGCGATTCAGACGTTTCATCCCACATGACCATTCCACCGATTCTTTTATAATCATTCACTCTCATTAATTATCCGTCCCCCTTTACCTACAGGACATATTCATGGAACGTAAAAGTAAAAACTTCATTTTATTTTATTCAGTAATAAGCCACTGTAACTACAGTGAAACCTGTCAACTTGGCCACCTCTCTAAGTTGGCCACCTGCTTATCGTCTTGAACCTGTTCGTCTTAAACCTGCATTTTCCCATAAGACATTTGTTACTTACTACTCTATAAGTTGGCCACCTGTCTATCTTGGAAGTTGGCCACACTGAAGCAATGTTTACCCTATGATGATAATGATAAATTTACCTGCGTATCTTGCCCACCGAATTCCCATATGAGGCAGATGTTCTGTATTTGTGACTGGAGATAAAGAGGTATGGATTTCCACTATTTGTTCTTGGAGGTCAATGCCCAGAACACTACCCTGATAAAGGGGTGTTGAAGGAAGATGTGAATAAGAAAAAGCACGTACAGGAATTCAGGAAGTGGTTGTACGTATTTGTTTACCCTGTCTGTTTTGGTAAAACCATTAGCTATATCGGCTCCTTTCAACAGTGAGAAGCTTTAGTAATTCCGGAAAATTCTCAAGGTTAAAGCTCAATGGTCCTTTATTGGCACCTGACTGCATGTCAAAAGGTAGCGGAGGTTTTGAGATATGAATTCCCTCAAGATTTTCTCAAAACATCTTTTGCTCCGAAGGAAACACTTCTATGTCATTAACAAGAGGTAATTAACTACAATATTAGAATGTGCATATCTGACAAAAAGAATAAACCAAATATGTCTAGAATGAACCACCAATCAGTAACAACTGAAAAGAAGTCATATAAATTGCATATGAATTTCTCTATTTATAACTTAGCTTTTCATGTTTTCGATCTGAATAACTCAGTGTGCTGTAATATCAATTTCAATAAACTGCGTACATACACTTCTATTTCATGGATTTTTGTGTTATTGTGTTTTCAATCCGAATAATCTAATGTACCAGACTAGTTTTCAGGAAGAGAAAGGTATGCATATATAATAAACATACTATCAAGAGCGCCGATCCTGGGGGGACCGAGGGGGCCCGGGCCCCCAAAGCTCATGTGGCCCCTATTTTATTTATGAGTATACATTATTTGGTATAATTTGAGTGCAATTTGTCTTAAAATCTTCATATATATATACCTTCTGCATCTGAATGGGCCCCTCCAAATTTACAGAGAAATCGGCGCTCTCGCATACTATAGTAACTTAATATTTTCTAGTACTAATATTTTTACGATTACTCTATATACATTTATAAGTAGCTGTCGTGCCACTGCTTATTAAAATTTTACAATTAAGTAATACTAGAAATCCTATTCTAAAAATACACAAATCACACTTATTTTCTGTAAGTTGGCCACCTGTCTAAGTTGGCCACTTTTCGATGGAACCGATGGTGGCCAACATAGACAGGTTTCACTAGTTTGTTATCATTACTGTGAGACCGCATCTGTTTATTTGTTGGTTTAAATGTTAACTCATGTGCTCAAAACATTTCAGTCAATTCGTAGATGTTCACATGGACTAATATAAACAATTTACCGGTATGTTCCATGGGCTAAAGAAAAGGACAGTAAGGATGAAAATATTATTATGAAATAATATTGCTACTTTGTAAAGTAGTTCGACAATAGCACTGGTAAATTATCAGAATGTTCATGAACATAATTATCATCGTAAGTTTATGCGTCCTTGTGTTGAACTCAATAGTGAACATAGGTTATTTTTACATGGTGAAACGTTTCTTCATGTATTAATTTCCTTGGGCTTAACCTCTAAGCGCATGACTATCGAATCCACGATGAACTTGCATATAAGAAATTAGCACCCTACTATCTAATAACTATGCTTTTATATTGTTGATTTGTTTCTTAAGAATGAATAAAATTCGCTTCGTAAGCTCGGCTGGTGACCGAAACATGAGAATATTAATTAGTTTCTTAGCTCAGGCTGCAAACAATGCCAGTAATATAGCAAATTAGTACACTTCAACTTTGCCCTAAGATATTCAAGTATATTTAAATAATTGGTAATAAATAAATAAATAAACATATCCCTTTGGAAATAAACCTTAGATTCTATTACTTTTCATATTCTTTGTGTTATTAGCAACGTCGTACATATTTGAAAAAAAAAAAAAAAAAAAACATGCATCGTATCTTTCGCTAAGCGTTTCCCTAGTGAGCGGCGCAGACCTTTCCCCTGTACCGACATGTGACGTACAAACATGGTGGTCGTTGTTTTAAGCGCACGAGTAGCAGACCGGAATTCGACTAGTTAGAATCGTCACATGAGCGAAAGGAAGAGTTCTCCGTAATCAGCTAGCTCTGACGTTTTTACAGAGCAATATAAAAAATCAGTGGAAACGTCCATTCTTATCGTGCACGTACACTGAAGCCTCCTAAAGTGTATCTGCATAGAGCAATGCAAGTCCACGCCCGTAAAATATTTATTCAAAACACAGAGGTTCGATTTACTAAAAAACAAAAAAAGAAGAAGAAGAAAAGAAAAGATTCGTGCAATGAATTTATGTATAGATCCGTACAATAAATCTGCACTGGTACTGTATCACTAGTGATATTGTAGAAGGTATGATGGCAAGAACGAGATGGACGGGGCGAAGGAGGCTACAGTTGATGAACGCTATCAAAATAGAAAAATTGTGTTTGCAGACAAAGAGGTTAGCTGAAGACCAATGTAATGGAAGTTTCTCAACTACGGCAAGCGACTTACTAATAATGGCAGAACACCTGTGATGATAATATTACGATCGCACGAGGCATTTGCGAATGTCCTAAGTGAACGAAGGTAGAAAAATAGCATATAAGATTAGGGTAATGGCTATTTGATACAATGTGATATAAAATACCCCAGGAATTGAATGGGAAGACTTGCGAACTTTACAGTAGACTAAAAGGTGGAACAAGTGCTATTTAAAGTCACTTTGCATTGAAAATAAATTAAGTTGTAATATTAGATGTTCCACACCTTCCATTAAGCTATTTACATGTATAATTGTGCGCCTCACGGAACGTAGGACCGATTAAATATCGTATCTTCGCAACTTTTGCGATGGCAGTGGGAAGAAGAATTTTTTCTACGTTTGCAACATGTTTGCGATTTTATTTTGAGTGAATTAACGTACCGATATTAATCACATCGCAAATGAAGGTTTGTGATTCTGTGCAAATGTATCATAAAAATTTTAATATGTAAGAAGGTTTCGATATATGTTGGTGTATGATTTCTGAGGTAATATACATTTTATTTAATTTAGTTAATAAAGAATTAGTTGTATATAATACACTTTTACCATATTAGGGTAAAGTCTTGAGATTAGTGTGTACAGATTCCAGATTTATCTCAGTATCTGCTTTTGCATCTTGTTGATTGTCGAAAATTTCAATATTTACTAAAACAAAAGAAAAGTAAGGAGCATAGCTGCACTATCCATAAATTTTACGTCATTTCATAGAATAGACCAATGCAATTGCTTAAATAAAAAGAGGAATTAATTTTTGAAATCTTTGAGTTTTACGTCCTACGATTATACCGGCTAGGCTAAAGGAGACGGTGATTATGAGAAATGAATGAAATGGTGGAATGAAGAAAGTGGGAGGAAACGAGAGAACCCTGAGGAAAGCCACGCACACGGTGTAATAGGAATTAATGTTCGCAAATGTGAGCCTCAGCCATAGCTAATCTTACTAACTACCTAACTAGAGTAACAAATGGGGAAGAAAAATAGATTTTTAAGCATTTAGCAGGAAGTAAAAGATTCTTGCGTACATACACGGAAACTATTCCAATAATAGTTTAATTTATTACGTCATAACAGTTGAAATTTCATACTGTCAGTAATTTGCTACGTTTTAAGCTTACCAAACATTGACTTCTTAAGTGCAAACTAATTTCCAGGCACTTGAACAACCTGGGGACCATCGCATAATAAGTGTAAATTTCTTCTCTGTTCACAAGTAATCTTCTGTTTTAGAAAAGATTTACACAATTAGTGGATTAATATATGGCTAATCATCCACAGATGGCGGCCCCGGATTAGACACATATCAATCTGTTTTCAACGTTGTACTGCTATTTATTTGTTGCGTATTTTAATATACGTACTTTACCTAGAAGTATTAATCTCTCATTTCCGTCATTCATTCTTAACTGTTATTCACAAATATTTGTCATTTCATACTTTTTTTTTTTTTTTTTTGCTCTTTCCTAGATACATGTTCATCTGTATTGTATTACTTCAGAAAATTAGTACCTTTCGACAGCTAAGTGCTTCAAACTATTCAGAAATAACGAAAATAATGATTTCTTGCGTTCTTGTTTCCAACCATCACTATAAACAACACCCTACTACAGTATAATGCAATTTTTGGGGTGGAGGTGGGCAGAAGAATCCTGTATTCATATATGTATAAACAATGAACTTCTCTGATCAGGAAATGCACTTTTGCCTTAGAAAGTGTTTCTTACAAGAAAAGTTGCATTAATGGATGCAGAGTGACTTGAGAACTAAGTGTAACTAGCATGTGTACATATGACATAAAAACTGCAGTGGATAAACCACCAATTAAGTTAAAACGCAAACCAACTTGTACTAGGTGGGCACTATAAGGCACGAATGTTATCTAACTGAGTCAGGACAGGAGCACACTAGGGGGTCTGAACGGTAGCTTTGGGGTGCGTCCGTAGAGAGTTTGAATTCGGAAAAAAGGCAACTTGCAATTGTGCGTTCTCTAAAGTGCACTTTCATTCGACTCTGTTCAATAACGCACTGATCTCTGATTGTTGTATCTCCGGCATGTTTACTGAATGTGTGCAGAGTTTGTGACGTAGATGCGTGAGTATAGTCCGTTCCTCTTTTGAGTTGTCGAGGTAAATTTCTTGCCACACTTCACAATAGATAAAATGGCATTTCATTCGCACCGACCTAATAATGTTGCGCCTGCAAAGCAACTGAAAGAGCTTGACTATATACCTTTCTCTTCAAAGAGCTTCCTTTGTTATGTAGTAGTTTTTATAATTAAGGAAGTTCATTTACAATATGTGTAATGAATATGGTAGGCATGACTTTAAATTCGAGAAAGGAAATTTTACATGAACTTTTCTGGAATCTCTGAAAATTAGCACGGGAATAGAAGACTAAATATTGTAAGTTATAGTATCAATAGTGACTGTATTTTGTTAGAAAAATCTTACATGCATACGCACCATCGCTGACGCGCCTACTCCCTACGGACACTTACTCGTCAGCTTAACCCTGACCTGAACTGGTTTAGGCAAAAGTCTTCCTTTTGAAATCGACTATCATATGTCGAAAAGTGTTTTCCGTAATGATAGTAGCTTTTTTTTTATGGAATATCAATTTGTCTGCATATTATCAATCTGTAGACAGTTATTTGGACATACGGCAAGAAACTAACATTCTAGAATGTATTGAAGTATTATTTAAAGCAAGAAATGTGACGTAAAATTCTTAATGAAGTGGCCCTCATATTCTAAATTTACACGATCTCTGGAACATCGTGTTCTCATATGGAGTTCTTCATTGGATAATGCATCAGTGTTAGCTTTTTTTTTATTGCTTTCTGTAAACATTTATCACAAACCAGATGGCAATTTTATTCTAAAATTCGGATTCAAGATCTCCAATATGCTGGCAAATTTTGCTTCAAAATTGCAAACTCTTATGACTGACGTTATTACGCGAATTTCGTTAAAAATTATTTAAGGCCTTTGTCGCAAATTGTTTGCAATCAATCAATCGTTGCGATCACGTAAGTCAATATTTAATCTTCCTATAACATGTTAAGAGCATTTTCATTAGTTTAACTATTTAATTCTTACTATTTTAGTTTGGTGCCTACATAAATGTCTTTAATATTCTTTATTTGTGTATTACTAGATTTTATGCAAACATTTAGCAAATATTGACAGGCAGCTCTTTAATTTGAACCAGTCTCTAAGTAGAACATTCGACAAAAGTTTGAGTAAAATCAAGGATGTTATAAAATAGATTATCTGTCCTATGTATCTTCATCCATTTAACTCAATGAAGCCAAAAAATAACCGCGTATCTGCATATGTACTGTCGTTGATTGGCTACTCTCGTTTCCTCCATGAATGTTGGCTCAAAACCTTGCGATCTCCTTGGGCGGAGTGGGCAGATTAGGGATGGCGAAACTGTGACGTATGACTTCACGATTTTGTTGTATAGGCAGATCCTCTATTTTATAATTCCCTTCGGTAAAATGTCGATTTTCCAGGTATTTCTGCATCTACTTTGTCAAGACTGGTGTCATCGCCACAGCACGCATGAGTGACATGAAGGAGGTTCGTCTTCATCAATTTTACATTGGTGATTGGGACCCAGATCTGCACCTTTTATGTATAAAATCCTATTTGAGGTTGTGAAAAAGAAGAAAACAATTTTGTACCTACCTTTCTGACAATATGGAAACTATTACCGAGAAACTGAAAAGATATGACATCTTCGTTGATTTAGAAGAAAGTTATTTAACAAATATAAAGAAGGTGTACATAGTAGGTAGGTGTGACTATTTACTAATTATTGTCACGAAAGATGATGAAGTTTACGTTATTGAACCAAAGCGAGTATCAGTTAAAGATTATCGATCAGGCAAAATCAAAACACTTCAGCAGATTGAGTTGTTAAACAAGAAAGCTGTGAAATCGTTTGCATTTTCAGACCATATTGTTGCTGTAACGGAGAAAGGAGGCTTATATTGTTTTGTTCTAAATAAAGTTCCTCACTGGAGGTACACAGAGAATTTGTCTAAGTGGCGTTTTGAGCTTACTTTCCATACTGACAACTCTTCCATTAAGATTGTTGAAGTAGCTTCTGGAGAAAATCACGCACTAGCATTGACGGATGAGGGAGAAGTGTACTACATGGAAAATCCTTTTGATGATAGACATATATCATCAATAAATCATACTTATATGACTTGCTTCCGCGGAAGACATTACGGTTGGTATTGTCGTTATTGCTTAGGTCTACCATATAAAGTAGTCCATGTGGCATGTGGAGAAACTTCAGCCATAGTTTTGACTGAATTTGGTGAAGTATACATGTGGGGTAAATTAGGCTCTGGAGCACCTCAGCTTTTTGTTGTGCAACGGCAGATCAATGTGATTAAAGTGCGTGGTCTGGGTAATACTTTTATTACAAGTATTGTGTGTGGTTCTCAACATTGCCTGGCGTTATCAATTGATGGATATGTGTTCTCGTGGGGAAGCAATAAATATGGACAACTCGGACTTGGTCATAGATTTTATGTTACTGAAGCAAAGAAACTTTGTAGAAAAATACTTGGTTCTGTAGTAGAAATAGCAGCTATACCTCACTTAAATATGTCTGCTGCTATAAACAGAAAAGGTGAAGTGTTCGTATGGGGACAATGCAAAAATATGATTAACTTCCATAGACCTCACAAAACTGTTCGTAAAAGTTTAAATGATGCTTTCTTAATTGATGCCGTTTTTCCCGTTACGTGGAAGCCCATCGAAGCAAATAACACCACTTACAATGATAAAGAAATTTTGGATGACCAGTCCAGCAGTGATGTTACTATTAAAATAGGTGGACGTTGTATTTTTGCACACAAACGTGTTCTGATGAATCAAAGTGAATATTTTATAACTATGTTTCACGGGTATTGGAAAGAATCCGAGAAAGGAGAGATAGACATTGAACAGTATAGTTATGAAGTATATAGAGAGTTTTTGCGTTTCTTGTACACCGGGGAATTTAATGCACAAATGAATGCTGAAAGTCTTATGGAACTGGTTGCAGTGGCTCATTACCACTGTGAAACTGCTCTTCTGAAAGAATGTGGAAATGTTTTGAAGAGATTTGTTTCACTGGAGAATGTGGACATTTTGTACAACGTAGCAGCTCAGTATGATCTCGTCAACTTACAAAATTGTTGCCAAGGATTTATGATAAGATCATTCAGTAAATTTTACTTAACTAATCAATGGAATAATTTAAGTGATCATATAAAGGCAAAACTCATGCTATTAGCTGACAAATATCGTGAGGTATGGACCTAGAAGAAATACAAGAAAAGTTTGTAAAATAATTTGTTATTCGTTGAGAGTGGAAATACATGACTACTTAGGACTCTTTTTAAACAAATGATATAGCACAAATATTACGTTATGTACTAAACTTTCAAATGCCTGTTTGGACTTTTGAGTTTATACTCTATAGATTGTTAAATTTTTAAATAAATGATATAGCAGAAATATTAGATTATGAACTCAGTTTAGTAACTTTCAAATGTATGTTTGTACTTTTCAGTTTATGCCTCATAGCTTGTTAAGTTGCTTTACGCATCGAAACTTCGTACGGAATCCGAGTTACATGATATTATCATGAATCGAAGCAGGATTGCCCTATGAATTGCATGAATTGTAGTTACTTACCCCAGTTATTCTTCCAAACGAATTAATGAATTGCATGTAAGGAATAAAGTTATAACTTTCTTTTCTTCTGAGATTGTTCTTTCACATGGTGTATTGAATTAATAGTAGCATAATGTTGCCAATTTATTTTCTTCACGATGTTGACTACATTGTTTGGTTGAACTCAGTTATGAAAATAATTAACGGAATAATAATGTAAGAGGAAACGGTAGAAATACGTTTTCCACCACAAATTCACATTACCTGGGATCAAATCATGGGTTCTTCACACCGGGGGTGATTTACTAACTCCCGGCATATGTATACGTAAACTTATAATTTCACTCCAGGTACATGTGTGTTTGCATACCTATACATGAGCTCTCTCGTGGCTAAGCGGTTAGCGTACACGCCTTTGGTGTGGGAGACCCAGGTTCGTTTCCCAGCGGGAGCTCATGTAATGTGGTTCGGATCCCACGTTAATCTGTGGGTCCACGTCGCATGTAATCTCGCTGCTGAAAAAAATCTATAAACTGAAAATCAAATCAAATCAAATGAGAGAATTTAGTTCTCAGCAAGTACTGGACGGCTCTAAACCAAACTTAGTGCGAAAGTAGTCAATGGTATAAGGAATAAAGATCGCTGTATTTGGTGGCCAGGTTTAGCCACAGATAGGCTTGGGTCCACTCGAGTCACCTGGTATGTAGTACTTTCTTTCTCAGCAACTATATTGACTGGGCCTTAACCGAGTTTGACGGGCATGTAGCCCATTCGTCTGAGTGATACTGATCACTATGTTTGGTGACTGAGCTTAGTCAGGGGCAGACTCGTCTCGGCAACAGAGTCTGTGTCCTACAACTTTGTAAGCCAGCAGCTTCTGAATGAGTTCGGTTCATCTGGAATTGTTTTATTTATGTTTAATTCTCCCCAAGAGGGACATTTGTCTTCAAAGTCTTGTAATTAATGTTATTAACTTTTTCTGCTTAATCTAATACGACAAGGACACGTATATAGACATTTCGAGGATAGCTGGAAAATACTCATGGTCTTCAGAAGATCTCGAAACCTTTAATGGGGTTTATCTCTCGTTCTCCACAGACCGCTCGACAGGTTCACACCAGCGACTATGAGCCACCATTCACCCGTTCTTCAATTGTACTTCATATCGTGTTACGAATTGTAGTGTATATATTTCCACTACACATTGTAATGTATGTATGAGAAACGGTACACGAGTTATTTATTTTTCTACACCTTTTTATTACAAAAATTTAATACAAGTTTTTTGTACACTATACTACAAATAGTTAGTTTTTTTCTAAGTGATAGTTGTTTCTTCTATGAGTTTGCATCTCCTGCCCGTAGCAGCTCAGGAGTCTATGGGGGTTGACGGTTAGGAACGTCTTGCTCGTAGCAGCATGAAGATGGGTTGGGTTTCCTGCTCAGTGCAGCGAAAGACAAAAGGAACTTCTTGCCCAGTACAACGCGGAGGTGAGTTAGTGTTTCCTTCCCAGTCCAGCGTGCAGACTAAAGAAATCTTCTGCCCTTATCAGCATGGAGGTAGGTAATGAGTTTTATCTCACGTTCTTCACAGACCGCTGGACAAGTTCACACCAGCGACTTTGAGCCACCATACCCACGTTGCTCAATGCACCGTGCAAAAAGGATACGAACCTCCTGTCCAGAACAGCGCAAATTTAAGGTTAGGGAGTGTCTCTTGCCCGAGCAGCGCAAAGTAAGATTAGAGAGTGTCTCTTGCCCAGAGCAGCACGAAGAGTAAGGTAAGAATAATCAGGTGTAACTAATGTCTTCGTCCCTCGACGTGCTCTTTTATAGCTCATTTTGGAGGCGGAGAATGTGGAGAGATTGTATGGGTTTTTCGTGTCTCTCCGTGTCTTTTTGTACTTCTATTGGATATTGCAATGTACATGGTATTCACTGCTTTCATTTAGCTATTCTTAAAACAATTGCATTGATAATGCAATGAAAAATTCGTAATTGTGTGTAAAAATTCGTAATGATGAAATTAGGGCTCGTCACGAAAACCGGTTTTTCGGTTTTTAGGAAAATAGAAATTGGTGCTTGAAACATTCAATAGCTCTTTTCCTGATACCAGTACGGTTTTTTTTTTTTAAATCAAAACTTGTTTCGGATTTCTAAGCTAAGAGAGACGGCGATTTAGGCAAGATTATAATTATGGAAGAATTGGTGGAATGAGAGTGTGGGAGGAACGCGAGTACCTCGAGAAAACCCTCGAAGACAATGTAATCAAGCACAAACTTACTTGGCCGAGGATCGAACTTGGGACTCCACACACCAGAGATAAGCACTCTACCACTGAGTCAACAAAATAGGGTTACAATTTCTGTAATAGGGTTACAATTTGTTAAAACATCGACTACTTCCTTAGTTTGAAATGAGAGGGGCGCGGTGGCTCAGTGGTAGAGCGTTCACCTCTGGTGCTTGGGGTCCCGGGTTCGATCCCAGCCTCCGCCAAGTGAACTTTGTGGTGGACAAACACCGTGCTCGTGGATTTTCTCGGGGTTCTCCCGTTTCCTCCCACTTTCTTCATTCCACCATTTCACTCATCTCTCATAATCACCGTCTCCTTTAGCCTAACCGGCATAACCGTGGGACGTAAAACTCAAAGATTTCATTTCATTTCATTAGTTTGAAATGTTGCAGAAAATAACATAGTATAAGCTTGTTTGATTCTGTAGGTCCTTGAAACATTATGTAAGTTTCAAAATAATATCATAATATCGCTTTTAGTTTGTTTTACTGTAAATGTGTTCACATACTATATTGAACGCTCCTAATTTCTTTCTTCACACCTTGAGGTGTGTCCACAACACTTAATATCTAAGCAAGACATAATTTTATGAGGAATAATCGAAGAAGCATCTTCTTTTCTGGAATTTTTGGAGCATTTTTGTCTTACGATTCACGTTTCCGTTTATAATTCAGTAAATAAACAGAAATACCATTGACGTGAGACCATAAAGAAAAGAAAAGAAACAAAGTTCCATGTTGACCAGTCAAATATTATAGATTTCTGTAATAAGCAACCTCCATCTTGAATGACCTGAGTTGCGACAACTGACCTGCCAATAATAGCAGAATATTTATGATGATGATGATGATGATGATGACAAGAACATTTGTTTAACGTTAATGAAAAGAACAAGATTCCGTGTTAATTTCAATCAAATATTACCAGAAATATAAATATTGTTAAAATACAACAGGCGCCATCTTGAATGACGCCATCGCAGATAAATATGTCGGATGTTCACCTTAGTAAAAGTCCTTACTACGCATTCCTAAAAAAAAAAAAAAAAATAAACGGAATTCCATGTTAATAAAGTCAGTTATTAGTCGAGAAATGAACATTTTTTTGTAATTTAGCAGCCGATGTCTTTCGTGACGTCAAACTCGGAAAATGTACTGGGTGTTGAGTGTTCATCCAAGTAAACAATAATTACTAACCCACCTACTAAACATTTCTGAAGAAAACAATCTCTATACTCAAACGTTCGTATGGAACCATAGTGAGATCCTAGACTATCATCTAAATATAAAACACTTGAGGAAAAATATTCACTGAGATGTACTTGAGTAACGAGAAGTGAGAGCATGTATCCAGGGTAGGGTATAGTCCTTCTAATAGTAGGGTAATGTTAGGAATACACAGTGAATAGGAAAGGAAAGAGTATGCGATTAATTTGAAAGAGCTTTTAACGGTTGAGATATCACTCGCAGTGACATCTCGTAAATGATTCAAATTGGTTTAAACGACCGAATTCAAGTGCTTTTAAAATCTTGAAATAGCTTATTTAATCACGGACTTAATCACTTACATTACAACCGCATGACTTCAGATAAAAGTTGGTTTTCTATTCATTTAGAGGTTAAAGGAAATCTCTCCTCACAGCGCGAATCGGAGAACCAAGTTGGAAGTACCTTGGACTATAGATTATTTGGTTGTGATGCCCGAAACCAAGAGATGCATTTCAGTCTTGTTTTAAACCAATTTCTCTAAACATTCTGAATGAGTCGTACAAACGTGGAATATTAATCATTACCATAAATCTTGTTACTAATGTTTACCAACAAGTGATAAGCGACATAGCAGCGAAATGAGAAAGTCTATACCTAATAACTAGTGACCTAAAAAAAAATCGGAAGAAAGAAATTAAGAGTGTTGAATAACTATGCCATGTTTATTTTTATCACATTGCTTTATATGGAAACAGTATCTGTGTCATTATAAGAAATATGAGTGCCACTGTTAACAGAACGCGAATAACACTGGGTACCATCTGGTTAACTATGTACTTTTTATGTACTACGAGGGCCATCCAGAAAGTAAAGAACAATTGTGCAGCGCGGCGCCGACCCTCCACCATTGGGAATGCGGCGTAGGATCGAAACTGCGTAGCATCGAAACTGCGTACGATCGAAAAATTCAGCTCAAAACCTGTTTCGATCCTACGCAGTTTCGATCGTACGCAGTTTCGACGCTACGCAGTTTCGACGCTACGCAGTTTCGACCGTACGCAGTTTCGATCCTACGCAGTTGCCCTGAAATAATTTAAGTTTTAATCATGCGCTCAAAAAATATATTTTTTTCTCTCTCTCTTTAATTTGTTTAACCTGTGCAGCTATAAATTAGGGTTATATTCATGGACTCCACACGACCTAAACTGCGTAGGATCGAAACTGCGTACGGTCGAAACTGCGTAGCGTCGAAACTGCGTAGGATCGAAACTGCGTACGGTCGAAACTGCGTACGGTCGAAACTGCGTAGGATCGAAACTGCGTAGGATCCACACTGCAGGTAGGATGGACAAGTTACAGGCGTATGGATTGAGAATCAATTATGATTTGTAATGATGACTATGTCAGAAGTGTAATACTAACTTTGAAACAGCTTCGACGGAATATAATGTAAAATAGTTATGTAATATGAAGAATTTAAAGTAATGAAGAATATGATGTATAATGAATATTGAAGGATAAGAATAATAATAATGTTTAACGAATATTTCGATTGTAAAGATATTATTTCTAAAGGCTATCAGAAAGTTAGAGAAACAAAAGTCAGATAGATTCATATGCTGTTCTGTGTGTACTTGTCTCCGTAATATGAATGAAAATTTATATGATTTTATGTACAGCTTAACGACCTAATCACCAGTTATTCATATGTATGTCAACAACGTTACAATATTGTACTTCGCTTTGGGAGTTTCTCATTTGTACACTGAACCTCAAATCGATTTATAATTGGAACACGTACCCGTGGGGGTAGGAGCATTTCAATGTATTCCGTTACATTTCACAAAAATATTTTTAACCGTAAAAGATTCGAAATTAAACTACTATTCAAATAGAGAATAAAATTACGAAAGTTTACAACTATTACTGGAAATCAATGCTGTCATCCATTTTGAACATTTTAAAAGAACATAGTTTCTAATGTATTGAAATTTCATTTCTTATGAATAGTTTGAAACGTTGTAAATAGTTGTAAAGAACCTGCAGAAAATTCGTCAAAATCCTCCTACAATGGGGAAGCCGTGTTAGACATGGAGTTAGTGGATGCAGATGGTGGCATTGGAAAAGTCCGGGTCTCCCGAGCACAGTGGTGATATCAGAAACCGGGCCCCAGCCATGAGGCTCCAGAAAAATGGGGTCCCGAAGTTTTGGGCGCGGGTTCTTTCTATACGACTATTAAACATGGAATTGTATGTGGGTGGGTGGTGAAGTTTTTAAATGTTCGGGTCGTCTGAGCACAGTGTTAACGTCAGAAATTGGGCCCTTGTCTCAAAGGTCCAAAAATGGTGTCCCGAAATTTTGAGCTTGGCTTCATTATATTTTTCTTTTAAGCATGGAGTTATTGGATACATATTGTGGTGTTGGAAAGCTCCGGGACCTGAGACTCCAGAAATGAGATCCCAAAAGTTTGGGTTCAGGTCTCTTTTATTTGCCTATTTAACATGGTGTTGTACTATAGTGTTAGCGTTTGAAAGGTCGGGGTCGATTAACGAAAGCGGTAATGTCAGAAATTGGGCCCTGGCCTCGAAGCTCCAGAAAATGTGGTTCCGAAATGTTGGGCTTGAGTCCACTCTATTTCTCGTTTCAGCATGGAGTTGTTGCATACAGATGGTGACGTTGGAAAGATCCGATTCCCCTCAGCACAGTGGTGGTCAGGAACCGGGCCCCCAACATGGGGCCCCAGAAATGGAGTCCCAATGTTTTGGGCATGAGCCCCTTCTATACGCCTATTAAACATGAATTGTTGTACGAAGGTGAAAAACTTGTATCTTCGTAAAAAAAAAAAAAAAAAAAAAAAAAAAAAAACTTGTATCTTCCTTATAATTATTAGATAATAATCTCAGCTCCTAAACACGTATAAAAGATACCGAAGTTATATTTCAGCAAAAAACAATTACCATAAAACATCTCTTTGCATGTGTAATGACTGAAATGTATTATACTTTGCTTCCCTCCCAAATAAATAAATAAATAAATAAATAAACGATTACAGTCGATAAGCGTAAATCTGGCAGAACCTATTTTCCGAAATCTAAAACAAATCACGCAGATTGTTTATTGCTTGTTCGCGATTGTCCACATCACATTTTCGGTTTTTCATTGTATGTAATTAACTATACCATAACAGAAATTCCCGCTACGAACAAATTACACGTTAGGTATACGCCTATGTGTCTCGTCTTGAGGACTTCCGGGCCGCAGTGGCTTAGTGGCAGAGGGTTCACACATGCTGCGGGGCCCTGGTTCTATACCAACTTGCGCAAAGTGGGGTTTGTGGTGAACAAACACCGTGTGTGAGGGTTTTCTTGGAGTTTCCCTTTCCCACAACTCTTTCATTTCACCATTCCATTTATTCTCATCATCTGCGTCTCTTTTAGTCTACCCAGGATGACAGTCGGACATAAAACTTAAAGATTGCATTTTCATTTTCACATTTGGAGACCCTGTATCTGTGTTCCTTGAGTGCCCCAAATGCTAAATAATAATGGGTTGGAAGGCCCATGAAGTTTAGTACCTGGTACACTCATTATCTCAACTTGCCCAAAAAGTTAAGAGCTCACGTTAAGTTAACGCCCCAAAACTTTGATTTTCACACCTTATTAACGATATTGGCCCAAAAGATGAAATTTGTTAGCCCATCGATCTTTATCTCGACTAGCCCAGAAAGTTGGGAGGCTCTGGTGAAGTTAGCCCCCAAATTTTCGGCGCCTATATCACATTAACTATGGGAGAACGAAAGCTGAAATTTGGTAGCCTATCCAGCCCGTAGACAGTACTATGTAGGCCATTCATTCTCTGGACCAGCCCAGAAACTTGGGGGGGGGGGCTCACGTTAAATTAGAGCCCGAAATCTTTGGCGCGCATATCTCATTAACCCTTTCGGGACAAAATCGATTTTGGGGTTTTTGGTAGACTTTCAGTTAATGATTTATTGCCCAAACACTGTTATCCCGATTGATATCGTTTACGTCTTGTATTTTAGAAGAGGGACATGGCTATTTTTTGGTGTAAGTTAGATTGCAGTGTTGCTAACGGGAGGGATTATTGAAAAAATGTAGGAGTGAAATTTAAAAAAAAAATCCCTAGCCGAATTTCATGATTTTTTCTAGCTGGGAACACCGAAGCCACAGGGGTTCAAGTCACCTAAAAAGAATTTTCTGGTATGTTGACAAGGTACAGTAAAAACCTGTAGTCGCTGGCTGCCATACAAAGAGAGAAAGAAAAAAACTCTCTCATAATACACACCAAATTTTGGCACTTCTTACGCGTCAGAAGCAAAAATCAGCATACATGGTGGTTCACCGTCTTCCCTAATTATTCAATCGTGCTCCTCTATGGTGCGTTTTGTAGGCCAAGAATGATTCCAGACAGTTGTACGTTGGTTTGAATATAGCCAAGGACACTGAAATAATAGGGGGGAAAGGATAAACTTCCCAAATTTTTTACAAACAATTACAATTAACATTTTCTGTAGCTGGCAACATTGCTACCACTCAGAAGCAAACAATTTTAAAGTAATCTTTGGCCCACCAATAATATATTCAGCTAGTATCATGATGATATCTCTCAAATTAAGCATGTAATTTTAAAAAGTATATCATTTTTCCTAGAAAGTCACTATTATCCTTAAAATTATGTAATATGGTATACTGTAAGACCGGAATTGTAGTGTCCCCAATTATCCAAGTGAAACTTTTTATAGTGCGTTGTGTAAGTCAAGGATGAGGCTTCCAGAATCTGGTATGTTCGTTCCAATGTAGCCAATAGAAGAGAAGGAAATAAGAGGCAAATTTTAGAAGGGAAAAAAGGAAATTTTTACCAAAAAAAGTCTGGAAATAAATAGTTCTATGGCTGGAAATACTGCTAAGAGACAGATGCAACTATCTTCAAATAAACCTTAGCCCACCACTAATATATCCTGAAAGTATCATGTCGATATTGAATAAACGAAGCTAGTAATTAAAAATTAATAGATTATGGTAAATATAAAAGTGAGAAAAATCAAGGATTAGAACCTTAATACGAAAATGAAATGAAATGAAATCTTTTAGTTTCACGTCCTACGGTTATGCCGGTTAGGCTAAAGTAGACGCTGATGATGAGAAATGAATGAAATGGTGGAATGAAAAAAGTGGAAGGAAACGGGAGAACCCCTATAAAACCCACACACACGATGTTTAGAACCTAAATACGAATTTATGGTGCGCCTCCTAATTACGCAATTGCAACGATCTGTGCCCAAGTTTGTTCAGTAAGGACCGATGTTTGACTGACGTAGTTCACTTGCGCTCGGACGTATAGGTACGGAATTATAAACATAAACTTCGAAAATTGACAAATCTGAAAATACTTTATCTTCGCATTGAATTTGGACCCCTCCTCCAAAGTAAGTTCATGCGTATGGTACGTACCACCATACTACGATTTTTAATTTCAGTAAAAATCCCTTTGTTTTCTTGCCCCCAGGATAACTATATACTCTGCCAGTTAATATGTTTAAAACATTTGGAGTGATGTATCGTCATGTGTATAGATTAACCTCTTGCACACAGAGAATGTTTCTTTTCCAAGATTTAAATAAAACTTAAATGTTTTCCATTTCCATACAGAATTCAATTCACCTAAGATGTCCAAAGTTCACCTAAGATGTCCAAAATTCAATTCACCTAAGATGTCCACAACAATTTTTATGGAGGTAGTTGGAGAATACTTTATATCATAGGCCCGTAGTTAAACTCCCTCTATAAAAATTGTTGTGGAAGCACCTCAGGATTCTGACATACGCATTTTTGGATAGGGCACATACTAGTTCCTAAGTTAAGTCTTGACCCGACTGCGGTAGGTCCCATAGTTTTGGAGCTATGGACCTTTAAAATTCCTTTTTTCATGTTTTTGGCAGCCTATAACACGTAAACCGTCGCTTGTAGAGGGATAAATTCTTAAGGTCTTTTGAATTTGGCTAATCAGAGTGCTCCTTTAACCCGCGTATATTCGACGATAACCGTTCGGGATAAAATCTGCTCGCCATGTAGACCTAATTTTATTACAAAATGACGACTATCTATTTACTTTATTTTGTAGTTCTTCCATATTCACTTTCAAATGATCGGCGCCAGTTGCCATCTAATAAAGTTGATGCGTTTGTTGCTTCTAGTACACAACCGCTTTGAAAAAGAAGCAATAAATGCATCAAATGTGGGAGATGAATTTAGAACACCAAAATGGTACATGCCTAGCACATCTTGTGCTGTTAGGGTTTCTTCAGAAACATTTTGTAAAACAATTGAAAACACATCGCGCGGTTTGTATTTTGAAATTTTGCGTATACTTGGATTTGTTTAAGTATTTCTTTCTACTGTGTTTGCCTGTAGCTTCAGTTCATAAGCCTTTATAATTAGATACCCAACATATATGGCAATCACGCAGAAAACAACACCGAAGATTCTACACTTGTGTTAACACACAGGCTGTTTGTCATTTCAACTAGCGGCATTTGACACACAACTCCAAACGGAGAGTGAGTTGTTCTAACCACTTGTTTGTGTTATATTTTAACACAATCGTGCTAACACATAGGCATGTCGTTGAAATAATACAACGATTTTTTACAGTATAGGCACTTCCAGTAGAACTACAAGGATTAAATTTGGCAAAGTTTTTAGCCTCCTGGGACTATATAGAAAATTTCCAAAAGTGAATATTTTCCATTTTTAGCAGCTTTAAAGACACAAAAAACTGTGTAATTTAAATAGACTTTTTGGATGTACAAAATCTCATATTTTAGGTACCGTAATTGAAATCGGAATAAAAACTAGGAATTTTGGTATGTTAGTAGGTTTATGAGGCGCGAGGCCGTAGGATGAGAAATTTTGTATCTGGCGACAAATTCCCACCTACTTAAAACTAAACTGATTATATAAACATTCAATTTTGCCAATTGCCAAGTTCATAAAGAAATTGAAAATCACAGCAACTGGGTAAGTAAGAAAATGCTAATCCAAATGTCAATTGAAAGAAACGGAAGTCTTTTAAGTAAATATTGGCAGCAACGCATTCTAATTTTCCAACTTGGTCAAAAGTTAGCAGGGTTGGAAAAAATACAGTTTTTTTTTTAAAAAAAAAGAACAAAACGCGTGTTTAAAACATGAAAAAAGTGTTTAAAATGTTTTAAAGATGTTTTAAAAAACACACAAAAAAGTAAAAGTACATGTTTTAAACATTTTGAACAGTTTAAAATATTATTTTAAACATATTTCAAAATCGTGTAATCACGTATTTATTAAGACTTTTTGCTCTTTCAACCGATCTTTTCATTTATTTTATTCTCTTTAAGACTACACAGTGTTGGGTACAGAACATTTCCGTATAGATTAGTAATTTTCAACTTATTTCATGTAACGACCCCTTTTATTACACCCTCTTGCCAGTGACTCTCATACAGTAAGTATTTTCTTGGATATAGTAAGCTTTTAAGGTAGATTTTAAAATTTACCAACTATAGAGGTTTCACACAATCTATCAATATACATGGCAAAACAAAAGTCCTCACCATTCTTGTGAGAATGATGAATCTTGGAAGTGGTCTGACACATCAGATGGTGCTATCAAGCATCATGGCGAACATCTGTGCTTAGTATTCGAAATTTCAAATGCAAATGGTGTCATGTTACATGAGGGCTAGAATTTTACCAGAAATGCTGTTGTGCGGTTATTTTAACCATAAAGAAAATCATTTCGAGTTACCGCTTCTAAAAGTTTTGTAGTTATGCCTTTAGGGGCTAAGCTAGCGTTTCGTGGAGGCGGGTGAGATTTTTGTTGCAAAATTTGATTACTACTTCATAACACTGGTGCTAATAAAATTATTTTATAATAATAGGGCTACGTTTTCGAAAAGTAATGTTTGAAGCACACTTCATATTGTGCTAACTTTATATTTTCTGCAAGTCTATGTAATTGGTTGTTTTTTGAGTCAAAAATTTATTGACGAAAGGTAATATTTGGGGCGTTCAGAGTACAATAGATCCAAATCCATTTTCAATAAACTTCAGTTTTCCTCAGCAAATGAATTCTATTTCAAAAAATAATACTTCGCAGTCAAGAATCCAAAACAAATGTAACTAAAACCATGCGAACAGGCGTGGGATAGTTTCATATGACAGCCGCTAGTAAGGGCGTCAGTGGAACAGGAGGGCAACCACCCTCATCCGCACCCTGCATTTCAGATTTTGGGGACGGTAAGACAGTTTTAGAAATCTTTTGATAAGCAAAGTCCAACAGAATAAGCCTGAGGTAATTACACCGAATAAATACGAAGAACATACAGATGATTAAAACTGGGAAGTTGCTTAGGTCCAATTTCCTGAATTTTAAGCAGGCCCGAAACTCGAAAGTAGAGCCACCTTTGAAATCCTTGGGTAAAAAAATTATACAAGAAAGCAATATAGGCCTATAGCTCCTTACGGCCAATGATCAAAATCCGTATTTATTCGGTGCAAGGACTTCAATTTTTAAATGTTGGACTTTGCTAAGCAAAATGTTTCTAAATCTGCATTACTGCCCCAAAAATCTGAAATTCAGGGTAGAAGACGGATGATTTCTAAACGAACGCCCCTATCTAGCGGCAATCATACAAAATTCTAGATTCCTTTTTTTCAGGTAGTTTTTCTTTCTTTCATCTCGGATTCGTGGTTGTGAAAATATGACATTTTACGTCGATGTATTCTTTTGGACACATTCTGCATTTATGTAACGTAATTATGCATCATTGACTATGACATTCGGAGCTTGACTTGTTAATCATTCCAACGCTGCAACATACACAATACAAGTATAATGTTAATATCTTAAATGTATGAGCAAGGAGGGGGAAGGGAAAATTAGCTCTCCTCCCCATTCCGTCAACGCCCTTGTCTAGCGGTTGTCCTATGAAACTCTAGTCCACACGCTTTCCCGTGGTTTTTGTTTCATTTATTTCATACCCTATGCTACGAAGATATTACGTTTGCTGAGCAAAAGTGAACCTTTCTGAAAATGAACTTGGGTCCCTTGTGCTCTAAATGTTGAGTTGAAGCCAAATTTATCCTGCAACCCAAGTTTGTTCGAAACATATAAAATTAGTTTGTTTAGTTTGATTGATTACATCTTGCATCAGTAGCAAGGCTATATTAGACAGGGCTTTTTGTTTAAAGTGGGATCTGACCCACTAATTTTGAAATTTTACGTGGGATCGCAGTCAAAATATATACAGCAAATTCCGACGCCTCGTGTCTCTATCCTCAAAAATTAATGTTAAAAGACTGAATATTGCACCCTGTAGCGTGGTACATACATACAAACAAACAAATTGAGATCAAATTGTCCCAGACCTTGACGTTCAGCACTAACGTTATAATAAGTATCACACTTGGTTAGTTACGTGATCGACTGCCATACCTTGCGTTTCTCACCTGGTCTCTTCATACAAGCTATGCCAAGTTGTAAAGTTTCAAAGAAAATTTAGAACTGTGGTGGGGAAGAGGTACGAAATAAAATTTTCATAATATAATGAAAAAGATATTGTTGATACAAAATTAGTTGTTACCTGAAGTTTCCAGTTGCATCTCAGCCACACCACTGACGTTAGATTCATCAGAAGCAATTTTCGGATCAACATTTTTACCATTTGTTTAGGTTTCCATTTTTACCAAGCATTGCATTTTTTATAATGATTTTCGTTCTTGGAACTAAACCACCCATTTCTTTCTTACACGTTTTGTGACAAACTCGTTTGATCGTTTACTTACCTGATTGAGTTTGAGTTACTCTAATAAATTTGTATCAAATCATGTCCTTCTTTTCTTCACGCATAATCCATGTTAAACGATTCCATGTTGTACGGAGACAGAACTAACATGTACTGTACAAACGAATGCTTGCGATATTTTAATTTCAGAACCTCAACGTCGCAATGAATACAACACAACAGTTTGTTTCCGTGATAATTATTTTATTTATTTTTTAATATCAGTTCTATAAGTAGTCCAACCTTCGACTACGACACTTTCTCGCAAGTTAACTGAGAAGCATTTAAACAATACAATATACGTTAAAAATAAGGGGGAAAAGAGACAAAATAAATTGTAGATCACCACATTGACCTGCTGTAGCCACGAGAAATCAAACCATTCACATGGGAAGAAAATAGTCTTCTGATTGGGGAGCACTTTTGGACAGTTCTCTTGCTCTGGAAGATTTCTTTTTTTTACGAACATAAAATAAAATGCAAATAAACATATGTTTAAGACAAGTCTTCAAAATAAACGTGTTTAAAACAAAATGTTTAAAACATAAACAAAATTTGTTTTAAACAAAATCAATTGTTAAAAAAAAGTTTTAATCATTTGTTTTAAATATTTTGTTTTAAACAAAACAACCCTGGAAGTTAGTAAATTTGGGACGAAGCCCAAACTAGCAAAAACTTGAACTAATTACATGAACCTTCGATTGTGCCACCTGCAAAGTCTATAAAAGAAGTGACAATTCACAGCAACTAGGTAACTAAGAAAATGTTAAGCTAAGTCAATTGAACTTAACGGCAATCTTCTGAACAAGGAATTTGCCAACTTGATCAGAAGTAGTGGCTTTTGGGGGGAGGATTCTCCTTTCTCCCTACTGAGACAAGACTTAGCTTTTTTGGTCCTCCTGAATAAGTCATAGTCCCCCAAGAAAAACTTCCTGGGTACACCCCTGTATGATTATTTAATTATATTTGTCACTATTTTATTTCTCAGTTTCGTATCTATGCACTTTCGATCGTACGCAGTTTCGACCGTACGCAGTTTCGATCGTACGCAGTTTCGATCCTACGCAGTTTCGATCGTACGCAGTTTCGACGCTACGCAGTTTCGACCGTACGCAGTTTCGATTCTACGCAGTTTCGACGCTACGTAGTTTCGGTCGTATACAGTTTTGATCCTACTCCGATTTTTCCCTATATAACTTCAAAAAAATACTATTACTTAATATTCTGTGATTATAAAATAATTGTTTTTTTATTGTTCGATCATAAGACCTTATCTGTTTTCGATCCTACGCCGGTTTTAGTTTCGATCGTACGCAGTTTCGATCGTACGCAGTTTCGGTCGTACGCAGTTTCGATCGTACGCAGTTTCGATGCTACGCAGTTTCGATCCTACGCATGTAACCCCCACCATTGCGATCGCGTGCGTGACAGTTAACTCCTTCCTTAATTTCAGTGTGAGCCGAGTTTCAATGCTGTGCGGTCACGCTACTTGTTTTTGCAGTGATTGAAAATGGCGGCGCCAATCCAAATCCCGCCAAACGTGAAGTAAGGAGCGTCAATCGTTTTCTGACGGCGCAGAAAGTTAAGCCTATTGAAATTTATAGACAAATAAAGAATGTTTATGGTGACAATGCAATGAACGAGTCATCAGGGAGGATATGGTGCATTACGTGTAATCAAGGAAGAACCAGCATGATTGATGAAGATCGGAGTGGGAGACCATCATTTGTTACGGAAGAACTGAAAGAAAAAGTCGAAAAAAGAATTCAGGAAAACCGACGTTTCACTTATTCCCGAAAGGTAAGGAATTTTTGGGTGGGAAACAGTTCGCAAATGGTGCGGAACTCAAGCAAGCTGTCACAGCCTGGCTCAAATCTTTGTCGGCAAATGAGTTTGAAAAACTGGTCGCATGTTATAACATGTAAACGTTCTTTACTTTCTGGACGACTCTCGTATGTTCATAAGAGTATCTGTGCCATTGAAAGGAATTTGAGTGTCACCGTTAAGAAAACACGAATGACATTGGATAAAATCTATTGGTTAACTGTGTACTTCATTACATATACAAGGCACACATAAATAGATAACACTTTGTAGCAAAATAAAAATTCTTAGTTAATATTGGCAACAAACGAGATACTTTTTGGCATCACAAAAATCCGCACTCACCAATATCACTTTATTCAGTTCAGGACCGTATTTACTTGAGTTGAGTTGAGTTGATTTTGAGTTTAACGTTTCTTTCAGCAATGAGACTATATGACACTGGACCTACTGATTGGCGTGGAATAGAAACCACATGTGCTCCCGCTGGAAATTGAACCCGGGTCTCCCACGCCAAAGGCGCTTACGCTAACCGCTTAGCCTAGAAGGAGCTGAAGGCCGGATTTAGGTTTGATGAGGCCCTAAGCTATAAAGTACCCCGTGTCGTAAACGTCGCGAACACCTAGTGGCCCACTTGCCGGTAAATACCGATCGTCGCTACAGCCGCTAGTATGCCACTGGTGCAAGGGTTTCGTCGAGTCGAAAGAAATGTCTAGAGTCGGGATGTTGAGGTTACCACCACGTAGCAGCAAGGACTTCATTTTGGTCCAAGCTCCTTCCATTCGTCGCGGAGTATCGCGAAGAGACAAACACGAACTATTACCAGTCATATGCATGCTGTTATTACTATATATTATTTTTTCCTGACGATCTTTTCTTAAAGTGAGCTCCAGGGGTCAAGAGTAACCCCTGTCTTTACATAATGAAGTGAAAACTCTTGAGATAAGTGCGTATAATTGTTTGAATTTAGATGGCAACTGTCGCCGATCATTTGAAAGTAAATATGGGAGAACCATGAAATAAAGTAAATAGACGCGCGTCATTTTGTCGTAAAATTACATGGCGCGGGGATTTTATCTGATCCCAAACGGTTACCGTCGAATATACACGGTTACAGGAGCACTCTAATTAGCCAAATTAAAAAGACCTCAACGATTTATTACTCTACAAGCGACGTTTTATTATTTTTTATCGCCTCCGTGGCCATGTCGAAGAGCACGCACCTGGTAATCAAAAGGTTGGTGGTTCGCACCCACCCAGGGATACTTTTCTAAAGTGTTTTTAAGCTCACCTTAGTGTAAACAAATTACGCATTCGACTTAATATACTTTGGGGGAGTAATTTTTGTTCATTGGCATTTCGTCGCGTCTCTACTGCTGGTGGTATAATTTTCAAAACGAAAGTGTGGCCACCGCGGAACGGCGCTGCGGGGCCGCCAATTTTTGGCGAGATGTCGCTAGTTGCCCATCAGTGGTCCACCGACGCTTACAGCATGGAGTAACGGGTTCCTTTTTATGTCCAGTTGTCCCTTATCAATGACAAATTATCGCTGCTTTTTGTGATGAGCATATGCTGTGGCAGTAGGTATTGCCATGTAAGGAGTTGATGCAAAACAAAAACACCCTACAAAGCAATAAGCAAATTATAGTGATACTTTAAGGAGCAGACAGATATTTTATGACTATCAGGAAGGACCCCATTATTTACACCTTCGCTATAGATAGTGATGAGCAAATGCAAGACCAAGACCCTGATGGCCTTGATCTTGGTCTTGCACTGAAACCTTTGGTCTTGGTCTTGCTAGCTAGATGCTTGCAAGAGTCACTAATGTAAGGATTTTTTTTTTGTATTTTTTTCATAATTCATTGATATCTGGAATAATTTTTGTCACCATCAATCTTCGGTACGATTCCACATTAAGACGATTTCGCTTTAAGGTTTTAATACTGCAAAGATCAGAAAAGGTCTGCTCACATAAGTAAGTGGCAGGGGCGGATCCAGGATTGATCTCTGTGGGGAGGGGCGGTGGGTTGTAATAGTGCTACATAGAGATACTTTTAAAAGCTCCAAACTCTGGGATGGGTTTTATGTATATGTAAAATAGGAAAGTTTTTTTTCTGAGGGGGCGATCGCCCCCCTGAATCTGCCCCTGGTAAGTGGAACTGAAAGGCATCAAATGTTTCAATGCCGTTTTCACACACCACAGCATACACACCACCAAAAGCTACAAAGTTCATTTTCTTTGAATATTTTGGGATCGGTTTCTCGTCGTTTTTTTCAGAAATCCCAGAATTGGGGGATGCTTGATGTTTATAAGCATAAGAATGACTAACATTTACTTCTCTTTTTTTTTAAAAAAAAAAATCTGGAATTGGTGGTAATGGTGGGAGCTTTCCGCCACTTGAAGATGAAATCCATGAAATTCCGAGGCGTCGTTCAGATAATGTGCAACTGCTTTTGAAAAGAAGTGTCCTAGCAAACAAGGAACTTCTCTCACTTCAAGTAGTCTTATATAATGGTTGACTGGCTTCAGGGCAGAAATTTAGTAGAGTAGGAAAACATTTAAATTTACAAACGTAGGTACAATTTCTAATTACTTTCTTTTTAGTAGCTGAAAAATACTTCTTGCATAATAACTGAGAGTTCCGTTTTATTACAATACATTCTAAATGTTAGGCGTCGCGGACCCATTGTCTAGGTCTCGAGGACCCGCAGGGGTCCGTGGACCCCACTTTGAGAACCACTGTGCTAGAGAGTATGATAGATAGAAAGAGAGGAAGGGGACGAATTAAGCCGTAGTTTAAGGATGGTATTAAAACAGAAAATTGCTACGTCAAAACGATGAGACCAGCTGAGGACTACCGTAAATCGAAGCTTCTCAGTTGCCAACAATGGCAGAATAGCTATGATGATTTTGATGATATGTAAATTTATCAATATTGGCCAGAAAAGGATAGAAAAAAATAAAATAATAGTGATTACAATCAAACCTCTTAATATTTTAGAATAATTTGAGTGAAAACTGAAAACAACTCTACTGTTTATGTCTTTTGTGTAAACTCAGGGGCCTTCAGTAGGGACGCGGAACAAGAAATTTCTCAAAGGGGACTTTCTTATGTGGACAGACTGACATGCGGAAAATGGATGCAGTAAAGGAACTCCTTGTGCCGCGTCACAACTGCCTTGCTTCTAACACCATTATGTTATTCAGGCATTACTTTCTCTAAGCTATGTAGACCCGCTTGCTGTTGCACCTTTCCTTTGTCCGCAATGAGGTGTCACACGTCGTTTTGCCGCCATTTGCGACAGCTTGTAACTCGGAAACGACGCCAATTTATATATAATTCAATAGTATCATTGTATTGTAATTATATTATACTAATAAACAGTTTGAAAGCCTTACAAGAGTAAATGATCTTCCTTTCCTCTAGCAAAATTTGAAATAACGTTCCTGGATAATAGGAACCTATAGAACAGAAAACACTTGCTGTATGTAGATTCTATATTTTGGAAATTTACATCCCACTTTTCCTTTAAATTTTTGGGGTCCCCAAGAGAATGAGGACCTAAGCTATAGCCTATTTAACTTGTATGTAAATCCGGCCTGATTCAGCTTAATGAGATGTATTGTTTAGTATATGTCTCGTACGTAATATTGTAGAAATGGTATGCTGGATTGGTAGTGGCATTTTCTCTAAAATTAATTGAAATTTTAATATTAATTTTACTAATTTATTCTTCTAATCTACTTAAATATTTCGTACTTAGTAAAAATGAAATACCGGACCATCCTATGAGTAATGCCATATTTTTGTATCATGAGCAAGAGAAAGAAAACACTACTGTTAGTCAGCAAAATAGTCTCCATTAGAATTTCATGAAACTCAAGGATCTTATAAAATAGTGGATGTGCCCTTACAACAAAATCTTGAAGCTATACGTCACAGTTTCGTCACCCCTACCCTGCCCACTCCACCCAATAGGATCGCAATGTTTTGAGCCAACAATCATGGCGGAAACGAAAGTAGCCAATCAGATTATGGTAGAAACGAGAGTAGCCAATCAGACGTGCCGATGCTCGGTTGCTTTTTGGCTTCACCGATTTAATAGGATGAAGATATATATGGGCAGATCCTCTATTTATAACATCCTTGATGAAACTGACAGCATTTATTTCTGCCACCTGTCAACCAGTTGTTGAACTCCCTGCTGAAAGAAGTGATCAGTGAACTGTTTGTCGCACGTTATCCTCGTCTCGCAGTGATTTCCTTCAAGTATGATTATAAAGAAAGCTACAAAGACAATAGTTTGTTGGTGGAAGATCTGATGAAAACAATAGCTGGGGATTTGCCTCTAGTGTATGGAGTCCCTGATTCGATCCCCGGCCAAACATCGTGTTCGTGTGTCTTTTCCTTCTACATTCTTGTTCTACCAATTCTTCCATCATCCTTCACTTACCTTAATTACTCGTCTCTCTTAGCCTAAAGTGCATAATTGTAGGACAAGATTTCATTTTTTCTCTCAGCCATATTCCTTCATCTTAGCACCGGCCTTCTTTCCGTGTGGACGCTCGTTATCACCATTGATGAGCACATTACAAACAATCAGAGCACGACGTTTTTCCAACAATGCAGCCCGTGGGCGTTCAAACTGCTGACACTAGTTATCTGCATTGACTGTCTGGTTACGTGTCAAGAGATCAAAATGGATTATCCCATCACACCCTACCAAACACTTAACATCATTTAGCACAGCTCCTCCTTTAGGTATAGTGTAACGCGGCCTCGTCCTTCCCCGCATGAAAATTTCGTTATGTGGGAAGAATGCACAGACACATCCACACAATGTAGTTTTTGCCAGCTTCAAAATTTATGAGCGAGAAAGAACGTTCAGCTAAATATTCAGAAAGTTGTATACTTGTAGAACCCTAAAATTGAGTTTGAGGGAAAATGATAATATTTCAACTATTAACTTTATGACAAGCAAACTGTAGAGTGATATATTTAACAACAGATACAAAATAATTACTTCTAAATAATTACTTCTAAATCATTAAATAATTACCTAATATCCCACCTGACCTTCGCCCCCATATAGAAAAATGGCCACTGGAAGTGTCATATGAACAATACCCAGATAAAAATAGCAATATCTTCTAATGGTTTAACATAGAGAGATAAATTTGGTGTTCTTTTATAGAAAGATACATTATTTTTTATAGAGAAACAATGTTGCATAAAAAGTCGATCCGAAGTCAATTGAGATCGTGATCTGAGCGAGGTGTCCATGAGGATTTCGAGACGAGACATCCGAACCTCTCGGTGGTTGATCCTCATCTCATTGTTGAGACTTGAGGGCAATCCGGGAAAGGTTTTGTAATCCCTTTTTAGAAATGTTCTTTGATGTCTTAACCAGGTAAGTTCAGATCTCCTGAAAGTACTCGTTGGTGGGACAGTGGGGGCAGATCGGGAAAGCGGTTACAATACAACATCAAGGAACAGAAAACGAAACAAGTTTGTGTAGTGGGAGAAATGGCAAATAGATCAAGCAAGTCTGAAGGCCATGCCGTCAGAAATGTGACCTTGATAGCCGTTCAAGCACACGCAGCTTCAGTTTCAGATAAGGCAAGATGGAATTGACATGCGAAGAACAGTACAGTGTATTGAAATTCTGTTAAACTTGAAGAAAACAGCAGCTGAAGCATATACGATGTTGCAGGAGGCGTATAGGGAGTCTGTTCTTTCCTACAGCACAGCGAGAAGATGGTTCAAAATGTTTAAAGATGGGAGGCAATCAACTTCAAAGGCAGGTGGACCCAGCGCTCCAGTAACTGCTCTGACGGGAGTGAATATCAACATCGCTGCTGTGATAGTAAGAGAAGATCCTTGAATCACGGTAAGAGAACTAGCGCAAAGAATGGACATTTAATTTGGTTCGCTGATACGATACTCACAGACAAATTGCATATGCAACGTGTGTGTGCGATGGGTTCCGCAATTCATCATTCCCGATCAAAAAGCTATGCGTACCGGGAGGTTTGTTCGGAGTGGAAATCAAAGCTGCAAAACGATCCCATGTTTCCGCCGAAAATCATCACTGCCGATGAAAGTTGGCTTCATCATTATGACCCTGAGTTCAAGTAACAGAGTTCTGTGTGGAAGTCTCCTTCATCACCAACATTCAAGAAGGTGAGAGTTGTTGCTTTTGCTAACAAAATTATGGGCTTTTTAATTTTTCGATATTTGAGGCATAGTGTACCAACATGTTGTCGCAGCACATACAACTGTCAGGGGAGTGTATTATAAGGTGTATTGCAAACCATCCAAGGCCACATTAATCGTAAACGACAACATTTAAAAGAAACAGGATGGATGATAAACCATTATAACGCCAAGCACCATATTGCGAATGTTGTTATTGACTATCTTGCAAAAATCAAAGTTCTGTGTGGACCCCATCCTCCATATAGGCCTGATTTAACCTTTTGTGATTACTTTCTTTCTCCAAGTTTGAAGAAACACCTCCAGGGTCAGCGTTTCGCTTATTCAGGGGCAGTGATGAAAGCTGGGGAGGCGATTTTCGAAGGATCTGTCCAAAAATAGCTTCCAGCATGCCTTTGATGACTGGTAAACACGTTGGGACAAGTGAATTGAATGTAATGAGGACTATTTTGAGAAAGACCATCAACATTTGGAGGATTAGTACAGGTAATTATGTTTTATTCATAGATGATCATTCTTTTTTTATCAACCTTCGTAATTTACAAGGTATAGTAATAACTTTACAAATAATGTGAACTCATTTTGAAAAAGGAACATTTAACGAAACAAACAAAAAATCATTAATATCCTATGTTCGTTTCAAAGAAATCAGGAAAATAATTCATCACACATATCAACGGCTAAACAATCAAATGTCTTAAGTAGTGAACGCCGTTAATGGAAAATATTTGTTTAACGAGAATTTGAAATTAAGTGTTGTAGCCGAGAAATATTATAGAGGTGTGCGTAATAGGTAAGTAACACATAGTGAAATTTAACATTCTCAAAGAAACGAAGTTGAAGTGAAAACATATGTAACTCACTGCTTTAATTGTGAAACAACAAATATTTAAGATTAACAATATCAAATTAGTAATAATATAAATGTTTGAAGCTGGAAAAGGAAGGGTAAGGTATTTTTTCGTCAGAGGCGGCTCGTGAGAGAAGTTACATGGTTAAAATAATAATGTTTGATCGCTTCAAACTAACGAAACAAAATTTATTTAATGTTCTACTTGTTGTATACAACAATTATAACATTTTGGTAAGTCTATGTCTTAGTATAAATGATAAAACTAAATTTTACCGGTGTGGCTTCCTTCAAGACTAGCGCCTGTTGATTTTTTTTTTTTTTTTTTTTTTGTACAGTGCTGTTTGTGAGAATTGAGCAACTTCGACAAGTAACTTCAAATTGTTCCGCAAATTTCGATTTTGGACTTAGGCCAGTTATCATCCAAGCGGCCCAATTTCAACACCAACAAGGACAAATATGAATGGAACAAAATTTAAACAACGGACTTTTTACATTGTGACAATCGCCTAGAAGCAATTATTATTACATATGTAAATTATGTACAATCAACTCGATATTAAAATTTGAGTTAGCCAGAACACAATTTCTTTTTTTAATGAACATCTTTACTTTGCGATTCAACCAGCTTCGATCGCAGGTAACGGAAGGCCAACTTTTCTGGACAATAGATCCCGTTTCTTTCTGTCCTCGTGGCCCACACACAGGCTGAGCAATTAACAGGAATTCTTCGAGAAACTGCTAAAACATCCTTTTGACGTTGGAAACATTCAAAAACCCTTTTGGCTTTGGAAGCATGTCATAAACTCAACCTGAAACGTTACAACGAATTTTTTTTAAAGAGAACAACGAAAACCGCCACCACAACAAACCAAGTTGCGAATTTTATTTTTTTAAAGAAAAGAAAGATCTTTTTGTTTATAGATAGGTACGCGCCCTAACACCGAAAGAAGCTACGGCAGTTGCAATACATTCGTCGAACATTACACACGGCCGCTCTACACACACACACACACACTAACGAATATCAACGAACTTATTTTTTTTAAGTGATTCTTAATTAATAACTATGTGCTAGTGCATCGCCGTCGTGGTGTTTTGTGAGGGGCCTACCAGCTAACATTTCCTATTGATTAATATCGTTCAAACGCTGTAGACTACATTGATAAATATTATTCGAATTATTTTACTTTAAGAAAAAGTGTTATCAAAAGCAGAAGTGGTTTGTTGATAGTGGCGGTGATCGAACTTGTTGATAGTGGCGGTGATCGAACTTGTTGATAGTGGCGGTGATCGAACTTGTTGATAGTGGCGGTGATCAAACTTGTTTATAGTGGCAGTGATCGAACTAGTTGATAGTGTCAGCCAACTCCATAGTAGAACAGAATCAAACATTTACATCCCATGGAAGCCCCAGCATATGCTCTGTGAAGAGGCAAATGAGCGACCAGCCGAGTATCCAGTCCAGGAGATGCACACGTCGGGATCCGAAGTAAGGACTTCAACCAAAGAACTGTGACGGAAGCATGGCCCACATGGAAAGGAGCAGGAGACGCTAAGTGCAAGCGAACACTTTAACAAGTTTAACGTAAAGAAGAAAGTACGTGCCTGGTAAGAAGCAGTCATAAAAAGAAATGGCGACCAGTTGCGGTGAGAAGGTAGGAAATATAGTTAATTTATTTCTTCCCCATTATGACTCAAGGCCGGACTATTTTGGCAGATGTCATCCGTCGATTTCTTTACTTCGTTCCCCAATCGGGTCGAGACTGTTGGTGTTGTTTGATTCTCCGTTCCCATACGGAATGAACAATTAACGTGCCTTAATTTTCATCCAATAACCACAAATCCAGTTGCATGTCAGTGATCCATTTTATTTTATCGATTTATTCTATTTTATTGAATAAATCTTATTGCATAACCTTTTGAGTTCTTAACTCCTCATCATAAACTAAGACTTTCTGTAACATAATTAATGAAGAAAGGGTCAAAATAAGAACCATATTTGTATCGAGTCCTAATATTTAGAATAATATTCATGTCTGTGGAACTGCAAATTTGAGAGTTGCACTTTGAATAAAACATAAATTCAATGTTATTAGTTATTTGATGATAATTGTTTGGATAGGCACTTTGTAAACGGAAACGAATTGTAGTTGCACATCTATAAAGGTTTTTGTAAAAGCAAGAGTTTCGGCCTATCGGTAGATTAAATAATATACACAAAAGTTAGGATAATTCATAGATAAGTATCTAATTAAGCGACCCATTGAACAGACGGACTCTGATTACTGAAGACAAAAAGTCAACTGATTCAAAATAATGTCCAATCGATATCCCAATTAATTTGTATCAATATTATATGTGTATTTTATTGCTTGTTTATATGGTAATTAACGTTGATTTATCTTTAGTAATTTGTTTAGATAAAATTGAATAATGATTTGAATGTTTATATGTATGAATATTTAGCTATATGATATATGTGTATATATATGAATATTAAGATCCACAAGTGCACTTCTATCCTATTGTATCTTTTCTATAATTTCACGTTTCCATTCCCATTCGCTAGCAAGTCATGACTTTTTAAAATAAATCAAAATTGTCCAATCATAACTTCTCTACAGTCTTTTCATTTTTTCTATTTTATTTTTTTTTAAATTCTTCTTTAATAATAATATCTGGAGGTGATAAATAAACTTCAATTTAAGTAATAACATTCTGTTTGCCACTGTTTAGTTATAAGCAGAGAAATTAAAATATCATTTACTGTTAGAAATTATTCAAAAACATATATGATAGCAATTCAGATTAATTGTATTTTTTGAGCCTCAATTGGAAATTAATAAAAAAGGAACTGTTAATCAGAAGTATGAAATGATTCAGGAAATCACATAATTGTATGCTGAGATAAGAAACTAAATTCTCTATTTAACGTTCTCAGGTGGAATCCTTCTGATTCCATAAAAATAATTCAGGTATTGTCATTAACATTTTCAAAAAGCAAACAATGGTATTGATTCCTGTTGAAAAGATTTGTTTTTCTTCTGTTATTTAACTTTTTTTTTTTATTTTATTGTTGACTACTATAAATTGGTATTCCTTCACTAGTAACTACCTTTATTTTTAATTAAAATTTTATTGCTGTTACCAAATTTCTGTGTAACTTTTGTTATTTAAACAAAGTAGATTTAAATTCCTCACCCCTGCTAGACATAGTAAAAGCATTTTTTTTTTTTTTTGTTTGTTTGTCTTGACATTACCAGTAATTTGGGAGATGCCTGAACTGACCACCACAGTCATAATTAATTTGAGTTATTTTGAATTATTTCGATTTGATTTATTTCCATTATATCTTTTCAATAAATCTAAAATTTATTGCAGCATTCAGCAATTGAATTTTTATTCAAAAATTCACTTGCTTCTCCAAGTGGTAGTCAGTACAGTCTGTCCCATAAAAACTGCATTAGCGAGAAAATTTTCTTTCAGCTTTGCAGCGTGTGACCGTTCTGTGGAGGTTGCGTAAAACAGATGTTTATTTTGTTTTATTTAAATTCTAATTAGCTGCGCAACTACTTTTTCCTAGCGCCCTGATAATACCGTTTTTGGGGAAAAGTAGGACTTCGAAATCTGTATATCATTAGAAGTATTACTTTTAAATTTCTCTACGTTTCATGAATCGCTAATTGAACATTAGACTTGGAAACCTGAGGTTCAAGCCCCGCGGCGTTAACTTCAGCTTTCCATGATTTAGTTTACTATCGCACCGGTGCAATCTTCGGAAACAAACCATCAAGAGCCCAGCCTTGGTAGGCAAATACAAATTTACATATTAATTTATTCAGATCTGGCGAACCCGAGCATAATGCATGTCATTATGATAATTATCACATGCTCATATTTAGGAATCGAGGTCAAATTTACATATCTAATAAATTTGACCAAAACCAACCTTTACAAAACTTGGCGCAACCGAACTTGGACCAAAGCACCCGTTACAACATGACTATATAAAAATACACAATTAAAAAATTTACACCACCATTAATCTTGATAAATCATTATGATTTGAAGTTTTCACGTGGTAAATCAGTGTCTCTATGTCATGAAATTGAATCAAACAGGTATTAGATATGTTTCTAAGCAGTATTTCTTTCAGAAAAACTGTTCCGGGGGGACACACTTTGTATTCGGAGGGGCACTGCTGGTACTGTTCTATTAGACGTATTTTTTGGTATCCTCCGGGGGTTCACTCTCAGAGCTCCGAGGGGCAGTGCCCCCCAAAAATTATGTCTGGAAGAAACACTGTTCCTAAGAGTCACCTGTATATGACTCACAAGTTGCAGTTATTAGTGTTGATTAATTACATTCCACTTACGTTTGATATGCGACGTGAAGAACACATAACAAACACGTATACAAACATATCTGAAAGCACTTTGAGCAAGATTTTGGATGAATAGCAAAAAATAATAATTCTAACAGTTCAACGCAATGAACAACACATCGAACACATTTTTTAATCGGGAGAAATGTGTGATATTCGACTGACGTTGTGAAAACCAATAAACAGTCATAACTTCGTTACGATAAATGATAAAGCAAAACAAACACAGCATTAAATTTCTAAGGTATCATAACATGATTTCCATTTAAGAAAATAAATTCAAAATGGCGGATTTCAAGATAGCAGCCATCAATATCACATGTTTTAAAAGTTTTTTCCCTCATCTGCGTTACTAATCTAAAGTGTTATTTTTGCAATACTTGTAAACTCCTGCCTTTTATTTAGGTGATTTCATACTTTTGGTTTACCCGTGTCTTAGCTGGATAAAATACACTCCAAACTAATACAATGTTTTGATCACCCCGTCTCGTTTATCTTAAAGGACACAACCAGCATGGAACGTTAAACTAAAAAGAAAAATGATCAGCTTCAGTCATGACAATATAGTTTGAAAAATATAGCATTTTGAATTAACATTATCTACTTTAAAATATTAAAACTCATGGCAAAGCACGTCACGTTGACTAATTGGTGTTGTCAATACCTTTTTCAACGCTACGACCTACAGCTTAACAAGGGGTCCGAAACGGAAATCGAAACGCGGACCTTCCGTTCTGAAGCCTATATGCTAACTACATAGGCATGAGGAGCTCACACTTCACGTTATGTCAAACTACTTATAACTAACGTTCGCTTCCGTCTCCTTTAGCCTAGTCGGCATAATCGTGGGACGTAAAAATGAAAGATTACATTTTCATTTCTAACTTTCGCTTGAACTTTTCTGTACGAGAAAACAGGATCTGCAGACTAACACGTTCCCTAAAGCTATAAAGCAGTAAGTAATTTGTTGTGTTGAGAGCAAACGAGTCGAATGAATAAAAATGGTAGGTGAAACAGCATTTTTCACCCGAATAACATATGCTACCCACTTTTTTAAAAAGAAGGATTGAAGTGAAAGTAATGGTAAAACAATATAAGTGCATGCAGAATATGGCGAGGAAAGGCAAGTAATTTTATTCATGATGTTGTTATTGTTTTAATCAAGACTCGAGAAGACAAACTAGAGCTGAACCTTGTAAATGAAAAAAAGAATGAAAGAAAGAAAATAAGTCACTGGGAGTTTGGGAGATGCAGCCCCTGTGCATGGCTGTAACCATCTCATCTCGTTTAATGGGATGTTTCTTGTTTTTCTCATTCTTTCCTTTTTTTCCCTTCATCTTTCGCATCTACGAAACATCTTAATGAAAACAAGAAAACTTGAAGGCAGAAGAGAGAGTGAAAGAGTAGAAGCTAAAGGGGCTGAAAGAAATGGTAGATATTAAAACAGAATGTAATGAAGAGGAGCATTCAGACATTCCGCTATTGCAATGACGCCACAGTAAATACCCACACAAGATGTGCTACACTGGCATTTTGAGACACGCCTATATTGTAGTTGACAACTCAACAGTAAATAAGATGATATTTTGAAGTAAGTTTTAAAGAAAAAGGCCTTTTAACATTTTCTTAAGAAACGAAAAATGAACGAGTGGACCTATTTAAAATAATTGAATTCAGAAACACTTGGAATATTTAAAAGAAACTTATCCGTATAGCATTTCCTTCTAAACACAATAGGCAGAAATTGTTTAGCGAAATATGGCCAACTGAAATACTCACCTACACAAACTTTCTCGTCACAATATCTTCAAAAACGTTATATTAACTTAAAAATGAGCTCCCTTGTGGCTAAGCGGTTAGCGTACACGCCTTTGCGTGAAAGACATGGGTTCGATTCCCGGCGGGAGCTCATGTGGTTCGGATTCTACGTTAAACTGTAGGTTCCGTCTCATATAAACTTCGCTGCTGAAATCCGATCCAATCCAATTCTGTTTAAAATAACAGAAATATGCAATCATATATATATTCAGTTGATTTCGTAGTCCTTGAGGAAAGAAATTAACCAACCAGAAATGTCTAGATGCTTGGTTATAACTCAAACATGAACTTTCTTGTGACTTTGGAAGCCCAGATCTCAACCCGATGGACTACCGCCTTCGGGACTACTTAGAACAGAAGGCCTTTAAGAAATCTCACCACAATATTGTGTCGCTTAAGGCTGATTTAGTGGAAGCAGTCGCTTCCATACCCGAAGATGTGATAAGTGCAGCCATTGACGAATAGCCTCAACGATTGAAGATGTGTGTGAAAGCCAGAGAACCCATTTCGAATAGACTAACGTTTTCTCCGTCTTTTTGGTACTAAAGTACATGTGGCAATAAAGGATTTAGTGTACTACAAAATTTGGTTTCGTTTCGCCTAATTGAATAAAAGACAGAATTAATGGCATGACTACATATACCTTCACTCACTCTACGTACTATAATAATAATAATAATAATAATAATAATAATAATAATAATAATAATAATAATAATAATAATAATAATAATAATAATAATAATAATAATAATAATAATAATAATAATGGATATTTTTAAAAAATTGTATTAAAAGGAATGTTATGAGTAAATTCCTGAGAAACTTCCTATAACGAAATTCTTTTGATGCATGTGGGTAACTCAGCATTTTAGTAGAATAATAGAATTATAAATCTTTTAATTTTTTGCCACAATTTCTTTCACCCGAAATCCCAATAAATTATTTTATTCTTAATCTGGATAACGTAAATGTGAGGTGCTCCTAATACTACGCTTTGTAATTTAGTGACTGTGAAGTGGAGATAGATTAGATTAAGGAAGCATTATATTTTTTACTCTTTTAAATTATTTAGTTAATAATATCGGAGAAGTCTACTTAAAATGCATATTTAAAGATAAATGAAATCAAAAATACGGACCACCGTATTAATATTTCTCAGTTCAATTTATTAAATTAAATTATGTAGCATACCAGCAAAATGTGTCAACTGTAAAGGCACCCATCCTGCTAATTATTCCGGATGTCCGAGAATACAACAAATTCTACAAGCAAAGAGAAAAACACCAGCAAGCACAATTTCACATTCAGCACCTCTTCAAGACACCGCTGCTACATCCACTTCAAGACCTGAACCTACAATATCACGCACTATCGTAGCTTTAAAACCGAATATGTCCCCTGATGATAATTCATCCTCTGAAGACATCATCCGAACTCTTAAAGAACTTCTTCAACTTCTGAATTATTTAGACCTGACAACATACACGGCTACGCACCTACATGCCAAAGGTGAAAACCGCCCTAGATCTGCTCAACAAATTCACCATCCTCATGGACTTTTTCTCTGAACTATTTCCATGAACTCAAGAAACCTTTTCAGTACTTCAGCACTTCATTGCTTGTTATAAAATGTATTTTTCTTGTTTAATTTTGTGTTGTTTTGTATTTTTGTATTTTGTAATTTTATATTGTACCCAATCAAACATATCAGGGAATAAATAAATTTTGTTACCCATCTCCAAACGAAACTACAAATAAATAAGTGCTCATGACCCAAGAAAAGGCGTTACCTTCTGGGGCCTGCACATCTTCAAATAGAAATGAAATTGCACTTCAAAAAAATCCGCAATGCACATCATTTCCCGAACATGGGAACTGCCCAAAGCAAACATTAGGGCAAAAGTAGTTAGACTAATCTAGTAAAGCAAATTAGCCCTTGGGCTTAAACCGATTCTTGGCAATATCATGTTGACTTACAGTATTTGAAACTTTACCTCGTTTGTTTGATTAAAATATTAAGTGAAACACGGTTGTAAAGATAAAACAGGAATTTTATTTTTCAAACTGGAGTCCGAAACTAGTCAAAATATATGGAAATCACCTTGTACTTCCATCTGAGTGTAACATAGCTTGTTTAGGAAGTAATAAGTTGATTTTTCTAAATAGCCATAAGTGACCAGGGAAAAGCCAGTCAGATGCGTCGACCTGCGTCGAACTTCGTTTGTTTGGTTAAACTATTCTAAGAAAATGCAAGATAAGCAGGAAGTTAATTCTTCAAGTTTTGAGTGGAAGGTAGTACTGTCAAATCCAATCAAATATATTGACCTGTTAAGAACTTCATTTGAAAATAATTTAAGAAGTACCTAAAATCAAATTACTAATCAAGTATGCGCTATTTTTGTTCATTCTTTGGTTTTATCCATACTGTATGCAGTGTTTTTGTCCTCGGGCTGTTTTGGTCTATGCGCTATTTTTGTCCATGCTGCATTTTCATGCGCTGTTTTGTCCACGTTGTATTTTCATGTTCTGTTTTGTCCACGTTGTATTTGCATGCGCTGTTCTTGCTCATCGCTATTATTGTTTGCGCGGTTTAGACCTAGAACCATCCAACTGGTTATCAGTAAGACTATTCATGGCTTTGGATTGATTATTTTAACAAAAGAGACACTGACCAAACCTTAAAACCCACTTTATTTTAATTTATAATTTGTAACTGTTTCGGATATCTAGCATATCCTTCTGCAGACACTATCGAAAATAAATGAAAACACAGACATATATATATATAAATATTGTTATGACAAAGTTTAAATTACTTAACCGTCATATATATAGTCATTATTATGAAAAAGTTTAAATTCTTTTAACAGACATATGTACAGTTATTGTTGTACTTTTTTATTTTTATTTATTTATTTATATTTTTTTATTTTTATTATTATTATTATTTCTTCTTCCTTCCTCTTCGTCCTCCAGCATTTCTATTCCTCCAGCATGGGAGTGTACTGCCACGAGAGGAGCGACGTAGATAGGAGTATAAAGAGAAATTTCATAACAAATATGATAAGAAGAATAGAAATGCGGGAGGACGAAGAGGAAGGAAGGAAGGAGAGCATACAGAAATTCTACAGACAGTTAGAGAAGAACGGTTACAGCAAGAAAGAGTTAGAGAAGGAAGAAGAACGCAGGAAGAGGAAGAGAGGGAGAAAGAAGAATGAAGAGGATGAGAGTGGAAAATGGCATGGCATAGAAAGTATGGGAGAAGAAACAGAGAAACTGAAGAATTTATTGAAGAAAGAAAGGGTCAGAACTTATAGAAAGAGTGGAGAAACTTTATTAAGATCAATAAAGAAGAAGAATAGAAAAGGAACTAAAAAGATTATTGAAGAGGAAGAAAGAGTCATCTATAGGGTATGGTGTGAGGACTGCGATATGCCATATATAGGAGAGACAGGAAAGAGAATGAAAGAAAGGATAAAACAACATGAAGATGATGTTAGGAGGAAGAAAGATACCAATGTCATATAGAAACATGTTAAGGAGACGAATCACGGAATTAATTGGGATAAGACGGAAGTATTGGAGATGGAGAAAAGAATGATAATAAGGAAGTGGAAAGAAGCAGATTGGATAAAGAAGGTAGGAAGAGATAAACTGATGAACTGGACAGAGGGCTTACCTATTAATGAATTATGGCAAGGAAGTTTGAATAGCATAGAGAAAAAGAAAATAAATAAAAAGAAAGACCCATGTAAGAACCAAAAATGAAGGAACGTGATTAGTTGGAAAGTGAAAACGAAGACTTATGGGATTGGCTGAAGGCCTCAGTAAATAGGAAGAAGAAGAAATAATAATAATAAAAATAAAAAATATAAATAAATAAATAAAAATAAAAAAGTACAACAATAACTATACATATGTCTGTTAAAATAATTTAAACTTTTTCATAATAATGACTATATATATGACGGTTAAATAATTTAAACTTTGTCATAACAATATTTATATATATGTCTGTATTTTCATTTATTTTCGATAGTGTCTGCAGAAGGATATGCTAGATATCCGAAACAGTTACAAAGTATAAATTAAAATAAAGTGGGTTTTAAGCTTTGGTCAGTGTCTCTTTTGTTAAAATGGTTATCAGCGTTAATTATTTTGTTTACTGGTTTGTATACAGCTTCTTGCTGTTCCCTCGTAAATGTCGCTCTTTCCAAAATGTCTTATCAGTCTTTGAGATTAAGGAATAGTTACCTCAAGTATACTTACAGGTACTCATTAGGGTCATCTTATCAAATTCTTGCGTACATGGACTTAATGTTTAGTACTTAAAATATAATTTGGCGACAGTAAGTGATTATAATGCTGGGCTGTAAGAGCTGGCGTATAATGCTGGGCTGTAAGGGCTGAATTCTACGTGAGAGCGGGGGCCCCGGTGGATCAGTGGTAGGGCGTTCACCTTTGGTTCTTGGGGTCTCGGGTTCGATCCCAGTCCCCGCCAAGTGAACTTTGTGGTGGACAAACACCGTGTGCGTGGATTTCCTCGGGATCTCCCGTTTCCTCCCACTTTCTTAATTTCACCATTTCATTCATTACTCATCATCACCGACTCCTTTAGCCTAACCGTCATAAACGTGGGACGTAAAACTTAAATATTTCATTTCATTTTCTATGTGAGAGCATACATATGCGTAGGAAATCTACTGGTGTTAATCTACGTTGTACATTGAGAAAAATCCGTTCTTTGGACAGCGGTATATTGTACAAATATACAGAATCCTCTTGTTTACTACAGAAATCAATATGGAGCATATATTATCCATATGCTACATACGCACTGCCCTTAGATGTTACATCATGCCGTTTGAGGATGTCTGATATCTAACAGTCTTCTGATATCTAACAGAATTAAAACAGCGGATTATTGACGAAGTGAATGCCATACCCTGCGATATGTGTGCAAGAGCTGCTAGGAACTTCAGGGATCGTCTATAACAATGTATTAATGCTAACGGCCGCCATCTTGAGAACATTATTTTCAAAACTAAATGAATGTAAAATGGTATATTGTACTAATTTAGAAAATAAAAACATTTTTTCTCTATTTATCCAGATTTACTTTTTATTGCTCCTTAAAACTGCTTAGTTGGTTCTGCCGCACCCTGTAGAATAAGCAAAACAAACTTATGATTCGAAGTTTCGTAATATATAGTTTAACATTACTGAAACTTTTGTTGTACAATATTTGTAACGTTGTTGCTGAATTCCGAGGAACCATGTTAGCATAGAATTTAGGATCCGTTAGAACTCGTTGCTGTTCTAGTCATTACAGAATATAAAGTTTGCGCGGCACATGATAGCTCGGCTTCAGGAACGGAACTAATCCGGATCCACATGCTCGAAAACCATAGTGATTTTTTTTTTTTTTTTTACCAAACAACTAAAAAAAAACATTTTAATACCTTTCGGTTTACAATGACATTTTTTTCCTATTCATTTGCAATAGTCGGCGAGTGTTTGAAAAACTCTCATACTGTTACAGAATGCAATGGGCATAGCATATAGTGGTTAAAGCATCGGATTCTTAATTAAAATATATGTTTTCGAATCGAGGTGAGGTGATTTTAAGTTTAACGTCCCTTTCAACAGCGAGGTTATATGAGACGTGGACCTACAGATTAACGTGGAATCCGAACCATATGAGCTCACGCTGGGAATCAAACCCGGGTCTCCCACGCCAAAGGCGCCACGCCAAAAGCGTGTAAGCTAACCGCTTAGCCACGGAGGAAGTCTATATTAAAATTTGTCAAGAACAATATTATAACTTGGAACAACGTGATTCAGGTGTATTCCGATTTTTGAAAGCTTAAAATCGAGCTTAATATACTTGTTCTAACAGAATTGATTGCAGGTGAATGAAATCTTTTACAAGATGAATATTTGATCGTAAAATCTTAATTAATCATTGTCACTACTAATAATTCTTATACAATTTCGCATATTTCGCAAGATAATCTTAAATTGAAAAACCAAATTAATGCAAAACCATACCTCCTTATACTCATTTCTTTTATTTATTGCACTAGTTAACAACAAATAAGTAAACGAAATAATTAATAATGGTAACCACCAGCTGTAGAAATAAAATACATTGTAGAAATAAAATTAAAAGAATGTATCACGGCCTGGATTCGAACGGGGGCTGTCAGTTACAAACCACTATGCTATGTAGGCAATTTTTGTACTATTGCGGGCTCACACGTTAGTTAATACATCGTTGCCATCTCATGAAGGTACTCATTTGGTGGATAAGCCAAATAATTCCGTGAGTATATAACTTCCATTCTTGGTAATGAAACGTTTACTTCCAAATTCAGTCGTAAATACTGCTCTAAAATTTAATTTATTTGTTTTTTTCTCAACAGTAGGTTCTTTATCCAGCGCATTAACATGGCCAAAGTAAGATAAAGTTTATCTGACACAAGTGTAACTAAGTTTAGCTTATTTTAATTTGTGTGGTTAAACTAAGTTGGTTTACTACTCATCCATTAAGCTCTTACATTAGCTACATGTTATATTAATCCAAAAAGATGAGTTGTCAGTATTACCAAAAAAAAAAAAGAAAAAGAAAAAAAGAAAGAAAGAAAACAAAAACAATTTGACTTGGTGATGCCAAATTTTGCAAATAATTTTTCTAGATTTTATCTGGGACGTAACTTTACATCACAATTTGTGTAAAAGGATATAATTAAATAGTAATTAAGTCAATTTTATTGCAAGCAAGCTTTGTTTTTATATATTTCAATCATCTTATCTTGATAAGTTTCTTATTTACTAGAAATCTATATTTAAAAAGTAGTACATTGCAATGGAGTAATTTTACACACGTTTTACTGGGAAAATGTTTTGTCGCATTATCTTATTAGGAAACCAGTAACATGAGGTGTATTTCACCATGTTCTCTTCGGATTCAATCTCAAGGAAAATACAAAATATTTTCTCAGGTATGGCAAAATATTCATGCCAAGTTTCATTAAAATCAAACAGTAGGTACAGAATTTGTCATGGAACAGACAGACACATAAATTAAGGATAAATCGAATTGCAAAAACTCGCGTACGTTCAGGACCGCATTGGCTTAGTGGTAGAGCGCTAATCTAAGGGACGTGGGTACCTGGTGTGATCCCAGCATCCGCTAAGTAAGCGTTGTGATCGACAAACACAATATGTGGGGTTTTCCCGTTTCCTCCCATTTTCTTCTTTCACCATTATCATACATCTCATCATAGCCACGGTGCATAAACGTTGGACGTTAAACTATGAAAACCTCGTTTACCTTCGATTTCCTAATGATATTAAAAGGACTTTATATTATTTACTGTATTAAATTAACGAAAGAACTAACTAACTAATTGTAGCTATGGTACTGTCAAATTTCCTCGATGGTTTAATTGGAATATGTATTTTAATATTACAAATAAAAAATGGCAAGTATTAATTTTAAGTAAATGATCATACTTGATATGTTGCTATGTTTCATTACCCTAATTATGTCAGATTTTTATATAAAAATTCTTGTAATTGGAATAGATCAATTCAATTACTCCAGGGAATTAAAAGTTCGTCTCAGCATTTAGAGAACGTTGCTATGCAATATATCGATAATTTTCACATCCAAAGCTTATCTCAGAATAACCTGCACAGTGGTATTCCGTAACATTTATCAAACTTAATAAATAATAATGTAGCTATTTCATTAAATAAATTTTAATTAGGGAAGTTAAATCGAAATACTGTAAATACCTGAGTATCTGTTACGGAAGTAGGTCATAATCAGAAAAGTAAAATAGTGGGGTGATACAAAGAACAACATACACAAATACTCACTCACAAACACACACACACACACACACACACACATATATATATATATATATATATATATACTAGACGAAGTAACATAAAATATTGCACAGTCGGAACAAATAAATATTCGACGGTATATTCCCAGAGGTCTCCTACACGTACATACTGAGCGACACGTTAGCTTCACCATAGCGCCTAATAGATCTGCTCCCCCAGCACGAAGAAGTGGAATCAGTGTGCGTCAGTCAAAGAGCTGTTAAGATGTAATGTGATGGTGTTACTTACAACAGCATAGTCTGGAGACATTTGAATGACTTCACGCGAAGTAGAATTACCGCAAAACTTAAAGAAAGACAATGTGTGACAAGTATGGCCCAGGAGTTTGGTAATGTTCACAGCATTATATCATATGCATGGCTGGGAATCCAAACCACAGGCAAAATTGTGCGCAGGTGAGGCGTAGTTTTACCACTATCAACTACAACATCCGACGACCGCTACATTGTGCAACAGGCAAGAAAGTACCGACGTCAAACATCGGTTACAATTTCAAACCCATTTAACAGAACTGCAAAGCGTCTAATTTGACGCTTTACCGTGATGTACTAACTAACGTTTATATCTGTGAAATATTAAAATTTTTATTGTATAAATGGGTAAAATTTTTATTGTATATCACAAACTTTCGTATGAGTATGTACAGGAACTGAAAGACCTATAAACATAGTTTATTGTTGAAATATAAACACTTTCAAATGCATAAACAACTCCAAAATAGTCTTCACGGATGTGTAACGTCCTAGTTGTTTATGTATTTGAAGACAGAGAAAGTAATTCTCTAATACATATAAATACATCCCAAAATTTTGCGGTGGGTATTCGAAAGAAGACGGAAGGACGACTCGCTTAAGTCGATACCACCGAAAAATGAGAATTCACTTAACACAAAAATTTATATGTAATTTAACTTCTTTTTAGTTGAATTTTGTCTTGTATGAGAATGTATTTAAAGTGTTCTCATGGAGGTCTCCTGATAGGCCTACTAAATACCAGATCCTTCAGATCTTGGTAATTCTATAAAAGTAAATTTCTAATTGTCTTTAAGACAGCAGACATTCTTTTAGTGCACTAAATAATCAATATAACTAATTATCTGAATTATTTATTTACTTGTTTATATTTTGAATATGTCTGCAACATTTGTAATGATATGTCTTGTTAATAAGTCAATTTGTGATCTAATAAATGTACGTCAATTTGAATTTCATTTATAGACATTTGAAACCTTAATTTATAATCAAAATGTAAAACCACTATACTACCAAACAATTAAAATCAATCTCTATCTCAATTAATTAAATCTGAGAATCGATACAGTGGCACGTCGACTACCTAGGAGTGCATACTAACGGCACCATTTCAGACTGTGCCAAGAACATCAGGACTAGACGAAGCAATTGGGTCGTGTTCTCTTTCCCAATCAGAGTAGATTCACTCGCTCTAAGTAGCAATTATGAACTCATCTGAGGCGAGATAGAAGAACATAACGAACCAAGGAACATTGTTGCAAATGATAGTTTGGGTGGTCCAAGTGTTCTGCTGTGGAAGGTATAATGTGTTAGATGTGTTTAGTGATCTCAAAGTTCTTGAACCGCGTACAATCACCTGTAAATGTTATTGTGACCTGTACTTCTCCACATATGTCTTTTCAGAGATTCAGTTGGGTTACCTTCATCTTTATGGATGACAATACGCAAGTGTATCGAACCGTTCAAGTGGCGGAGTTCCTGGATTAAGAGGATACGAATGGTTTGGCCTGCTTGGTCTGCGACTTGAGCCCCATTGACCACGTTCGGAGTGTTATAGAAAGATGCCTTGAAACAAGAAATATCTAGTAATTGCCAATAGTCCTGACGAAGGAATGGAACTCCACACCACAACAACTCATTTCCAAACTTGTGAGAACCATGGGTGCATCTTGCAGAGCTTGTATTTCTATTTGCTGTGATCATTCAGCCTTCAAAAAACCGTTCCATCCCATCTTTGATGTCAGAAGGACACGCACTTGATGAATCGCAGTGACTTCAGTAAGAGTTATTATTTTACCATCTTGAATTTCCGCCATTTTGTGTTCTACACGGATTTCAAAGTGTATCTTCGGTTCAAACGTTACGGTTTGACATAAACTATGATCACAAAAACTAACATGACTAATCAAAAAGTGACATAACCAAGCATTATTTTCTTTTTTGGTGTAACCAACGCACTATTTAAGACAACACTTTATCGAACGCTAAGATATTGAAAGAACGTTCCCGAGTGCTCTAGTCAAAGTTACAGCCTTTGTGCTGCCTTCCAGGTGCGTCACTATAAATACATTGTGCCAGTTTAATTTGCACTGCATTTTATGCCTTTCGATTCGAAACGAGAATTTACTTCCGTGTTGTGTGTAAAAATGGTTTTTCTTTCTTTATAACATAAAGAAACTGTCACTTATATCACTCGAAGAATGTTATCAGTCTTCATAACTATTCAAGAAATTTAGTTCACGCATTTCAGTTATAGCCTAAGATGAAATTACATATACTGAAATTGACAACTGTCATTTACTAAAACATTTTAATAGCAAAACAAAAATTCAATAGGAATCATTACTTCTTTTCGTCTTAGATGTTTCATCTAGTGCACACAACACCGAGAGCGCAGGCTACGCATTACGTCATAAGAGAAGAAAAAGAAAGCTCGCTGAATAGCTCGCTGAGTATGCTGAACAACTTCATTAGTTGAGAAATTAGCATAAGTATCTATAACATAATTAAGTTACCTACTAAATGTTAATTACTGAAACAGGTTTACTGCATATTTCTGTACAAAGCTGCCATTTTTGTTCTTCTGTGTTTTTTCTTGTTGTTTCTTCTATCGTACTGTAGTACCACTTTCTATGTATGATTCAAATTTCACCCAACCTATACTACTTGGGAATGACACAGCATGTAAAACTTATTTTAGTCCTTAAGTTGTGCACAGTTAAGACCGGAGCCATATTTCAACTCAGTTATAACTTCTGAGTTCAACCGAAGTTATGAAAAAAAAAATTGAAAGAGAGGAAAGTTGTTGTCAATAAATGTTTATGAATGTAAATTGGGGGAACTTTTCCAATTGCATTAGTTATTTAAGTTCCACACTTGCAAGGCGTCTTATATTTAATAAGAAAGCAAGGTTTCCAGTGTAGCCCAAATGATTATGGGAACTCGATGTATATTAAAGATACTTTACTTGTACTATAAAGTTCAAGAAGTAAGAAATGAAATACAACGTTAGGTAATCTAATCTGACTAGAATAAAAACTCTTTCCATGCGAATTGTCAGCAAATGAACTGCAAGTCTAAATACCTTATTCAAATTTCACATTTCCATGGTCTAAAGCAAAGTGTTCGGAATCAAACACCAAAATGTTTAGGGAAAGGAACTTTCACAAAAACATATGTTAATGAACTTTAATGAAAACTTTAAGAGGTGATCAGTGGTAGAGCGTTCCCCCTTGATGCACAGGATCCTTGGTTCGATCCCAGTTCGCTCCAAGTGAGTTTTGTTGTGAACAAACACCCATGTGCGTGGGTTTTCTCGGGGTTCTCCCACTTTATTCATTCCACCACTTCATTCATTTCTCATCATCACTGTCTCCTTTAGCCTAGCCGGCATAACCGTGGAACGTAAAACTTAAAGATTTCATTTCATTTTTAAGAGGTGGTTCCTCACATTATTTTTTTTTTAAATAGCCTATTTGGACCTGTGTAGATAAGTGCATAGTTACAGAATAGGGCCATATGAAAGTGAAAAAACACGTGTAAATTGCAACACGCGTTATTTCCAACCATATCAATGTAAAGGAAGTCATAGATATGCTATATAGAAATGCACATTTCAACAATTTGCAATAGTTGCGAAGCGGTTCCCCATAGGAATAATTTCCATAATTCCAGATAGGCTCAGACTTAAAGGTAAATCCAAAATACGCAAAACGTAAATCTTCACAGCAGTGAACCAAGAACTTCTGACTTTCCGTCAACATATTCAGTGATCATTGCTGTTAAGGCCTTTGTCCTATATGCACTGATGCAACATTAGAATCTGGGCTTAAAATAATCACAATATTCTTTTACCCGACCTTGGAATGATATGTCGTTTCCGAGATACAACACTTTATTGTATCGTTCCTATTAATTCTCTGCATGCAATAGATCTAAAATGAAACATATTTGCACATATATCTATGGCTAATCTATTTTCTTTTAGTGTGATAATTCTTATTGAAAAGTTTTTAGTATTGTTTAAAACACCCTACGTATATGTGCAGTCCTTTCTAAGATTTAGACCATTTAGCTACCCAGTTCTTTTGTGGGGGGATTGTTTGCCATTTCAAATGAAAGACAAACTACTAAACGTAATGTTTCCCTATCCAAGGTCTTAAAATTGTAAAACTTCTATTTGATTTATCTTTCCACGCTTACCTATTCTTGGAATGAGAATAAACATCTACATATTTATAAAAGTATACCTTCGTCGAAAGAAAGGTCAGATCTCTAAGTTTGTTTATATTTATATTTTCAGCCTTTTCTGAGAATCAAAAGGCGTAATCACATTTAAGAGCATCGAAAGCCATTTTGAATGGCGGGTAATTTACGGCTTGAAAGTGGACTAGGCCTATAAGTATTCTGTCTTATCAATATCATATGTCATTTGACATCTTGTACTATTTATTATTGTTTGCTTGTTTGTTTTGTTTTAATATTTCTTCCTGTACTCTGTCTCGTTGGGTGACTTTTCTTATAGTATAGCGTGAAACCTCTAAAAATACTATCTGAAATACGAATGAAATGAGAAACGCTAGCGATATACACTTCACTGTAAACAGCAATATCAAATGTTGTTCGTCAAACTAAGGTATGGTATGGTAAGAAAAAATTCATCAAATGGGGCATTAAGAACCAACTGATTTTTTTATTTTATTTTATTTATTTATTGTAATTGGACGATAGGGAAAAACAAAACATGAAATGGAACACGTGGAGAAGTACAACTCCGTTTGTCTCATGCTTCTAATGCACATAGTAACGGAGATATGACCATGCGAATAGTTGTAAACAGAAAGACAAGTAACCCACCTGACCACCAGTTCTGCGGTACGTATGAGCAGGTACGTAGCCAGGATTTCTTAAAGGGGGTTCCGTGACATGAAATACTGTGGTCACCATACCAGGGGTTCGATCATTCTAAACTATTTTACTGGAACATATATTGGTTCGTTCCTACAGGATTTCGTATTGCGGGGGGAGGGGATGATATGAAATACTGAAGGTCCAGGAGCTTAATCAATCCAAACTATTTTACTGGCAACATATATTGGTTTGTTACAGCAATAAAATGAGGATATGTTAGTAAGTATTTTAATAACAAACAGAACTTTATTTCCACATAACTTTTTTGTTTCCATTATTCCATCAACTACTGTTTGTTCCAAATGTCAGGTTAAAGGAGCAGTAGAAAACTGTTTTTGAAATAACATGTTTGATACTGCAGAAAAGCGATTAAAAAAATTATGACAAAAAATGTCCAAGCTGTGACACAATGGCACTATGCTTTCGAAGGTTTGAAATTTCCCTGATTTGTAGCAGAAATTCTGAGTTCCGTAAGTTTTCTAGAAATTTTAAATTCCATGACTTTTCCAGGATATCCCCTTCATTCGCCACTATGTATTGCAAGTAATACAAATCTCCTTGTAAGAAAGAGTAACCAAAATCTTGCTGTAGCTTTTTATTTTTAACGCTGATTATTTTTCTTCTTGTTTCATTTTGTTTAATCCTTCCTTAATTTTTTTCATTTCTGGTTTCAAAGAAGGGGTCCACACCTCCGGACCCCCTTTGACTACGTGCCTGGTATGAGTTGTCAGAAGTCATGGGAAGAGAAGAGGAAACAAGAATGTATGACGAGAATGTATGACGTTCTAGAGGGAAGAAGAAAACATCAGACTTCATCAGTACAATTTATTTGGCAATGTACAGAACGTATGACAGTGAGAACAGCACAGAAACTGACATGTGCAATGAGCATAAACCTAGTCTATCAAAGTGAATATTATAAAGTATAAACTAATTCTGTAGGTAACATATGATACATGTTTATAAACATGGGTAAATACTGGACATTCTCGAAAAGGAAAAGTAAGAGAGACGATAAATGAGTATTACAAAGGATTAGAATGCCATAGGCATAGTGCCAAATGCTACGTGAACTCACTGTAACTTAATCACTGTTGCATCTAGTGTTCATCTGATTGCATTGTTTATCTTTAATAAGTGCTACTGAACCATCTCCCATTGAAACAGTAATAGAACCCATCCAACTACATTACTGCATTCAATTGTGTCTCAGGATGCCCATACAAACACGGATGCTATTCATTGACTTTAGTAGAACTACCATTTTCATTAAACTGAATGGTTATTGCCTGAGTACGGATTTACCACTTCCATGCTCAACACAAAATTTACTTTGAAACAGTGTATCTCTTTCAATTTGTTGTTCCGAATTCCTTTTATTTAATCCTTTGAAACTTATTTTCTTTTGATCATTAGGAAACATTTCTACATTTTACAGAGTTAAAGGAATTGTAAGTAACACAAGGCAAGTTACCCTATTCATAGTATCATTTGGTGTTCATCTAGGATACCAGATGTTCCTCTACTGAAATATGTTGTTATAAGAACGAAAATTAACACAACAAACTACATGTCCATATAGACTGGAAGGGTAAAACTGAAAAAAACATACAAATAATTGAATACTACTGTATTTCATCTGTAATATACATTTCTCTTTCATTTGATTTTTGTTTTAACAAGTAGTAGTGTTACAGTGTACACAACCTGAGAATTGAAGTTTAAACGGTTCAACAATGTATTTGTTCTTATCCTCCATTCTCCGCTAAAAAAAAAAGAACGTTGGTCTTGCCATGGCGGCCTATTGTGGAAATTGTCTCCTCAACGCTTTCGTTAAATTAAAATTGGCCATTTTAATGCAAAAACAAACTTTTATAATACTTAACAAGAATTACGAAAATGAAACTATATCTGTATTCCGCATAAAAATTTTTTGTGGAAATTTTTCAAGTGACATATATATAGTCTATATATATATATATATATATAGTCTATATATATATATATATGTATATATATATATATATATATATATATATATATATATATATATATATATATATATATATATATATATATATATATATATATATATATATATATATATATATATAACTTTTTAATATCAGCAATGCAACTTGTTATAACTAAACTATAATATATTAACTTGTTCCACAAAATTAACTTTCCAATAAACAATCCTCTTCCTGATTGAATGAATTATTTTCCACTTTATATCTAAATAAGTCAACATATCAATACGATAACTTCAAATACACAGACAATTTCTTCACAATATTTCAACTTTAAATAACGTTCACACATAATACAATGTCATAATTTTGTAGTGGTATATAGTTAAATTTCGAATACGTCTTCAAGATAATAACACAATTTTGTAAGGTTGATATCTACCACAATTGGACTCACTTTAAGTTCCCCAAAACGCCCTGTTACTCCTAACTTCAACTCAGTATATGAAGACATGATTCGCTTTTTGCTTGCTTTATAATTTTAAGTAGATGTCAGCACCTATCAGTCTACATCCAGGGTGTTATAAGATAAAGGATCTGCCTATGTAACAAAATCGTGAAGCCATACGTCACAGTTTCGCCACCCTCACTCTGCTCACTCCGTCCACTAAGATCGTAGTATTTTGAGCCAACATTGAGCTCAGTTGTTTTTTGGCTACATGCAGTTAGTAGAATGAAGATACGTATGGACAAATCCTCTTTTTATAACATCCTTGATCTACATACATATAGCTTCTATCTGACAGGTTGAAAGTCAAGGCCAAGAACGTTACCTTGACAACCAAACATATAACAGCATTTAGAGTTCTCTATCCTTCTGACTGATTTTCTTTTATTTGACAAATTCAAATAAAATTACATAACAATCCGAATTTAATAAAGATGTGTTTCGTAAGCCAAACTCCTTAAATATAGATGCATGCTTAAGTTTATGCAACCCACACAACTCTATCGCTAGAAAGATTGCCTGACAGTCAGAGATTTTATAAACCCTTCTAAAGAAATATACTATGTTTGAATACGGCTCTGAGAATCATCCGGCCTCATAAAATGCGTACCTGGAGTAATAGAGGAAGGAAAAGGGTCGGAGACTGGAGCTGACATTACCTCCATAGTCAAGAAAGTATGGAACGTGTTCCTCTATACACAGCTGTTGGACCCTCATAGAAAGCCACTAACTTACCATTCCTCCCTCAAATTTACCATTCTCAAATAATGGGCACAACCTATTTTCTAAAACCTACCTGTGGCCAAGGCCATGGTGGTTTCCAAGGAATGGGGAGAGTATAAGCGACATTTCAAATATAGTTTCAAATTTTGATGTAACTATTCTAAAAATTCTATTGGGTTTTCGATATTCCGAAGTAAAATTTCCTCTAGGGGGGCAAAAGCCTTGCCTGTGGCCGCACTGCTTCATGGCCTGTCTCGAAAGGAGGACAACATTTATTTTACTTATCATAGTAGTCTACCACTCCCTACTTAGTACACACGTAAAATCTTTTTCTATGCAGGTCATTTGTTCCCAATTTATGGACCATAAAATTGTGGTTTGACGCTAGTCATATTTTGATTAAAAAAAATAAAACAAAAATAACTATAAATAAGTACATACATATTGTGAAAAGTGTATTAACTATGTCGTAAATGCAATATTTGTTTACGTGTACTAACGATTTGGTAAAAATAAACAAATAGAAAAACTTAATATTTTCTGCAAAAAATTTACGATATTTTAGATATCGTCTAAGGAATTTCCTTCAATAAAATTACTTTTACCTTGTGAAGGCATTTCATAACGAAAATAAAAATACAAAAGAACAAAAATTGAATGATGAACGATAAAACAATGACAAACACACATGTTTTCTTGCGGAAACCGGAATTGCAACTAAAATGTAATGGGGAAACTTAGACCAGTTGTTCCTCCTAGCTGGGTAAGCTTTTATCCGAAATAACTTACATTATATAGTTACATACAAATTACAGTAATAACATAAAGTAATTAAATGTATCAGTAAATAGATAGATGAAGGTGTTTCGGAATTACATGATGGCGGAAGCAACAGAATATATGATGCAACAGATTGAAAACAAAAAAGGAAGAAATGCATGAAAGAGAGAAAAAAGTAGGAAAACATTTTAGGAACGAGCTGGCAACAGTTCAACATGCTTGTTTGCCAAGTGAAGAGAAATTCCGCTACAGAAGCCATTTTTAATAATACATAACTTATGTGTTCTGGTAGTGTAATATGACATTGCAGAGGAATTGAAGCACACAAAACCCGTTTTGGGATGTCTTTAATATACTTAACTCGTTTATTTATTTATCAGTGTTCTCTGTTGTCCAAAACATGGCTGAGAAAACATGTTGGAAGTGTGCCATGACAAAAGGAGTATTCTCCCCAGCCTAGACAAATAGCAACCAATATCCTATCTTACACTTTAATGCGCTTACTTTATTTTTCTTCCCTCTTCTAGTTCTGTAACAGAAATAAAATTACAGAATACAAGATAACAGTATGTTGCCAAATTTCCGTGAAAGTCTTAAGCGATTCTATAGCCATGAATTAAAGGTAATTAATAACTACAAACAAGTATGGGTATTCATATAATAATTGTTTTAATTCATTCGTAGAAAACAATGTCAGTACATTTTAGCAATTAATGATATTATCATGGAACCCTATCAATCATTGGTCGTACACCATTTAGAAATCCTTGTACTCTATTGAATACAAAAACTATTTATCAATATTTAATTGAAGTTAACTCGGTACTTTTCGTGCTGTACTTCCTTTTGAATGAAAGGAACCCAAGTTTACAATGTATTGTTTTCATGTATCTACAGCAACCAGGGAGGTACTGACGTAGTGCTTATAACCCTCTACAGTAGAATTTTTTACTGCCTATCCTATAATGTTTTTGTTCGTTTGTTTCCTTGAAGTATATTGTTTCTATTGAGCATCGGGGCTATATGAGAGGTCGACCTATAGTTAAGGTGTAATCCGAAACACTATGATGCGTTCAAGGTTCTTCCACTGGAAATGGAGTTTGGAACCCCATGCACCACTAGACTAGCGAAAAGTACCACTTTCTTTTTATTTATGTCTATCTAATTATAGTTTCTTTTTGGGATCAAATGATCCACTATATTTCAATCAAAAATTTCCTTGTGGGCCTTATGTATGGAAACTACATATAGTGTAGCTAAACTCAAAACTATTACTTAAATCAGTATGATGCACTTATTACGTAGAAAATATGAAAACCTCATTTAGCGGCCGTTTCAAAAATTTTGTGTCTTCTGATTCAAAAACTAATTATTGGCCAAGATCGCAAACTTTTGAATCATTCCTAAAAATCTTGACCAATATCGCAATCTTTTGATCGATTTTTGAGATCATTCCTAAAATTCTTGTTTAATCATTACTCCCAGATCATATTTGATAGGAACACCATTTCTTCGTCTAGTTATTATTTAGTAATCATATCTGTAAAAATAATGTAATCTGGAAACCCACTTTATTAAAGAAAACGATGTACGTCGTAGCAAGTCTTGTAATTAGGCAAGTCTTGTATTTGGAGTAAGGTTTGTAATTAGGCAAGTCTTGTATTTGGAGTAAAGTTTGTAATTAGGCCAGTGGAACTTATTATTGTAATTAGGCCAGTGAAAAAATAAAAATTCATATACATACAATACTTTCTCTTCTTCACAACCTTCCCAATCGACAGTAATCGAAATCCGTTTTTAGAGTGATTGATTGACTGATTTGTTTAATGAGGACATCAGCATCGAAGCTGTTTGTCCCTGTCATGATCAATGTGATTACTCAAAAACTGACTATCTTAACCCTTTATTTGGCAGTATTGCTCTCAGGCAACTTCGCATTCTATTGCATTATCCGCAAGAATTATAACGTCAGTGATCATTTAATTCGCATTACTGCTTTCATACAATATTCATATACATGATTTGCGTGTCGCTTTTTTAGATACTTCGAATCTTCGTCAACAGGGGATAGTCAAATTTAGTATTGTTGAAGCTTTATCTCCTACGTTCCGCGAAAGTTCTTTTTTTATATTTTTTTATTTGTGGTTTCTTGCTCTGTAGGAAAATATTTCAATGAAACTGTTAGTAATTACTGAGAATATTCTTATGATATTTTACCTTAATAGGGCAATGCTGGCCAGTAGCAACACATAGGACCTGTTTTATGGCAATGTTACTTTGAAATAAACATCCTGCATTTTGTAACCAAAGTACAAAAATACTTTAAAAGTTACGAAATTATGATCAGGAAGACATGGTTCAACCATAAAAACAAACTAAATATTTTAGTGGTAATACTTTCAATGCTTGCCAATAAAAAGGGTTAAATAAAATTTAAAAATGAACATAATAGCATACAAGTAAAAAAAAAATGTTGTAAATCTATATAAATAAAAACGAAAGTGACTAGGTTTGTAACTTAATAACTCTTGAATCACCCAACCGATCTCGATCAAATTTTCAACATAGATGAGGTTTGGACCTGGTATGGTTATTATCATTTCATATTAATGGTGCAACGTAAAGGGAGAGGGAGGAGGATAGATATAAAAATGATCGAAAATGACTGATATGTCGAATCCACAGTTTTCGGGTTCACTGAGATAAACACTGACACTTGCGATGGTGTTTAAATCTAATTTCAGCCCTCATTAGTACTCCTATTGGGATGGTGACATGCAAGATTAATTGAAAATGACCAATATTTCAGTGGCGTATTTATGGGGGGCTTCCGGACTTAAGCCCCCCCGAAATCTTACTTACTATATAGTAAAGTATATGAAATATCTTGCAGAATTTTCACATTTTCGGGCAAAGCCCCTCCAAAGTCAACAAAGCCCCCCGAAGCAAAATCGTAAATACGCCACTTCCAATATTAGTGTCGAATTGATAGTTTTTGGGGTCCCTAAGGTAATTGATGATAGTTTTAGTGCCCTTTATGTCCAAAATGAAATGAATACTCCCCGTGCGAAGAACGAGCATTTCGTCACTGAGAAGTAAAAACATAAGATATAATAAATATGTGAGAATAACAAATATATAACGATCACAATAAGGATATAGATAACAATAACAATATGCAGTAATGGTATCGAAATATAGAATATATTTAACAATAAATATTAATAATAGTAAGAATAGATAAAAATATAACAACAATAAATTTAGAACATAGATTAGCATTTGAGGTGAACCATGGAGTAAACTTCCGTCCACTTAGTAACTATCAGGTCGTCTTCCAACATATCGTTTCTAGAGGGCAAAGGACAACTTTGATAATACGTATGAATATATGAGCTCCTTCGTGGTTAAGTGGTTAGAGTACGAGCCTTTCGATTCCCGGAGTGAGCTTATGTGGTTCGGATTCCACGTTGATCAGTTGGTCCCGTACCATATAGCCTCTCTGCTGAAAGGGATGTTAAACTCAATTCAACTCAACGTATGAATATATAAACACTTGTACTTATATACATACATACACACACACACACACACACACACATATATATATATATATATATATATATATATATATATATATATATATATATATATATATATGTGTGTGTGTGTGTGTGTGTGTGTGTGTGATGTGCATGTTGTAAAAAAAAAATCATTCAATGCAGGTAGTGAATATAACGGAAGTTACTGATCCGTATCAAGTGAAAATTAAAAGTTTAAATCCACAGAATGAATGCTAAAAGAAAAAAGTTAACATGTACTCTTTCATGTTCTTCTTTTAATTAGATTTTTTCCCCCTAAAACTGAAAAAAATTACATCCTATGATGAATATGATTTTTATTTCATGCTAAGGCAACGTCTCCCTTTTCAAAGTTTGTGGTATTTTACATATTAAATATTTCTTTTTAAAATATGAAAAAAATATCATTTCTTTCGTTGAAAATTATTATTTGTGACGCTGACGCTGCCCAGGAAGATTAACTAGTCGAATTAGAAACGTATTAGTAAACTGCGGAGAACAGTTGATTCTACAATCCCTCTGTAATTCGGTGATTATATTTATGGTGTGTGCTTTTGTATGTATGTGTGGCTGCTATACGCTCTTGTACTAATAGCACAACTATATTTTCCTGTTATTTTTTCAATTATTTTGCATATATTAATAGAAATCTTTCAATGTTGATAAATCAATATTTATACCTCTTTTCCGTTTTAAATTGGCTGGATGGGCATATACGGTATATGACCCATAAAGACCCAATATTCTTTTATTGCTAATTTTCTGTTTTGTAAAAAAAAATATTTTCAATGTTTTGAAATAAGTTGAATGAAATGGAGTTAAAAGAAACGTAAATGGTCTTTGTAGTCTATTGAATATGTTTTAATTCAATGGCTTTTCTAAATTAATACAATTGTCATTGATTGTTTGGTAAATTGAAATTCAACGACCATTTCCGAGATGTAACTACATATGTGACACGGGATCCAATCTTAAAAAGAATGATTCAAACCACTACATTCGTTAGTATCTGAGTCAAGTACCACCGCTATCAGGAATGCAACCAAGGACAAGACGTATAGAACCATCATTGTTATTGTCTTTACGTACACATCGTTGAAAGTGCAGAATTTAAACTAGTCTACACAAATGCATTACACTATAAACACTGCATGGCAATTTATGAAATTCGTTTTTTCTGTTGAATTTTACGAGGTATGTACCTAGGTAGATAGTAGCAACAGCGTAATTTCATAATTTATTATGTGATTCGAGATAAATTAAGTTTTTTTTTAGAGTATATTATTAGAGCAAATGATCACAATGCATTATTCAAACTCGGGGGCAGGCAATTGCCCTTTTCTCCTCAATTGACGTCCCTGGGTTTCAAATGAAATATCATAAAAGAGTTCAACATGCGTCAGTAAAATAACATCTCGTACTACGCACATACAGTAATGGAGATGCATTCTGTAACATGCTCTACACATCGTCTAGTTCAAAAAGATGTGGTTATAAAGAGAGTAATTATCTTAGTTCGAGAGATATAGCATGATGGAAGGCAAGTTAATCGCAGCGTTTATACCAGGCATGATCTTAGCAGTTTATATTGTATTCGCCAACAAGATGTGTTGCTTTGTTTGCGATTACGATGTTTATGATTCATATTCTGCTTCTGATATGACAGAACGATATAATCAAACGACAATTTTGCGATTAAAAGACGTCAACTGTGGCCATATAGTAAGACGCGTAGAGATCGAGTTGTCATCCGGAATGGAAGAAATGGTGGAGTGATATTGTGGGAGGAAACGGGAGTACCCCGAGAAGACCCACGGACACCATGTTGTCTACCACAAACTTATTTGTCCGGGGATCGAACCAAGGACCCCACGGACCAGAGATAAGCACTTTACCACTTATAGCCCTTTTATGGGCGACTAGAGTTTGATATGGAGGGAGGGAAAGGAATGCCACAGCAAACATAACACCACGATGTTCACCTGACACGTCATGTAGTGTCTAGACAAAACGGTCGTTCAAACTGTTCATACAGACAGTATGGCGACCTCAGTATAATGAGGCCTCTTGTGGTTCTGCATTTCAGTGAATAAAAAATGAGACATTGGAAGCGCGTCTATGTTTTCGTATTACTCTTGCACGAGTATTCCCTGGTATTGCCAATTGTTCAGAATCTAGAACCGTATTTAGATATGGATAACATAGACCATAGGCTGGAGTGGCAAACGTTCTCGGAACATTTTTTTTTAAGTTCAGTTCTAGAAATTTTAGAAATTATTATCTACGCAAATATAAATGAAACACGGGACCTTTCGTTTGTGTAGGTAACAATAATCTGTTTGACTAGAAAGAAGTAAATACCATTTTAACCCTCGAGAACTCGCAGCGCGGTCTTTTCGACCGCACCTATAATAATATTCTTTGATTTTGTTTAGTGACTTTGAGCAAACTTCCCCTCACTCCCCTCTTATCCTTTCCCAGACTGTATTGTTGCAACACACCACAGCTTTTGGCAAGTATACAATTCATTTAAAATTATGTAATTCATTCCTTAACGTCAAATTTTATAGCTCGGTCGTTTCGACCGCGTGCGAGTTCTCGCGTGACGGTCTGTGCGCAAGTGCTAAAGGGTTAATTAGGAATTTATATTCAAGTTATTAGTTCAAGAATGTATTCACTTATGAACCATCTACTAAATTTGTTATATTCTAATGTTAATAACATCCAAACAATTAATTCCATGATTCTACAAAGTGATTGGAAAACATGTTTCCGTATGTAGATACAAGTTTTTGTTCGTTTCTGTCCACTCTTGTATATAACAGTTCAGTAGTGTTTGTTTATGTAATTATAATGAATCAAGGCACATCTTCGTTCTTTTCCACCTTAGGAAGGTTTACGTTACATTTATTTTCTTTGTATCGAAAGTGATCTTTTGATAAACATAGATTATAACGATGTGGTTGACAGGTTTGTTCAAGAAAAAGCGGAAGAAAATCTCTTCAATAGTGACCTTATATTCGTGAGTAGTTAAATCAGCCATAACTGTATTAACTGAAATTGGAAATTTATAGACTATTATTTTATTTAAAGAATATATTGATTTTTTTCTGCTTTTACTTAAACACGGTCTTAAATTTTCTACACCTGTATTTATTGCTCTTGAAAGGGTAGTATTTTGTTAATTTGCCAGGACGTTAAAAATATAACATACTGCCCTGTCAAAACTTGTTTGGTGGTATCGAGGGAGATTGCAGTGGCGAGTTAGATGCAGAGTGGTATACAAATATATGTCATCTCTGAGTAGAACACAGTGAGGTTCTTCACAACATGGTTAACACATCAATTAATATTTTTGCGATATACTTAAGTCTGTTTGACTTCCTATAAACTTACTTAGAGAACCTAGTGTTGAAGAATATGAACGAATGTGTGCAAGTATTAATGAATATGTCATAAAAATAAAAAAAAAAAATGTTTTCCCTATCCCCAATTCTTGTTTACCCTTTTTTCTCAAGTTAACCCGTTTTTCAGTTTTACTGAATCTATCTATCTTTCGGATATATATATATATATATATATATATATATATATATATATAATTTGAAATATAAGGGTACTACACACCGGCTAATTTGAATTAGTGATCTTACCTTGTTGTATTAGATAAATAGACTAAAGCCAGTTCTCGGCAGAAAACTCAGTCACAAACCAAGCAAAGACATATCACAACCTAGGCAGAGGTATATTAGAACTTTTAAGATATATTAGAACTTTCCAAATTGTGGAAAAAAAGTCCACCATTAATTTTAGCAAATTTTGATAATATATTGCAGTTACTTGACGTTTAGCACCAATTTAACCTGTATTGTTTGTGTATTAAAGTTAAGTGTCCTTTTCAACTATATGAGACTCGGACCTATAACTTACGTGGAATTCGAACCACTGTAATGCAATAAATTTTTTCATGCTTTTACACAGATTATCGAACCTAGGGTCGCATGCAGCAAAGGCGCACGCGCTATCTGCTAGACCAGCGGAGAGAGTGAATATCAAACTAATGTTTAAGAGATTAGTTACTTATATTTCCACTTAATTATTGTTTAAAATGGTAACTATAGCTTTTATTTGTCCCCAAACGCCCATTAAAGTCCAAACCCCAGCTTTGGTGAGTAATGACTACTGGTATTTGCAGAAAAATAGTGTATTTAGATACTAAGCAAGTCAAATTCTATCTATTTGCCAAGCTTGTTTAATATCAGTTACGTTCTGTAGATCGCGTAAGATATAGTTTCCCCGAGTTCTATTCTCGGTAGGGACACTCTGTCCAAAAAGTATACAACTGTCATGCCAGCCACCATGATTGAAGTTTTCCGGGATTTTCAACATTCATACCAGGTAAATGCTGGAATAATATCTAAAAGATAATGGTTGCAGGCCGTTTCCTTCATTCCCCATTCTTCCTCTCCAATTATCCCGTGCAGTGTGATCGGCGAAGAACGCCACCCTTCATATCTGACGAGTGTTGCCCCGGGTATCATAGTCGCTAACGCTTTCGTTTTTGGTGCTAGGGGTCCCAGATTTGATTCCAGATAAGGACATTCTTTCTAAGAAGTTTAAAAGTTCTTTCAGGACAGCCATTCTGATTGAGTTTTTTCCGGGGGATGGAATCTAATATGTAGGTTCCAGGCAACCCCTTTCTTTCCCTTTTCTCGAATAGTGTGATCACCGAGGGACGTCGTCCCTCACACGTGACGGGCTAACATGACAATAGATGCCTAAACCCCTGAAATCTAATTCCTAATGCTAACGCTTTAGCACAGCAATAGAACCCTAAGGTCCAGAAATATAATTACTATCTCTAATCATGATATGATACAGTACACTATAATTGACTTTAAAAAAACATAAATCGAATAAAGTGTGAAAGAGTAAAAAAACTTGCTTAAAAAATATAATTTCTTTTTTTCTTGAGCAATAAAATATGGATTAATATGCGTTTGGTAATTTCATACGTACGTGTGTATTTGTGTGTGTACGTGTGTGTACGTGAACTTATATTCTGTACTCCGAAGCTAAAGCGTAATAGCAAATAAATTAATTGAAAAATACGATATGAGGTTGGTCGCCTTTGCGCGAACCCAAAAAGCAAGAGAGAAATCAGTATCACACGAAAATTCAACACGCTTGTTGCTATTTTTATTATTCAAGCGTTGCACGTCATTCGCACTGACAGGAAATTATCCATAATTTTGCAACAGTAATTTGTTTCTCTCTCTGTCTATCTTTCTCTTATTTAATATATATATATATATATATATATATATATATATATATATATATATATATATATATATATATATATATATATATATAGATAGATAGATATATATAGATATATATATATATATATATATATATATATATATATATATATATATATATATGTATGATGCGTGTATATGATTGTGGTTTGTGCCTATGTGTCCTTCGTTAGAACGCGTGACCCAGTGCATAATGAACAATCAATTAATTTAGGCTATCAACACGCTCCCTTAACCTTTCAAAATTCTAAAATTACTCTGACAAGTAACCATACTCACACATTATATGTAGATAGTTAACATCCTGTTTGCATGAAAAGATAAAGCCAACGGACCAGAGCAAAAAAAAAAAATGTGTATGTATATGCGTAATTACAGCTGACGAGATAGTATGTGGACCCTTGTCCGCGTATACGTATGTGATAAAGTTGCAATCATGGTACCGTCTATCTGAAGCACAATGCGAAAATATTTCATTATAGCATTGAAAAATATACTGGTAGTGAAAGTTAAATGTATTTATGTGGCAATGACACTTCAAAACTCTTTTCATCTTTGTTTTAAAGCTTTCTCGTCATTATTTTCTTTTATCGAAATTAACGTCATGGTTGATGAACAGAAAAGACACAATCCAATCTTCCGGTGTCATGATTTGTTGATATTTAATTACCAAAAGTTGATTGGAAAAGAGTTTAAATAACACAGGAAATACGTATTGCCTATTCTGAGCTAAATTCCTGAGAGTAAAGAACAAGCTTACAGACAAAAATGTCAAAGTTTCCAGTGCCATATGTTGTTGATATATTGGGTATGCAAAATAAGTGTTACAACTCTTGGGAGGTGACTCCTGCCACTGAGACAAGAAAAAAGCTTGAACTTTCGGCTATCGGACATAGTTTCAGATCTACAAGGTGCCGAAAGCGTGGGAAAATGACTTTCGCACGCCAATACTGCGGAAACTATCCAACGTAAAGAGGGCGGGTAAAAAGATCACTGAAGAAGTCATACCTGCTGTATTCAATTTTGCATGTTTCACAATCCTACCATGCACGCGCAAGGGATTCCCCAAAGGAACGTAGGGAGTCCCGGATAATCTGCCAAATGAAAATTGGTTAAATGGATATGAATTGATAGGGTTTCTACCAGGTAACAATAATTCGTTTGTATTAAGTCGATATCTGGAACAAATACAAAATGGCGGACATCTTCATGTCCGTTGTGTGTGGTTGCATAATCGCCAGGTACAGATGCTGGCCAACAGTGACGTTCTGAGTATTAAGTGTAGCGAATTTGTACTCAAATGTTCTCGAAAGACATCTTGAGTGTCAGTAGAGCACAACAGATGAATCAGGGTGATTCACATGTATGGAAACACGTGACGAAAAATGCCCAGAAAAATGCACTCATACTAAGTAAACATGAGTTCATAACGTCGGAAACGTAAGGGATAGCATCAAGAACATGAAAGACATTGCCAATTCGCCAATAATATTCCATCAATCCGTTGCAATATGATATTCACGGTTGCATACCAATAAGGATGCAACAACTGAGGCCAAGTTGAAATTGTGCAATAGGACTCACTAAGATACTGGGTAAACTAAATTAATGTCACTAGTGGGATCACATGATCGATATTGAAATGTGGCCAATGTGTGTGTTGATATCAACATGTAGCTAATGGACAAATGTCAACATGTTCCACTACTGCTGGGACACCGTTTCGCGTGCGAAAACTAGGAAAATAACGTTGTACATTCTGCTATTACATCTGGTACACTTTTTTGTAGAACGTTACTACAACACGACTGTATCAATGTTCCTCTTTGTTTGGGACAAAGTCCCACAGTCGACACATACGAAAAAAATCTCTTAATCCATGGTTCAAATTCTGAAAGAGCGTGAAAATAACAAACTTGTATCATGTCCCACGTCTTCATGACGTACTCGAAATATAGGAAAATACCTAAAGAAATTCGTATCTTACACAGAGTGCACATGCCAAGACAAAAACGAAAATGAACCAATTGGGCAGATGTCACATTATAGCTGCAACACCATACATATGGAAAATAAAACGACATGAGAAATAGGAAGAAACGTCTCAAAGCTCTGATTGTTTACAACTGTGCAGCAGGAGTAACAAAATGAAACACAAAAGCATGTCGGGAGGCTGTACAAGAGTGCTTGCCTAACAAAGTCGATACTTCTCAAAGAAATGAATACAGAGAAAGTGAGGCTGACTCGAGCCTCAGGGCTAGAGCGCTCGCTTTCGCTCGCGTGGTCGCAGTTTCCAATCCTACTGGGAGCCTACGGCCTCAGATTCAACACCCAAGTAGTTATTTTCCTACTTTTCGAACGTGGGACGGTGTCCCAGCGGTAGTGGGACATGTTGACATTTGTCCATTAGCTACATGTCGATATCAACACATACATTGGCCACATTACAATATCGATCATGTGATCCCACTAGTGACATTCATTTAGTTTATCCAGTTTCTTTGTGAGTCCCATTGCACAATTTCAACTTGCTCTCAGTTGTTGTATCCTTATTGGTATACAACCATGCACATCATATTGCATAGGTTTGAGGGAATATTATTGGTGAATTGGCAATGGCTTTCATGTTCTTGACGCTAATCCTTATATTTCCGACGCTTTGAACTCACGTTTACTGAGTATGAGTGCATTTCTGGGCATTTTTCGTGAAGTGGTTTCACACATGTGAATCACCCTGATTCATCTGTTGTGCTCTACCGACACTCCAGATGTCTTTCGAGAGCATTTGAGTACAAATCCGCTATACTTAATATTCAGAACGGCACTGTTGGCCAGCATCCGTACCTGGTGATTATGCAACCACACACAACGACCATGAAGGTGTCCGCCATTTTGTATTTGTTCTAGATATCGACTTAATACAAACGAATTATTGTTACCTGGTAGAAACCCTATCAATTCATATCCATTTAACCAATTTTCATTTGGCAGATTATCCGGGACTCCCTACGTTCCTTTGGGGAATCCCTTGCGCGTGCATGGTAGGATTGTGAAACATGCAAAATTGAATACAGCAGGTATGACTTCTTCAGTGATCGTTTTACCCGCCCTCTTTACGTTGGATAGTTTCCGCACTATTGGCGTGGGAATGTCATTTTCCCACGCTTTCGGCACGTTGTAGATCCGAAACTATGTCCGATAGCCGAAAGTTCAAGAGAACTTTTTTCTTGTCTCAGTGGCAGGAGTCACCTTCCAAGAGTTGTAACACTTATTTTGCAACACCCGATATATATATATATATATATATATATATATATATATATATATATATATATATATATATTATCTGAGGTCCCAGAATTTGTTCTTAGGAGATGGAAGATTAATGAAAGGGCGTGATTATGAAATTAAATTTTGTGGGCTCTCTCACCGGGAATCGGGCTCGAGACTATGCACACCACAGGCGCACGTGCCAACTACTAGACCATATATATTACAGACCTTGGTGCAAGTTAGTTATAACCTGGGGCCCCGCAAAATGTTTCAATCGGGCCCGCAGCACCTAAGGCCGGCCCTGTTGGTTGCTATAAAGATTCACTTTACATTTTGATGTCTTGAAAATACAAACTGGTACGTTTAATTTAAAGATGATTGGTACTAATCTTAATGGTTGGCAATAAAAAGTAAACAACAGAAATATCATAGTGTAATAAATATATTTAGTTGTTAGAAATTAGTTCGTGTATGACTCAAACTGACACTGGGCAAGAGGAAACTTATATCACTAGCAATGCTCTTTCACTGAAATCCATATCCGAGAGGGAAAGAGAGTTCATAAAACTATTCTCCCCGTGCTAAAATGGACATAACAGCTAGTACAAAAACAAATGTAAGGTTTATGAAACAATGTTAAGTATTAGATTAATTCTATGTGTTTTTGAATCTTTAATTGTAAGAAGCTCCAGTCTCGATTCCAATAGGGTTACATCTTATCATATAGAGCCGTGATGCCGTAGTTGAGAGGCATGTACTTACCAAATGGGCGGACAGATCAATAAGTGGTAGAGGTGATGAATTTTTGTTGTTCTACCCTTGTTCCAGTATGAGGGGCCGCGGTGGCTCAGTGGTAGTGTATTCACCTCTGGTGCAGAGGGCCTTTGGTTTGATCTCAGCTCGAGCCAAGTGAGTTTTGTGGTGGGCAAACGTCGTGTGTCTGGGTTTTTACGAGGTTCTCCCGTTTCCTGCCACTTTCTGTATTCCACAATTTCATTCATTTCTCATCATCACCGTCTCATTTCGCCTACCCGGCATAACCGTGAGACGGAAAGATTTTTCTTGTTACAATACGGCTTAGACGTCCACTCACCAAGTCTGTAAAATGGGTCTTTGGGAAAATCCGGAAGGAAAAACAGGCGGAGAATGATGTTGACTATAGCACATTATTTATAACCGAGGTCTAGAAAAAGTATAGCTTATTTCCACTCAACTCCTGAGCCTCTATAACATGTTTCAAATGGGGGATCATATTGCCTCTTAAGAAACAATAAATGTCTCATTAATAATGAAAGAAACAATGATAATAAACCATAACAAACATTTTTTCAACTTGTCAAAACGATCTGCACGTAATAGATAGCCCATATCTCTGTACAACTATATCTTTCAATGTAGAACCGTCAAATACACACACTACCAGTGAGGTACATTTTTATGTAACTTTATATTATCCCTGTTGATGACTGAAGAACTCGAATACACGTTCATTTTCACTGCTTGAGGACTGTCTATTACATACATGGTGATTATAAATGATTCATACAATTGAAAGTACGGTACTGTGTTAGAAATGTGTAACGCATAAAATAACGAATAATGAAGTTATACAAAGAAATTTCAATTCGAATGTGGTATACTACGACATTCTGTTACAATTGTTCGATGTGTTTCTCACCCTCACACAATACACATCTATGCAGTAGTTTAGTTTGTTCCACATGGACTCTAGCACATCGATGTGGTAAATTCAGCTGTAATGCGATCATCCAATGTTGATGGTAGTGGAGGTATCTACACTATGTCTTTTACATGCCCGCAAAGGAAATAAATCACTAAATCTCAGATCGTGAGATCGAGAAGGCTATGGAGAAACCTCTAACGTAAGACATCTTCAGCACATCGGCCATTGCATTTTCTTGGTCGATCTAACTTTTACTTTTACACAAGCAGCCCGTGTCCATAAACCGTCGATACCATCTCATAATACAAAGTGGGACTTGGCACTGCAGTTGCAAACTGCCTACGAAATAAATACTGTACGGTAACAATATTTTCTGCTGGATAAACATCATTTTGGAAACTACGTTTCTGCTGGCATCTGTGGCCACGATTGCGAATATGAAAAATTATACTTCCGAGCGTGCTCTTTCTTTACACAATTAGAACAACCGTATTGTGTTAATATTTATCAATATATTTCACTTTCAAACGCGATAATCATTTATGATCAGTCTACATATCAAAGCGGTTTCAGATATTTGGAATGATTTGGGATAATAAATTGCTGTAAACAATATCATCATCATCATCATAGGTATTCTGCCTTTATAGGCAGGTCACTTGCCGCAGCTGAGAAGCTTCCATGCTCTGCGGTCCTCCGCTAACTTCTTCGTCTTCGCGTATGATCTTTCTGTTTTTATATCATCCATTAATTGTAGTCTCCTTCGCCCCCTCCCTCTCTTTCCCGACACCATACCCTCTAGGACGTCCCTCATGATACAATCGTTAAATCTATTGAAAAATTTCTACGTGATTGAATATGATACTTATCTAACAATTATTTTTCGAAATAAAACATTTTGAAAAAATGTCAAGATTTAAATATCTTATCACTTTACTTTTTGTTTATCATTACTGCAATAAAAGCCTCGGAAACTTGGGTGTTTGTGGTATTGTAGGATCTTAGTTTGTAAGAGTGAATACAAAAAAATGTTTTATTGCAAGTTTTCTCTTGTCATGTTCCTTTGAAATGAATATTAATACCACTTTTAAAAACTGGAGAAATCTTTATATTGGGTTTGCGACGCTGTTAGTTTAGTGGTATTGCAGAATATCTAAAACAATTTTCCGACTATTGATGTTTGTATCGTTAAAAAAATCCGCGTTTCAATCATTAGCTAAAACATTACAACGGTGTGTCAACATAAATGGTCCAGTCTTTATGTAGGCTATTTCAAGTGAGATCTCTACCTTTAGCAAATATTTTATCTAAGTATGTAATTACTATACATGATCACGTAGGGTATACATGTTTTTCTTTCTTATAAATTAATGCTCTTTCAGAAATGAATACATTGTAGTTATCACTATATTGAATCTACTAAAAGTAACATAATGCTTAAATAACACAGATAAACTTCGATCCGCTTGTCTTTACTTAAAGTAATAACATATTGTTTGCTGTAATAATGCACTGTTTATACGCTACGATATTATGCAATAGTTAGATAATCATAAATGGATTAAGAGAGATGTCTAAACTTCTTTTCATTTAAACTTGTAATTACACGCATAACGTAAGTGAATTAAATTATAGGAGAATTTAATTTAAGTAGAGAGTTTCCCCAAACTAATGCTATTTTTATATTTCTATCTGAAATGTGCGGTTTAAGTATTTTATATAGAGCTTTTAGCGAATAATAATAATAATAATAATAATAATAATAATAATAATAATAATTATTATTATTATTATTATTATTATTATTATTATTATTATTATTATTATTATTATTATTATTATTTTCCCAACATAATCACCAAGCTATTGAAATTGAGCTTTTCGTTTTTGTGAGTTATAAATTGTACGAAGTTTCTGAACCATTCAAATTATTCAAAAAGGGTTTTATTATCTCTGTAGTCTCAGCTCTTTGAAATTGATTTAGTTAAATACTTTATTAGGTAATGATATTAATCTAGTCACTTGTAAAATGGAAGCAGTCTTAATATCAACTATGAAGAACTGTATTCCGGCGCCGTAACATAGGAAATCTAAATATCCTTTACTGTACAATGAAAACAGTAAACAGTATCTTTCCTTATTAAAAGTGAAGATTTTTTGCACATAAAAATATTGAATTATTTTACCTTGTGATGTTTATTTTAGACCTCGTCGTTGAGCTTTCAAATTACAATTGAAAGAGGGAAAACGTGCTTATTATAGTAGAGTTGAGTATTACTAGAGCAACTCTCCTGACAAATTTTGAAGATACTTTTATTCTGTTAATTACAAGTCATCAGGTATAATTAAGGATAGTTCAAGAACAATAAGTTATTAGCCGACTCTTTAGCTGAATATTTTGTATCAGTTTTCCAGGTATTTCCTAATGTAGATGTTGAAGCCTTTCCAATAACTAACAATTTTTGTGCTACGAAACCGCCATTAGTCGCAACTCAACAGATATTAGAAGTTATTAAAACACTTAAGGTTAAATGAACTAGCGGAACTCATAGTATTCCGATTATATCATTAAGGGAATATTTGATATTATTGTTCCTGTATTGGCATCCCTGTTCAATTGGAGTCTTAATGTCAACGTTTATTCATACATACAGAGACTATTTCCATTACTCTGATTCGTAAAACCAAATGTAATTCTATTAACGATTTTAGACCAATAGCTCTTATTAATGTCATTTAAAAGATCTTTGAGAAAATAATTTATAACTTTTTTATATAATCAGTTTCATGAATGACAAATCTACACTTAGAAAATTATCAAGTGTAATGCACAATACAGCCAGTAGTTTATAAATTACTTGATCAATTCCCCTGACAATTTTTTGAAATATCTGACTGCTAATTGGAAGTTACCAGTTATAACCAATTAATAATAACTAATAATAATAAGTTATGAGCCGAGTCTTTTGTTGAGTATTTCGTACAAGTTTTCCAGGTTATTGATGCAGTAGATATTGAAATCCTTCCATTACTTAACAAATTTTACAGTTCGTCTGGATTTTGCTAAAGCTTTTGACAAGCTTCCTCATCGCTTATTGAAAACTTAGGTTAGTATGACTATACTATCTGATTGTATAATTAATTGGTATACTTAATATTTGATTGACAGGACATTTGTTGTAAAATATAAGTGCACATCCTCTTCTGCTTTTGATATTACTTCTGGAGTACCTCAGGGTTTTAATTTCGGGCCTTTGTCGTTTCTGTTAACCATAAGTGATAAATCAAAGAAAACAACTGTCAAACACTTATTGTCAACGTATGTAACATATTCGCAGCCAACCTATATATTTAGGAGTCTTCTTCTCGAGCTTCATTCTGCGGATGCACCATGTAATGGTTCCAGAAAACAGAGATCCCTATTATCGTCTAGCAAACTGTTCTGATGTGCCCGTCATCCCAATGACTTGGTTCAAAAGTGGTGAGTGATTATGATATTTTGGCTGTTTAGTTACATTGCAAAACATTGGATTTATAATACTATGATCATTAGAGATGCAAGGGCTCGGAGAAAAACCGGCTTTTTTGGGAAAAAAACTCGTTTTTTTCTGCTTCGCTTTTTTGCTTGGGAAATTTTGGGCTATTTTCAAAATTCTACTTTAAATTGATAAATCAGATTTTGTTTCGTTTCTCTATAACACAAAAAGTCATTTAATTAGTGGTTGAAGCCGATAATAATATAAAACCTCGAAAATAAACCATGAATTTCGAAAAGGTATTTCAAACAATTTTACTTCTCAACATATTTACATTATGAATTCCAAAGGATTAACCAATGCATATAATAAGATTTTTTAACTTACTATATATAAAAGTAAGCAGGATTGGGAAGAACCATGGTTGTTTTTAAAAATGTTAAAAACTCGTTTTGGGGGGAGTTAAACTAGGCTTTTTTGGCTTAAACCAGGTTTTTTGGGTTTAGATATTTTGCTTTATGTATTTATATTACATATTGACAGAAATAAGTTTCTTTCGCCTTGGTGTTATAATGCAACAACGGAGTTATGCTGGAAGAGGTCACATAAGCTTAAAGAAGTCCGGTCAGTAAATTTCTTAAATTGGGAAACTTCCGCCCTAGCCATCGGGAAAATCCCGTCATTACTTGAAATGTAAAACAATAACGGGAAAATCCTGTTATTGCTTTGCATGTAAAATTTAAAGGTCAACGTATCATAATCAGTACGCTAAAACTGAGGTATTAAATTACAAATTTAGTACGTACATATCATTGAAAGTCCAATCCAAGCTAATGTTGGAAGCTACGTAGGCAATCGACAAATTATGCCAATTTCTATCAATATATTTAAGCAAACCTGGCTTCTTTATAAAACAACAGGCATTCACGCATGCAGAAATATACAATTTGGTTTCGTTTCGTATGTTCAGGCTTAACATCCTTACGTAAAACCGAGGTTATCACGGAGAAGACTTTCGCCTAAAGTTACATCCGAACCGCTACTTTCTTTACGCATGAAAGAAGGGTTGTGGTTCAACCGAGAATTGAACATGGGACACCTTGATCAAAAGGTGAAAAGGAAATAAAACTAATGCAGATTGTTTGATGTGTGGAAACGTTACCATGAAGTTCACACGATTCGCATTTTTCGTTCTTTTTATTTTTTATTTTTTGGTTTAAACCAGTTGTTTATTTTTTAAAAAAACAGCTGGTGTAAACCAGCCAACCCTAAAAGTAAACACTTCTTTAAATAAAATACACAAATAACTAGAAAAATTCTATGTAGTATTTTTATTTCAAAATATTCTTTTTGGAACAAAATAAAATTAAAATAAAACATAGAGAAATACTTAATTTATATAATACACTTACAGACTGCACATCTAGAGCTTTTGGTTCTGTATATTCTTGAAATTCTATAGTTTTGTATAACCGCCATCACGGTTTACTCAGTCCTCAAGTTTTCTGAACTTTAACAAGAGGGATTCAACATATGAAGGGTGTGAGGCAAGAACATGGTAACCCACAATTTTACTATTTTAAGAAATTAGAGATTTTCTGCTGCACAATCCATTTTGAAAGTCGGAAAGCTGATTTTTCACATAAGACTATACATGAAGGACTAAACGAAGCGGTATGCTGTCTATCTGCTGCATAACTCAGCAATTGAAAATTTGTTGGTTACCATGTTCTTGGCTCACACCCTTCATATCAGGGTTGGCCAAAACCATGGTTTTTATTTAAAAAAATAGTTTTTTGGTTTAAATAATTTCCTCTATGTATTTATATTAGATATGGACAGAAATTTGCTTGTTTTGCCTTGGTGTTATTATGCAACAAGGTTATGCTGGAAGGTGTCACACAAGGTAAAGCGGAATCCAAACCGTTTCTTGGCTTACGTCCAAAAGAAATTGTCCATTTGGACACGAAACCGGGACTAATTCGTCACAAATGCTATTGCCGACTCACTCACGAAGAATTCCTGATAAAAAATACGTTGTACTGATCTTTACATAGGCCTACCGGTTAATATAATTGTCAAGAGTCATTTCAGAAGGACAAAAAGATAAACAGTTGCACAAGTAAAAACATTCACACGATTTAAAGCATTTTTCGTTCTTTTTTGTTTTTTTGGTTTAAACCAATTTTTCTTAACAGCCGATTTAAACCATGGTTTAAACCACCTTGGTTTAAACCAGCCAACCCTGCTTCATATCACTACCGAACTCTCCCCACCCCACCACCACCAAAACAAAAGGACTACGGAATATATTTAAGTTAAGATAAATACAACTACACAACAAACATGACTGAGTGGAGCTTTTGCGCTTCTATCGGGAAGTTCGGGATTCAACCCAGCATTCGACCATCCTGACAAAGCTTTTCTTCATTCCATCTGCGAAGTAGAAATAGTGCGTGTACTGTGAGTTGGCCGACTTCCTTTCTTATTGTTTTTAAATCGTTATTATTACTAATTACCAGCAGTGACGGTTTTGCGAAGGTTAGAGGGAAGGTCTTTCGGACTGAAGCCTGGTCTCCAAAATTACGGAATGTCTAAAACAAAGGAAATATCTATTAGTTATGCCTTTACTGATAAACTTTAAGCTTCCGTCAAATAAAAATTACGAATGTTTAGAAAAACTAAACATTAGTAAGAAAAACCTCTCCCAAAATACTCTTCTAAATCCGCCACTGATTCTCAGTATAAAATGATCTTCAAGGTTGTATTCGGAAGATTATCGCTAAATATATAAACGAAACGAAATATTATGTCTGTACTCATAAACTTCAAGCTCCTCCCAAATAAAATTAGGACTTTTTAGAAAACGAAACAATGAGAGAAACCCCTCCCAAAGTACTTTTCTAAATCCGCTACTGATTATTTGTATAAATTGGTATCCAAGGTTGTATCCGGAAGCTTATTGCTAAATCATTGCACAGCTACAGTATAACAGAAATGTGGAAGTACGGTTTGACGGATATATTGAAAAACGTACGCTTTGACGGATATATAGAAAAACATAAGTTTAACTTTTGCGCTAGAAGCTAGAGTACTAAGCTCTTAGAAATGAAACACGGATGACAAACTATAATGATCTAGAGAAGAAAAAATGTCGATAACTCAAAAGTTAAATAGCCTCTAAAATTGCCCTCAAATACTACATTCTTTGTTAGCTTTAATTCGTAAAACATGTGCTCCATCCATCTTGATGGTGAATTTCAGAGCGAAATATGGCATTTAGGTCATGGAATTCTTATCTAACTATAGAATATACTATAAGAAAGCTATTTAGATAGAAAAATCATGAAAATGAAAAAAGCCAAAATTTCCAAAATTCTCGTTTTTTTCCCAAAAAGCCGTCTTTTTATGTAGAAAAAACATCGATTCAAAAAAGCCGGCTTTTTTGCATCTCTAAAAGCACAACTTCTCAAAGAAGAAGAATTCTGGGATGTGGCTAAATATTCCTGAGTATTCGCCATGAGTTTCGGACACAGTAACGGAATAAGAAGAATGAACACTTATACACTACGTTTGTTACACTCATGTGAAGATATAAATGCTATGAATTGTGGAAATTGTTATGGCATTTGATGGAAGACCAAACACAGAGTTAAACTACTAAATCTTGTTCTCTACTAAATCTATTACATTTTATTTTCTTGTAGAGTACTTCTTTTATGGTTGGGTAACTCTTAAACTCAAGGAAGTTATTTTTCAATGTATTCTTTACTTGTTCATATGAGGAGTTTGAACTTGTTTATTTTCTTCATTTCTTAATCCACGTTACCTAATGCTTTTTTTTAAAATCTTTTTCTTTTTCTTCTGTCGCTATGCCATTTGCGTGTCTTAAAGTGGCCCTGCACAATGGAGTTATTCGCCTACAGATCGGAAATTTAAACGTGGACGATCAAATTGCCAATCGAAAGATATTTCTGGTCTCACCAATCAAGTACACAATCTCTTTGTAAAACCTACTATGTTGCGAAGTAGAACATAAAACAACTTATACTTAATAATAAGGCGTCTGCTACTGCACGGAACATATGGCTTGGGTTCCTTTGTGCGTGTGCAGATGCTCGGTGGTCGCTCGACATCATTCTTTGCCGCCACACACGCAATTCTTTCTGTCAATTCCATCACTCGGCGATGACTAGCTCTCTCAATAACATGGTTAATAGAATGAATTTTTCACTCGATCAAACCATTGTCAGGCGACGGAAAGATTCTCTGCAATGTGCTTGAAACAGTCCCATACTGGGGGCGATATTAGCGCAAACTTATTGCTTATCGACCATATTGCCAGTCGCTAAGCGATCAAATCACCGCGTGTATGGCTAGCTTTAGTTTACTGAAAAACTCATTCCTTTTGAAACCGTTTACATTGTAGACCAAGAATTCTTTCAGTGCTTCTACTATCAAGTTAATTAACATTAGTCGTGAAAAACATTCTTATCTCATAACTTAACTTCGTTTGTCGTCGCTTCTTCCTGTCTTTCGTTTGTTAAAATTGCTCTTTGGATCCTTATTGGAGTAAATAATGCAGCATTATGTTTCATTTATGAAATGATACTGTTTAAATAATATAAGGTATATTACAACTTTAGCAATTAGCGAAGACCATACCCGAAACATTCATGAACGGTATTACAAAACCTCGGGCTAAAGTATTAAGTATAAGCTTGGCGTTTTTGTTTGATATGAAACTGAGTTTATAATTTATTATTTTAATTATTCTTTTTGTATTTATACTTTTGGTAAATAATATCATAATTTTTTGATGTTTTTAAAAATCAACGTTATAAGATGTAGTGTAAAAGTTTTACAAATGACGATTTGTTACAGTGGTAAGTGCTTGATGATTAATGATTTTTATATTTAAGTTTTAATATTTAAGATGATACTTCCTTAGTAACCATATGTTTATATACCTCTGTAACTGTGCTCTTTAATACGTTAGTTCGCTATGTGCTTAAAACTGCAACCAGTCAGTGATTGTGTTACCAATAATTGAATGTGGAATCTTACGTCAAATAATCAAAGTGTATTATCGTTTTTTTTTTAATTTGGTAATTATAGGGTACATATATAATGTTTTAGATCATCATGATCATAGAAATGTAATTTGTTAAACGTTCTAAGGTTATCTCCAGAACTACCTTTTCTGTTGCTGGAAAGCATTGCCAACACCATGTGCTTTGTCTGACGAGGAAGGTCCATAAACCGTGAGAGTTGAAATTTGATGATGGAAGTATTCCCGCACTGGAAGTGCACTGGAAGTATTCCCACATATAGATACTCTACTTTGGTTTACAATACTGAAGTAAGATCTATCAAAAGCTTTTTCATTTTTGTGCCAAAAGTGTATTCTTGGACATTGCCTACTGGATTTCAAGATGGCGTCGGTGTAGCAGCTCAACGAAGCGTTTGCGCATCGAGTGACTATTACTACGTTACTTAGCAACTCGAACTGAATCTTGTCACAAATTTTCATCAAAATTCAACTCTCACAGTTTATGGACCTTCCTTGTGAGTGTCAGACACTATTTTTTTTTTTTAACAGCACAATAATCACAAGAAACTGCACCGAATTCCGACTTTCTACCGGGAATCGAAAGGAAGCAATTCAAAAGAACAGAGAGTATGTATATTAACCTACCTCAATTTGTCATTAAAGTGGATCTTCACAGAAATATTTCGAGTGTTTTTGATTTGGAAGTTTATTTCACTTGGATTGCTAGTCTGTCTAACCTGTGTTTGTCTCAATATTCCGCATATGACATAATACGTCAGTTTTCTGTCGTTGATATTGAAAAAGTATTTTTATGTAAGGACGAACCTCAATTTCCTTTACTAGTTAGTTTTTTTTCTTTCGGAAGGGTATTTTTAAAACTTCCGTCCTGAAGAGAGAGATAATCTTTTCTCATTCAAAGTCGAAGTAGCAAAATATTTCCTTTGATCAGGCAACGTAAGGAGCTTAAGATAATCCCACTTTTTTTCCTTTCTTGCTCAAAGAGTCCACGCATTTCGTACCAGACATAAGTAATCCTTCAGGTATCTTAAAATACGCTTTCATTGAATCTGAGTTTTGAAATATGCTTTCATTGAAACTTGCGCAAATCGTTAAGAATTTATTTAATATAGGAAACTGCAAAATAATTTAAATTTTAATATATAAGGTATCTTTTTGGATTCACTATGCATGACAAATATAGCTTTTAATTAAGTTATAAATGTAGTATGCACAATTTTGATATATCATTTAAAGACATTGTATCTTCTCGTGGCCAAATGGCTACCGTGAATTCTTTCTATATGTGTGGAGCAGAGTTCGAATTCTTGAAAGCTCCTCTTCTGTTTTATAAATTCAACAAGTGGTTCAAATCTCATTTTAAACACTAGGCTGCATCTCATACACAGCCTGTACTGCAAAGAAACTTTGAACTATAATCAATCGAACTTTTAATATATATATATATATATATATATATATATATATATATATATATATATATATATATATCTTGTTTTCACATATGGAAATTCTTCTTTGCTATTGTTCATTTAACTCTTTTAAAATTCTTACAACATACAACGATGTCTCGTACAATTAACTAAAGCCTGTGACAAACATCTTGGCATTTCAGCTAAACGAATAAAACGCAAGCTCTGATGCGACGTTGCCGAGTGCTAAGTAGCTAAGAGGCTATAGCTAAGCAGACGAACTACAGCGCGATCAGGTGGCAAAGGATAGACGTGGATGTGTACAAAATAAACGTGGCAATATCGCTGGCATCTCATTTGCTAGCAGCATTTAAAGAGAGAGAAAAATCACTTTGAAGAAATAATATAGCTTCTGGAGCTAAACGGCGTGACAAACATCTTGGCCTTTAAAGGGAGTGCCGCCTTCAAATGCCAAGATGTTTGTCACGCCGTTTAGCTCCAGAAGCTATATTATTTCTTCAAAGTGATTTTTCTCTCTCTTAGACATCTTGGAGATAACAACAAATAAAGGAGTTCGTTGTCGCTCGACTTGCACTTGTCCTAGGCTCTATGACGTCATTCGATATTGAGCCTTGGAACGTTGCCAAATATTTTCTTCTTATCTTTTTGTTCGCAACAAGAGGAATAAAAAGACTTATGAGCATTATTTATCAGTCATGTACGTCTACAATACATACATTGTCGGTATTCCATAGTACTTTTCAAGATATATTAAGGTCCTGTACTCTTACCTTGGACAGATTGGGAAGGCGCAAAACTTAAAAAAAGGGGTTTGTCGGAAGTAGTTCGGAAAATGTTCCCGAATTTCACTTTCCACGTACACCATGCACACACGTACAAGGTACTTTTCGGAAGTGAACCACGATCCTAGGATAAACAGCAATGATGTAGTATGCAAGCCTTGGAAAGGGTTAAAAAGAGCGTAAGAAAACCGTACTAAACCTTTGTGTATCTTGTATGTACGAAAATTACTTGAATAAAGCCTATCTGAAGATGTTAGAAAACTCGAAGAAGGACTGTGAAGAATACGGGATGAAAATAAATGTTAGAAAGACAAAAAGCCTTGATGATTGGAACGAAAGCGGTCGGTGTCAACTATAGAAGTGAGAAGGGAAAAAAATAGAACAGGTGACTACTTGCCAATACCTAGGTAGTATTATTACTGATGATATGAAGTGCGAACGAGAAATAAAAGCAAGGAAAGGAACGGTGAAAGAAGATTTTAGGATGAAGAAAATACTATATCATGGGACCTTGAATAAAGAGTTGAAAAAATGTCACATAAAATGCTTCGTGTGGAGTATTGCACTGTGCGTGGCAGAAATATGGATATTACGCAAAAAATGAAAAAATAATTGCAAGCTTTTGAAGTGTGGGTGTAGAGAAAATGGAGAGAGTTAGCTGGGTCGAGCTGAAAACGAATGAGAGAATCTTATAAATTGTGGGGGAAGAAACAATTTTAGATATTATTAGGAAGAGAAAGATAAACTTGTTGAAATATTAGCTAAGAAGGAACCGTATCATGACTGACATACTAGAGACGAGATAGACGAATAAAACTACAGTTAAGGACAAGGGCGCTGATCCTGGGGAGGCCAAGGGGGCCCGGGCCTCCCCAAAGCTCATGCGGGGCCCCTATTGTATTTATGAATACACAATATTTGGCACATATAGTCTCGCTGCTGAAAGGGACGCTAAACTAAAATCAACTCAAAGTCAAAAATATTTGGCATAATTTAAATGCAATTTGTCTTAAAATGTTAATATATATATACCCTCTGCATCTGAATGATTCCTCCCCCCGAAAAAAAATTACTGAGAAATTGGCGCCCTTGGTTAAGGGCGATATCAAAACAGAAAATCGTACGTGAAGACGAAGAGGTTAGCGGAGGATCGTGGAGCATGGAAGTTTCTCAGATGCGGCAAGTGACCTGCCAATAATGACAGAATACCTATGACATGAATAAGTTTCTTTTTCTTATTAGGCTTGCTCATGCTTGTCTATCGACTATTAAACTGTAGTATACCAAAATTTAAAAACCTCGAATTCATTGTAAATTAATGTAAATAACCTAAGACTGGCATGAGTTCAAAATACCAACTGTCTGAATTGAATGAATTAAGTCAGGGTTGTTTCAAAAATCTAATCCGGTTTACTGAGACAAGCCAAAAATGTATTTTATTCTATCAGACATATGTGTAGAGCTTCAAGACAAGGAAATATGAAAGGATGCAGATTGCATTTCACAGTTTCATATAAAATAACCCTCTACGTTTAGTCTACACTTCAGTCCTAGATTTGCCATTCTTTTATAAGTTAAGTACGTAAGTTGAGAAGAGGCGGAGTCTTCGAGGTGACTTCAACTACCACAGGAGCACAATGAAAGCGCCTTTTCACATTATCCTTTGCTGACGGTTTCAGATTTCTTGCTTCCCATTTCAAGCAGACTTTATATACGTTATAACCATTAGATTTTTAGATTTCTGGGCTTTCGGCATCTATGGCCATTCAGAACGTCACGTTTTGAGAGATGACGTCCCTCGGCGAACACACTATCCGGGGAAAGGGAAGGAAGAAAGGATTGGGGAAGGAAAGAAGCGGCCTGGAACCTATAAGTTAGGTACCACCCCGGCATTTGACTGGTGTGAATGAGAGAAACCTAGGAAAAACCTCATTCAGCGTGGCTGGCCTGAAAAAGCGTTTACACTTTTTCGACCGAGTGTCCCCACCGGTAATCGAGCCCGGGACCTTCGGTTCGAGCGTTAGCGACTACGCTACGCGTTGCCACTATATACGTTATAAGAACAGCTAGTGAAATTAATCTCTTTATTACTCATTTATTATCATCTTGTTTTTCTAAATATCGCCCACCAAAAATTATTTTTCGAATTATATACGAGTCTAGGACAGAACAATAAACTTAAATATCGAACAAATTACTCATAGAAATGATTAAAACGCCCAAAAACCTAACAAAACTTTCAATTCCTGAATCGGCCATATTGCCCAATTGACAAATTGATCGACACAACAAACCGAAAGATCGACTACAAAGTCGGTCACAATACCCCAATACACAATACTACTAGTGCGGGGTAGTATCCAGTATTACGAGATACTATAATGATAACCAAGATAATTCTGTCGCTTTTTGTGGAAGTCTGTGTTCCATTGGCCATCACACCGTAAGTTGAAATCGAATGAAGCTAAGGTGAAGGTCAAGTGTTGGTATATCCAACATTTTAACTGTTTGTGGCAGTTCAGTTACACCGTGAACTTGCATAAGGACAGAGTGAACATGAGACCTCCACAGAACGTCATAAGGGCGTGTATGCTGTGCGAGTTCAAACTGGGATCAAACGCCGCTGCAGCGGGGCGGAAGATATGCCAGGCCTTTGGTGAGGGTGTCCTGACTAGGCATGCAGTCCAGTTGTGGTTTAGCAAGTTTAAGAACAGTGACGAAACACTTGAAGACGCACCACGCGTCGGACGCCCAACACACGTACAAACTGAAGATCTTCAGGCAGCAATTGAGGCGAACAATAGACAGACATGGGAAGAATTGGGACAACATTTCAGTGTGAGTGAAGAAACCATTCGGCGGCACCTCACCAACTTGGGAAGCACTACAAGTTGTGTCGATGGGTCTAACATGATTTGACTCGGGGCCAGAAGGCAAAACAAGCAAACACCTGAGTTTGTTTGCTGCCTCGTCTGAGGAAAGAGCCATTTCTGGACATGGTGTTGACATGTGATGAGAAGTGGATCCTGTACGAAGTTCCATGGCGCCCTCATCATTGGTTAGCATCCCACGAACCGGTTCCAAAACAGCTGAAAGCAACACTGCACCAGAAGAAGGTCCTCTAGTATGTTTGGTGGACTGCTCGCGACAACGTGCATCGGAAACTGCTACCAGCTGGTCAGAGCATCAATGCAACTGTGTACTGTTAGCAGTTGAACCGTGTTCAAGAAAAACTCAAAACTCTGGAGCAAGCACTTCTGAATCGCAAAGGAGTTATCTTTTTACAGGAAACACTAAGCTCCACGTGGCTAGGATGACCAGGGACACGATTCTATGCCTTGTATGGGAAACCCTATTGCATCTACCATACTCCCCGGATATTGCACTGACCGATTATCACCTGTTCTATTCCTTGGACAACGACCTTAGAGGACGCCAGTTCAAATCCATCGTAGAGGTGCAAAATGCACTTGATACTTTCTTCGCTTCACGCCCCACCAAGTTCTACCACGATGGAATCAATGGCCTTCCAAAACGTTTGTGGAAGGTTATCGATGCTGATGGGGACTATTTTTGATTTTCCAGGTACGTCTTGAGGACATATCGATGTTCGAAGATGGTGGATGAAAGAGCGACAGAACTTTCTTAGTTACCTTTAAAGATGTATGTAGTATTAAACGGGTATTATTCTCACCCAAAATACGATTATTAATTGTAGAATACTTTCACCCATATTTTCAGAAAAAAATATAGAACTAGACTTTTTTTTATAAGAGAAAGAATATAGATGAAATGAAATCTTTCAGTTTTACGTCCCACAATTATTCCGGCTAGGGTAAAGGAGACTGTGATAATGGGAACGTGGGAGGAAACTGGAGAACTCCAACAGAAACCCACGCACATGTTGTTTGTCCACCATGAAGTCTACTTGGCGCGAAGATTACAGATGAAGTATAAGATCAAATTTCCCTGCGGAATCAATCATTGTCCTGTTAAACGAGTATAATAATTGTATTGAAAAAGTGTTGAAATGTATGTTGAGTTAGGAAATTTGGGAGGAAGTCCGAACCCGGTGGGACATTCTTATTTGAAAAACAAGAACTTAAATATAAATTTGTTCCCTACCCAAAATTCAAATTAACGAAGGAAAGAAGGTGTACTCCCTTATTGTGAAGATGCGTCTCTTCCTTGTATGTTAGAAATAACTTCGTTTCACTTTCCTATTTACAAGTTTGGTTAAGAGTAGTTTCAGATAATTATTATTACCATTTTCAAACTATACCTCATAGAAGAGGACTATTTTCTTGTCTATCTCTATAGAATTTCTAAATGTTGTGAGTTACGAAAATATTAGACTTCAACGTGTAGTTTATATCAGCGAGAGGCTAAATATTGTCTAATATTTTCAGTATTATACAATCATATGGTAAAATTTAGTTGGGATTTCTATATGTATAAGCTACTTTTATAATGATTGCTATATAAATATAAACTACTCAGATTTCAAGCATTTTCAAAACAATTTGCTAGAACTCTAAGTATTGAATTGCGCACATTAATTAGCAAACATACTTTTGCATATCATTATTTTATGGTTTATTGTAATTAGTGAAAAGCCATCGAGGAGAATTACTTTCTCATCACACTATTTATCTGAACAAACTTCGAAGTTTGTGGAACGTCCTTTTACATGCTTACTCTTGGCCAATTTTAACTACAGCCAATGGCAGGAACGCCAACAGATTTTTTTTCCAAGAAGGCGTGGATAAAAGACCGCACTCGCAGTATATACCTTGATGCATGATACTTAATGTAAATTATTATTGGCACACATCACATAACTTACTAACTACAGTAAATATATTAAATATTATAGTGAATGAATAGGCAAACTAAATATATTTTGACTTACATTTCAAAGAATCGAACATCTTTCGAAAATTCAAGAGAGAATAATTGGCCCTCTCATCCCCCCGTGGCGAGTACTCACGACCAGTGGGAATGATTGGAGTGCCATGAAGAAAATATACACTACGTTTATTTTCATCAAATCAAATATTTTTTACTGAAGCGAAAAAAAAATCTGTATACATGCAAACTTACAAAAAGAGAATGATTGTACAACTCCAAACAAAACATTTCTTATGGTTGAATGAAGGCACATATCAAGTTTATATATATAAGAAACAGACAGGCAAACGGGTACACACAAATGACGGATTAGTCAAGGGGCAGGAGCTCGCTAGTCTATTGTTTTCAAAAAAAAATATTTAAAAATGAAGATTTGAAAGTGGAAAGGGCGTGAATAAAATAATTTTATTTTCATTTTAATATATAATGAAGGGCATGCATGCATTCTTTTATTAAAAGATAAGGTAGGGGAACAAGAATATTTTCCTTTTATGGAAAAGAAATAATGGAGCAAAGTCGTTTCCAAGAGGAACTTAGTAAACATTACCCGTTAGTGAAAACACAATACTCAGTATGATGATGGTGATGATGTTTTGATAATTTTGATTTCTCAGTATCGAACGGAACTAGAACACAGTGTATTTTGAAGATCTTTATTAAGCTTGGAAGTTCAATGTTCTGCCTCCAGATGGCAGAAAAGAGAGGCGTGCTCTTTCTACCATCTAGCGTGATGATGCCGAACTACGAGGTTCGTCCCAGTAAAGACCTAAACAGAAGTCGAGATTTGCCATTTAGGGCAAGAAATTCAATACACAATGAGCCCTTTCCGATAAATAAAACAAGCAATTACCCTTTAATGACCTTAACTTCAAAACTAGATCTGCATTTTGTATTTCTCTCTCTCTTTCCAAACAATTTATCATCAAAAACAATAGATACGAAATTGTTATGTGTTCATGTGTGCGCTAGGCATTATCATACAGTTTTCTTTCGAAAATAAAATTAAAAATGATTTGTTATTTAATAAGCAGAACATTATATATATATATATTTTTTGGTATACGGACAAAATCTCGCGGCCGAAACATCGCCGCCCAAAATCTCGCCGGCCAAAACCTCGCGGGACAAAATCTCGCCGGGCCAAAACCTCGCGTGGCCAAAACCTCGCCGCCCAAAACCTCGCGTTGCCAAAATCTCGCCGCCCAAAACCTCGCGGGACAAAATCTCGCCGGGCCAAAACCTCGCGTGGCCAAAACCTCGCCGTCCGAAACCTCGCGTGGCCAAAACCTCGCCGCCCAAAATCTCGCCGGGACAAAACCTCGCCGCGAATGAAACTTTTCTTTAAAATTTACCCAATGTGTTTCCTAATATGCAATTCCACATTACAAATAATAATAATAATAATAATAATAATAATAATAATAATAATAATAATAATAATAATAATAATAATAATAATAATAAGATACAAAACATCGTGTGCGTGGGCTTTCTCGGGTTATTCCCGTTTCCTCCCACTTTCTTTATTCGATCATTTCCTTCATCCTGGTCATCTACGTCTGCTTTAACCTATAGGACATAATGAAGGGACGTCGTAAAAACTTATATATTATTTCATACTTTCATAAATATTATTAGATTTTTGTTAAAATTTTAAGTTTTTGGATGTTCCAAAGTTCACGAAACTAACCTCGTTAGTTGTCATTACTTTCCTTATGCAGACTTTCTTTCTCTATAACCAGTTTAAAAACATCCTGTCGCCCTACCTTCACATTGAAATCCTCTAATACAGAAATATAATTTTCATATGGTATCGCGGGACTTGGTCAAATACCCGTGATACTTCTTCTGAAATAGCGTCTTTTATACCGTCATCCTTATCATCTGTTCGAACATTTACATTTTGGTCAGGCGAAATTTTGGGTATGGCGATATTTTGGGGCGCGAGGTTTTGGCCCGGCGAGATTTTGGCCCGCGAGGTTTTGGCCCCGCGAGATTTTGGGCGGCGAGGTTTTGGCCAGGCGGGGTTTTGGCCTGGCGAGATTTTGTCCCGCGAGGTTTTGGGCGGCGAGGTTTTGGCCAGGCGAGGTTTCGGCCTGGCGAGATTTTGGGCCGCGAGGTTTTGGGAGGCGAGGTTTTGGCCAGGCGAGGTTTTGGTCCGCGAGGTTGTCGCCGCGAGGTTCTGGCCGCGAGGTTTTGTACCCAAACCATATTTTTTATATCTCCCTCTAATTGATTGTATTTGCAAATGTACGGAGTCTTGACGAAATTTTATCTTGTGAACTCAGAAGTGAAACATTTGACAGCACGGATTGCACACTAAGTAAAATGCAATTTAACTCGCAAACCATATAGTATAACTACAATTTGTAAAATGACAGAAGTTGTCGTGGTACTGGAATTTGGAAACGTTTCTGGGTAAAGAAAGAGTTTTCATCGTTATTATTATTATTATTATTATTATTATTATTATTATTATTATTATTATTATTATTATTATTATTATTATTATTATTATTATTATACTATTATTATTATTTTATATCAAACGTTATTAATATTCTCATGTGTGTCCTCATTTAAGTGCGTACTTCACATCTCCAAAAAAAAAAAAAAAGAGTTGAAAATGCTCCAACAGCATTGCCAGAACGAATTTAACAGAAACTGTTTGTTGTCTACGGCAAATTGATTTTATAGAAAGAAAACAAATCAAATATGGTAGACTATATGTATCTTATAACTAGAGGAAGAATAATTGCAGATGGAAATTTGGAATACCCAAAAAGCAAGTTGCTCGAGCCATGAGCCTGGATATTAAAACAGCAAAATATTGAATTGAACGATTCGAAGCAGAAGGGGAACAGGGATTACAAACAACTAAAGCGTAACTCAGTAGACCGTAAGTATTTCTATTATTGAAGAACAAAATGTTTCTATTAAGAAACTAACGCAGCAAACCCGTTCGGTGCTGCAACAAATCTGAAAACAACTATAAGTCTGAAATGCAGTGCAGTGACATGTTAAATGTACTCATATTATTTGTTCTGCTTTGCAGATCAAACTAACAAATACACATATACGTGCTCGCTTAGAGTTCGCAAAGACACACGTCAAGAATCCACAAGGCTTCTGGGACCGTGTAATCAGGGATGATAAGAAAGTTTTTAGTTTATACGAAGGAGGAAACCAGCTAAAACGTTCTACGATATGTTCTTTTACGAAGACACATGCTCAAAATGGAGGGCTCTAAATTAAAAAATTCGCAAAATATGATCTCTCTATGACCTACAGTTCCCGAGATGTGGCTCCTTAAATCTCCCGAAATCTCAAATTTTTGGGCCAATATCTTGGGAGTGATAAGAGTGACGCGAAAAATTTCATCACTTTCTCAGATAGTATTTGGTACTCTATTGAATGGAGCCCAGCTCGCGCCGAGTGGACTTTGTGGTGGACAAACACCATGCTCGTGGGTTTCCTCGGGGTTCTCCCGTTTCCTCCCACTTTCTTCATTCCACCATTTCACTCATCTCTCATCATCACCGTCTCCTTTAGCCTAACCGGCATAACAGTGGGATGTAAAACTTAAATATTTCATTTCATTTTCATTTTATATTGAATGGAGGGATCAAATTTGATAACCAGCTGTCGTTGCCGGCCCGAAATTCAGAGTCTAGATAAAAGGAAAGAGAGAAGGATGTCCTTAAATAAATATCCCCACAACATGTATTTATCTTCTGCTGTTACACAGCACATAAATAATGTTTGTTGCATGTATGTAAGGCATTCTTAGGAACAACGAGAAACGTCCAGAAATTTTTCTCTCCCTACGCGAATGTCTCTCAAACAGAAAACCGAAAAAAACTGCTTTGTACGTAACTAGATCTGCTAAAGATCTATCTGTGTAGAACAGTAATAATAATAATAATAATAATAATAATAATAATAATAATAATAATAATAATAATAATAATAATAATAATAATAATAATAATAATAATAATAATATGGTGGTCTGGGTGATTTCTTTCTTTGCGAAAATCTGATGAAAGAAATGTTTTAGACTTCCAAATTACGCTATAGATAAGTGGTGGAAATCTCATAGAACGGTTACGTCCGTCCGCCTGTCTGTCTGTCTATCTATCGACAGGCATCAGAGTAAAAATGATAAGAGAAGACATCAAGATGTGGTCATTTTTAATCAATTAAAGCATTACAAGAATATGTTCCATCTTCTCCCTTAACCCATAATTCAAACCGGAAGTGGTTGAAAGTGCCTATCCGGTTTGCCATAAGAACCACACTGTGTCACGTGATCAGGTCAAAAGTTATGTTGCGTGTTAAATCAAGCCTAAAGATTCCATATCCAGATGTGAGATATTTCAAGCACGTAACCGCTGCTTGGGGTAATTCGCAGAAGACGCATATACTTTATCATTATTATTGATTTTACTCACACAACTTGACTTTTGACAATGTTCTATCCATATTCAACTTACGTACTATAAATCATTTTTAAGCTTTTCATTATGTCTTTGCAATAAGATTTCAATTAGCTATCTTCTTATTATAGTTTTTGAGATATGTGGGCGACTTCATTTTTTTCAATGATTTTCAATTGAATTTAATGTTCATGTTTCGTGATTTTTTAGTATGCTCTGTTCATTTTAGGACAATTTGCTTTTGGAATATAGAATTTACATAGTCTCTCCTTTATTTAAGTTGAACTTCAGCCATTTTCCTCTAGAGTTTTGGGATAAATGGAGAAATTATTTGTTTCTCATTGATTTTCCACTGTCATTAATGTTCATGTTTCGTGCTTTTGACTATGTTCCATCCATTTTTTGACAAGTTCTTTTGGCATATAGAATCTACATAGTCTCTTCTAAATTTAAGCTGAATTTCAGCCATCTCCCTCGTTTAGTTTTTGAGACAAGTGAAGGAGTGAGACATTTTTAATTGATTTTCCACTGACATTAAAGTTCATGTGTCATGTTTTTTCTTTTTTCTTTCTTTTTTTTCTTGGGCTATGTTCAATTCATTTTAGAACAATTTGCTTTTGAAATATAGAATGTACATAGTCTCTTCTACATTTGAGCTGAATTTTAGCCATCTCCCCCAAAGTCCGCTCCCATCACTGCAACTAGATAAACCCTTAGCCACAATTCCGGTTTCAACGATTTTCACAGTGTAACAAAAACGGTAGCAGATAGGGTCAAACGATTTGTTTCGATCGATTCTTTGTATTGTGAAAAAGCAATCAGTGGCTTTATGTTTCATCGACAATGTTGTCCAAATTACCTTCTCTATGTCGGTAGATGGCACTTTTCCTGAAGGTTCAATTTCGTACCAGATTTACATGTACACAGCAAAAAATGAGGTGTTGAAATAACACAAAATGACTACCACTTTAGCGTGTTACTTGTGTGTCAATTCAACACCAGCCACATCGCCTTCAGCGTATCAGAAATACCTCGTTCCTGGCTGTAAGTATTTGCATTGTTTTTTATTGTTTGGTATGAGCAAAGTTTTGCGAAACATATTTCGCATTTATGGCAAGTAACTAATAACTTTCTATGTTTTCTGTAATCGGTCACAATAATATTGTTGTAAACCTAATACACAATAACACACTGAGCAAGGCTATGTGATAATAGTAAAAGAAAAAAACAGTATCACGTAACAGTTTCAAAACAATAACTGTGTCTTCATCAGACTTCCACTCCTTCTCTGGAAGGAGTGAAAGTCTGATGAAGACACAGTTATTGTGTTGAAACTGTTACGTGATACTGTTTTTTTTTTTTTTTTTTTACATATTATCACATAGCCTTGCTCAGTGTGTTATTGTGTATTAGGTTTACAACAATATTATTGTGACCGATTACAGAAAACATAGAACATTATTCGCTGCTTGGCATAAGTGCCAAAGATATTTCGCAAAATTTTGCTCATATTAAATGAAAAATACCAATGCAAATTCTCTCAGGTAGTAACTAGTTATTTCTGATATGCTCGGAAGGCAATGTCTTGCTGCTGATATTAGAAACTGTACTATCACCGGATACAGAGGAGAGTCTAAACACAACCATAACCTCACTCACGCAGGTCATTTCTACTAGCGCACATGACAACATTCCCACTTATCACGGTAAAACTTATCAGCCTGTTTTGCCTCCGCAATATTTGCAATTAGAAAGAAAATCTCGGCATTATTATAGACAATATGAGCGCACTTATAATCCTGAATATCTAACACAGGCACGTAGATGGCAAAGAACTGTGCACAATTATATTGTCGCCCATAAACGCTTGACGTGGCACAAAACATGCAGTCAGTTGAATGAAGAAACTCATCCCACACGATATTGGAAAAAGTTTCATCAGTTGACCGGACAGCAAACAACAACAAGATATCCACTGTTCCGAAACAACGATCCTTTGCATTTGCCTCTCACTTCCAAACTGTGTTTACTCCGCCCGTCGGTCAACATGACGATTGTCCCAGATTCTCAGAAACTACCATCGCTCAGCTATTACAGCCATCAACTACTCACACCTTAGATGAAAATCAACCGTTAACATTTTCTATCATCCATGACGAAATACAGACAAGTATCAAAGGAAAACGCAACACAGCGCTTGGTTTTGATAAAATATCCTACCGACTTATTAAAGAATGCTCAGTAAAGTTTTTTATTATTCTCGCAGCTATTTATACTTTTATTCTCCGTACGGGATTTTACCCAGTTGAATGGAAAGTCTCTAAAGTTTGTATGTTTCTAAAACCGAACAAGCCAACACTTCTGTTAGTTCGTATAGGCCGATACAACTGACTGCGACACTGGGGAAAGTATTGGAAAAAATTCTTGTAAAACGCTTACATCAATATCTGCATGAACGTCAACTCCTTCCAATTTTCCAGATCGGTTTTCGACCATCATACAGTATTAATGACCAGTTGCTTCGTTTGACGACCACTCTTGTTAATCAGTATAATAGATCGCTCCCACCTTGTTTAATTTTAATGGATCTAGAGAAAGCATTCGATCGAATTTGGCATTATGGTCTATTTTACAAATTGCTTAAATTTGGACCACCACTTACATATGTTAGAGTGATTTTCTCATTCATACTCAATCGAATCGCATATACATGTATCAACAATACCATCTCCTATTCCATCTTTCCATACACAGGAGTACCTCAAGGGTCCAGCTTGTCTCCTCTTCTATACATTTTGTACGCATCAGATGTACCAGTACCTGCTCCTCCTACTTATTTATTCCAATATGCCAATGATACTGATTTCCTAACTCCTGGAACAACTATACAACACATTAATAGAAGCTTACAACTCACAGTTAATCAATTTCTTGCGTGGTGTACGAAATGGTAACTTACTGTAAATGAGGAGAAAACTCAAACGCTTGTCATCATACCACTTAAATGCCGTATTAAAGTTCACCGCAACCCTAATCTGCTTGATATCACCGTTGGAACACACCGATTAGAACCGACTAACTCAGTGACGTATTTAGGAATAACGTACGATAACAAATTACAATGGACTGCTCATTTCCAGAAACTTGTGCTTAAAGCAAAAAACAGGCTACAATTGCTTCGCAGGCTCCTAGGACAGCATTGGGGGCTAAATTCCAGACTGCTTATTAATACTTATAAAGCGTTCATGCGTAGCATCTTACATTCGGCCATATTGTTTGGTCCCCAGCAAAATCTAGATTCTACAATAGGCTCGAAATTATGGAGCGCCATGCAGTGCATACCGCATCAAATTACCATATCCTAACAGAGAACTATACAATCGAATAGACTTTCAACCACTTGTAGAACATACCTCACTCTTACGTAAACGATACATAGCCAAATGCCTAGAATCTCACAAAGATATTTTTCTGGACACAATATTCATAGACTCAGAGCAGGATTCCTCTTTCAAATATTGTCATACACCGTTAAGTATCTTGATCACACTTCACGTAAACAATCTCCCTATGGATCACTTTCATCGCAGATTCTTTCAACGTCAAATCATTCATCAAGTCATCCCTTATCTTTTTCCATAGCTGCACAGTTCTTCCTCAACAATAATCTGGGCTCCCCATGTCTACATCAGTCTTGAGCTGCCGCAAGACAGAAGCCTAACATGCATTCGTTAATATTAACCATTTCATTGTGTTGTGGCGTATAATGCACTTTCATCTCATCAATCATGCTAATATATTTATAAAAAATCTAATTATATTCAACATATAATATTAATCTTTTCATTATTTTTCTCGCTTCTTCCTTGTTTATAACTTTCTCATGTTATATATTTCGCAATGCTCAGTATGTTAGTGTTTACTATATGTGTTGATGAATATTGTTCTATTTAAGCAATTTTGGTAGTACTTGTTCTATTTTGCACGTATAGTTTTCTCTATATCACATTGTACAACTAATGTTATTTATGTTTGCACTTGTTTGCACTTGCCACGACTGTCGCTGATTGCAAATATGAAGGTGCTGACTGCCACGTACCTGGGAGAAACTGTATTTGGAAAGAGAGGAATTAATCCCTCATACTAAATTTATGATTATTAATTAATTTAGTAGGGATTAATTTAGTAATCATCACAGCAAATCTATGTGGCATCCTATACGTTACAAAGTTGCTCACTAAGTGGAACGACATACACCTGGATGTTTATAAAGGGATTGTCTTTTCTGTTATATATACAATTTGCAAATTTCATTGTTTATATTAATTGTTTTATTGTATTATTTAATGGATATGATTGTCTGAAGCCAGCTGACAAGGGAAGTTCGGGAAAAAGCACTCGTCTGCAGAGAAATAAGCATGTCATTTGAAGGACCAATTCATGCTGATTACAACATGTAATAAAACTCGTGTACGTTGAGAACTGTTCGGGATATTCAGCTTGGAAGTTTATATGAGAAAGTGAGTGGATGCACGTTTCAACTCGTTAAGTATTCTCTCCCATGGCGAAGCCTGATGGTTTGAACTTGCTATTGCTTGATCACTGGGGTCTATTCACAGACAAATTGTCCATTACAAGTTGCATAACGGATGGCAAAGACGCAATGGTTGAGAAGATATCAAAGAGTTGCACACGATTTGTGCAACCATTTGATGTGTTTTGATTCCGATCAATCAAAGATTATGCCAGGAGATTTGTACATAGTATGAAACTTCCTCATCTGGACGTTATAATGTACCAACGAAACAATCAAATAAAGTTCGTGTCCATACGAATCACTACCGATCACCGCGATACATTGGATTGTTTCAGTTTGCGTTCTACAAGGCAGGTTACTAACAAATTATAGGCCTATAATTTTTTAATCACTGGTCGAATTTGCTTTTCGCTTTGGTTCTGCGAACTGTTTCCCTAACGGATGCAACGCAATTGCACATATAAAATGTTCATAGTGCAAGAAAGTCTTTTGCCTGCGTCATTTATTCATAAAACAGAAGAACAACAGTGACCAATTTTCATCTCTAACGTATGATTATTGTGAACAATGTAATGACTAATTGTATTTAACAAACCCGTTAGTTATTGCGAAACACTTTTTTTCTGTTACTTCCGATAGCTTTCAATTCGTATGTCAATATTCGTTAACAATTATGTTGTGCTTAACGCGTATAAATTCGCATATCCTCATTTTCTCATATAAACTTCCAAGTTGAATATGTCGAACCGTTCTCAACCGTACAGGAATGTTATTAGCTTGTTGTAATCAGCATGAATTGGGGCTTCAAATGGCATGCTTAGTTTCTCTGCAGGCGAGTGCTTCCTCCCGAACTTCCCTTGTGAGGGACAGCCAGCAGTGTTTTTTTGATGGAACTTTCAAGAGCTGCTCGAAACCATTTGCGCAGCTGTGCATAGTTCATGCTGACATAGGGAGTTCAAGTTAGAATACATAAATCGTACCAATTTTGTACGCACCGTTCCCTGACAAAACTGAAAGTACACTCATGTCCAAAATTATTGTCGCATATCTATAACTGTCTTCTTGTAAGAATATAATTTGATAATGATTTTGCAGAGTACTTTTAATATTGATAATATGTGTATAATCAGGAAATGTATATTTGTGGTAAATTTCATAGGAAAAGAATTATAAATACGAAAATCATAATGAGTAAAATAAAATGTAACTAAATGGACAAGAAAATTTTATTTTCCTTTCATTGTTCTTATTTACTGCTCTTTTGACATGAAATTTACCACATACTTGTCTTTGCCGATTATACACATCCTAACATTATAAGAAATACCAGGCGAATTCATTATCAAATTATATTACTAGAACAACATATTTATAGTCATGCGACAATAATTTTGGACATGAGTGTACATACAGAGACCTGTATACCTTTGTTAGAAATTGGTCTGAACAACACGATCCTAAGGTTCATCACGTTTCTTTCATGCTTCTTGGCGTCTGATGATGTTACGTCTAGCAACTTTCTCTCAAGCTCGTGGCAGTCAGCACGCCATCGTGCAATCAGCACCTTGATATTGGCAATCAGTGCCAGTCGTGGCAACTAGGACCAATAATTGGTTGTGGCAGTCAGCACCCGTGGCAGTCAGCACCAGTGGCAGTTCCATATGCAAATAATTGATGATTAATACCAATGGAATGAATTATGCCCTACAAATAAATAAATACTACACCATAAAAAAAAATCCTATCAGAAAACCCATTCCTTGTTCAACTTAAAATCCTCCTCTCAAGAAAAAAAACTTGGTGCTGAATTAACACACAAGTAACACGCTAAAGTGGTAGTCATTTTGTGTTGTTTCAACATCTCATTTTTTACAGTGTATATATTGTGCGATAAACTCGCAATGGTGTTTTCAATGTTCCATTTCAGTTGACGAATTCTTTGTAATTCATTCTTATATACTCAATAGTACAGTGGTAGAGAGTTTACTCCTAGTGCTTGGGGTCCATGATTCGATGCCCGACTATGTAAATTTGTGGTAGACAAATTCGTGTTACTGGTTTTCTCGGAGAACTCTCGTTTTCTCCCATTTCTCATTTTGCCAATTCTTCCATTACCATTCATTTGCCTTAATCAACCATCTCCCTTAGCCTAATGGGTATAATCATGGGACGTTAAATTAAAACATGTTATTTTCATTTTCATTAGTGCACGAAACTTTCGTAAAACACCTAGGATGACCTTTATTTCATCTTTTTATAAAGATTAATCTTAGCTTCTTTTCTATTAAATAGAATCAGTATTTTAAAAGAACTACACAGCACTTCTGAATCTCGAATTATTTATTTTGGACATTAGACTTACAAATGTCATTGAGCACTATCGAACAGGCAGAGCTATTAGCAATTTTCTGTTTTGAAAGATCTTATTAAAACATCTTGTATTGTGTTCCCTCAATATTCGAATTGTGATTTAGATTCCCAACAGGGGATACTAATTAGCTATCCCAACGATCAAACGGGAAATCAAGATTCATCACATATTCACACATGCGTTCTAATTAAATCCGAGTTTGGCCTCGGTTGCTCTTGGCAAATTACACCACGATTAATCAACGTATCGCAGATGTAACCATTTGTAAGAGCAAACTAGTAATATATAAGGTTATTGAAAAAGAAATGTGCAAAACTAAAACATATTTATTTCTACTGAAACAACATACAAAAGCAAAATTTGGCCGGAAAGAGAAAATGAATGTTGTAACCTTTTGTGGATATTATAAGTGTTAAATCTGAGACGAATATTCGGACCCACGAGGAACAGGAATGGGGAATGCGGAAACTTCATAACGAGGAACTACATAATTTAAGTTGGTCGTCAAGTCTAGGAGGCTTAGGTGGGCAGGTCATGTAGCTAGAATGGAAGAAAGTAGAAACGCTTTCAAAGTCTTGACTGGAAGACCAATCGGAAAACGACCATTAGGAAGACCTAGGCGCAGATGGGAGGACAATATTAAAATGGATCTTGCAGAGATAGGAATACAAAGTAGAAACTGGATGCAGTTAGCTAAGGATGGAAGTCAGTAGAGAGCTTTTGTGAACGCGGCATTGAACCTCCGGGTTCCATAGGCCATAGAGTTAGTTAGTTATAAATAACCATAGGCCATAGAGTTAGTGTTAAATATGAATCCCCTGGGTAACACAGTAGACATCCAGTCGGATCCAGCTCTTGCCAGTCGCTTCCCAACGTATCTTTAGTTGTCTGTTTCATTGCACTGGAGATGCGTTACCTCAAGTCTTCCAGGTAAAATCTTTATTTGCTGGGGTTGTCGATTTACTTGGATTTCTTTGAAATATAGCACGAGTAAAATCCTTTGTCTCTCTCGATGTTTTTGATCGACTTGGACATTTAAAGGAGCACAAATATACACTGGATTCAAATTTTAACTAGCTTGAATACAGATCCTTGAATTTCGTAAGTAAATTTCTCTACACTATTACGACAGTCTTTTTCCGTCCAAATTCTATCAAACAGTATGTACGTCTTACCCCTATAGTCACCATTTGCATTGTTAACTGTTTGAAAAGAACTAGCGCCTCTAGCGGCCTTGATAAAAAAAAACAAACACAGAGTATAAAAATTACAGCCGTTCATTTCTTCTTTCTGACCAATTTTGCTTTTGAATTGCTTTTCAGTACGAAGTAAATATGCTTTAGTCAGCGTCATTGTTTTTGAATATTATATTTGTTAATACTTAAAATATTTTGTTTCAATGGATATTCGTTGTTAAATATACAAACGTCGTTCCCGTGGAATTAAGAGGTTAGCTTCTATTTGATGCTCGTGAAAGAAGGTTTAATTCCTACTATAGTGATCGCAAGGAGTCGTGAAGCTTGACCTAGATTTTCTAATTTCACTACCCAATAGAACGCTAGGGTATCCCGATCGTCAAACAACCGCCCATGAAGTTTTGCTGGTGTAGTCTCTAGTGCTATACGGAGAACATCTCCTGAAAGTAATTTGTTATCAGATTACCGCTTTGTTCTGTTATTATTGTTGTTATTTTATATTTTGCTATTATTATTGTTACCGTTTAATTCGAATAGTTCTTAATGTCCGTGATACAGTTCTTTAAGTGCTGTTCTCTTGTCGCTCTTTGCCATATTTTTAAAGTTTATTATCACTGTTAGCGCACTTCTATTGTTTCACTTTTTTTCAAATGTGCGTTTTGAAAACAGCTCCACGAATCGTACCGAATTCTTTCGATGAATCACACGTGAGGGCAAACAGTTCTGTGACTCGTGTAGAGCCCAGGCTTCACGAGTCCTCACGGTCACTATAGAATAACTGCAACGAACTAGTCGCTGTGTGAGGTAGGAACACGCTTTTACGATCGGGGATAGTGGAGCAAATGAGGGGAAATGACAAAGTTGGGCAACGAAAAAAACAAGTGTTGGCAATGTATGAATAGTCACAGATTCACGAATAACGTTTCTCCAAAACGATCCGTGTTCATGTTTGCCTAGTAACCCTTATTTTAATCAACACCAGCTTTTCTGTACAGTTGCTTCCTTCGTCTCTCTGTAGTTCGTTGAAAAAGAGATTGTCATATAATGACATAACATATTATCCAGTTGGAAATTATTATATTAGAGTTAGTGTTGTTGTCAACGAGACAAGACAATACGAGAAATAAGCTTTTATCGTCTAGTCTCGTGCTGTAAAAATGTCTGTCTAAAATTTAAGCTGTATTTTTCTTAATTTCATCTAGAATTATCAGAATCCTTCTGTCTCATGAGAGGTATACAAACGATGTGATATAACAACATTTTAACCATATTTGTTATTGGAGAACGTGTATGTTTAAACGTTGACAAATATTTTTCATTATGCTCGTACAATCTCTGTACCATTTAATAGTTTCAATACTATGAATTGTGTAACACTATACCTGTTCCAGATTATAACTTGAGTGAACTAATGTTGCTCACGGTACCCTAAAACGTAACGTATCGAACTTTCGATACGAGATGAAACGATAAATTTTCATTTCGTGTGCAACACTACCACGGATGTTCGTGTATCCCTGTCACCATTGGCTTTTATCAACGCTACATTTTTACTGTTCTGTTTGCTCCGTTCTCTTCTTGTAGTTTGCTGAGAATGGGATCAACAAACGGTGATTGCACAGAGCATCCATTCGGAAATGACAACTAAGTTTTTTTTTTCTGTGTTTGTCAATTAGGGCTCTATCTGAAATAAAAGGCAGAGTCGTTCCTGTCTGTAAGTTACAAATAACTAAGTGAAGTCGATGTGTTTACTGTACATCTCTGGAAGAAATCTCTTCTCATGATTCTAGTAAATAGATTCTAGCAAGAAGCTATTCTAGCACTAGCTTTGAAAGTAAGACGAAATGTTCATTTTCAAATTTTGAAATGGAACGAAACGCGTTGCAATTCTCATTTCATTTTTGAGGGAAGACGAGAAAAATTCTCGGCTCTGGTAGGGATCATTAGCTCACCCAAGTCTTAGGTCTCAAGTATTGTTCTAGTATTACATGATTCGTGGTATAATAAATATAAATTGAATGGGCACGGTGTTTAAGTGGTATAGCGCTTAACTCTAGTGGATGGGGTCCCTGATTCAATCCGCGGTCGGTGAACAACATTGTGTCCGTGGATCTTCTCGGAGTACTCCCGTCTCCTCCCACAATATCATTTCACAATTTCTTCCAACCTCATTCGCTTGCCTTAATCATCTCTCAGCTTGGAGCCATAATCGTGGGACGTTAAACTGAAAGACTTCAAAGATAAATTGATAATGTTATTGTAGAAAGATAATGAACAGAATTTATCAAGACGCAAGAAATTTAAAGATACACAAATCGTTACACAGTGTATTCCAATAATAAATATGCTTCAAATGTTGTTGTTAAGCCACACCCTTCGTACACCTTTCGTGACGCGGAATTATAAATTAGACGAAATTAAGAAGAAACATCAAAGCATATCACTTTGACTTTGTACATAACTTCAGGAAACGAGACAAGAAAAATCTGTTTTATTACTGGTATATATATGCAGGGTGCGGCACGTAAAACCGGCCCGTAAAGTGAACACAAAATGAGTTGAGTTGAGTTGATTTTGAGTTTAACGTCCCTTTTCAGCAGCGAGGCTATATGTGACGTGGACCTACTGATTAACGTGGAATCCGAACCACATGAACTCCCGCCGGGAATCGAACCAGGGTCTCCCGCGCCAAAGGCGCGTACGCTAACCGCTTAGCCACGGAGAAGCTCAGAACACAAAATGAAATGTAATGTATTGAATATGACTACTCACCTTCACAGCAGCCTTCACAGCAGGTGCTGAAAATGTCCTCCGCCCACTTCAACACACATGTGAGCACGATTGAGGAGATTCATATATACCCTTGTCAGTTCTTGTGTTGTAATGCTATTGGCGACATCCTGGATCCTGGTCTTGAGTTCTTCAATTGTGTGTGGATTTGTTTCGTATACTCTTCCCTTTAACAGTCCCCATAAGTAAAAGTCACACGTGGACAAGCCTGGTGACCGAGGAGGCCACAAGTCTTTGCTGATTGTCCTCTCTGGTGTAAACATCTCATGCACAAGGGACAATGATGCAGCTGATGTGTGGCATGTTGCACCGTCCTGTTGAAAGTAACATAACTGACGCTCCTCTTCGGTCAAGTGTGTATAAAACTCATCCAGAATTCCCATATACACGTCACTGTTCACTGTCGTCTCAAAGAATATGGGTCCAATAACGCGTGTGGCGGAAATGGCACACCAAACACCAATCTTCTCATCATGCAAGGGTGCCTGGTGGATTGCGTGTGGATTTTCTGTCGACCAATACCGGTTGTTTTGGGAATTTACGTACCCAGACATGTGGAACCACGCCTCGTAACTCATGATGAGCATTAGTGGATCCAAGAAACCACTGACAACATTGCTCAACAGCCATGAACAGAAATGCACCCTCTTCTGCAGGTCAGGCTCTTTCAGTTCTTGCACAACACTTATCCGGTACGGTTTTAACTTCAGTCCCCTTAAAACACGTCTGCAACTTCTCTCGCTCGCATGAACCTGTTGACTCAATCTTCTGGTTGACTTTCGAGGACTTCTTGTCATTATCTCCTCCACCTGCATCTTTAATTCAGGTGTGCAGACAGATGGTCATCTGTTCCTGGGAGCATTTTGAACCGATCCTGTACGCCGCCATTTTTCAATCAATTCCTGAATGGTGCTTTTTGCTGGCACAGAACGTCCTGGAAATTTCTCCCGAAACAAATTCTTTGTTTTCACAAAAGATCCAGTGAGAATGAACCCTTCAACAATGGCAACACGCTCGGGTATCGAATACGGCATTATCACACACTGACACTCACCCGGCTTAACACAACGAGGCCTTTTTCTCAACTGGTTTCGACAAGTTTCACTGGCTGCGGCTGCACGTGACTGCTGCAGGTCACGTAAGTCGACCCGACCTCGACACGCCATCTTTTGGTAGGAAGGTAGATTATTTAAGTGTTGCCAAACACACAATATACCAGAATATTACGACGGGCCGGTTTTACGTGCCGCACCCTGTATAACTCGAACTCTATGGCCTATGGAACCAGGAGGTTCAATGCCGCGTTCACAAAAGCTCTCCACTGACTTCTATCCTTAGCTAACTGCATCCAGTTTCTACTCTGTATTCCTATCTCTGCGAGATCCATCTTAATATTGTCCTCCCATCTGCGCTTAGGTCTTTCTAATGGTCGTTTTCCGATTGGTCTTCCAGTCAAAACTTTGAAAGCATTTCTACTTTCTTCCATTCTAGCTACATGACCCGCCCACCTAAGCCTCCTAGACTTGACGACCCTAATAATGTTGGGTAAACCGTATAACTTATGTAGTTCCTCGTTATGAAGTTTCCACCATTCCCCATTCCCGTTCCTCTTAGGTCCGAATATTCGTCTCAGAATCTTGTTCTCAAATACTTTCAATCTATGTTCTTCCCTCAGAGTAAGTGACCATGTTTCGCAACCATACAGACAACAGGCATGATTATAGTTTTATATATTTTAAGCTTTTTCAAATTCCTCGACAGAATTCGCGACGACAAGAGATTTTGAACCGAATAATAACACGAATTCCCTGCTTTTAGTCGACATTTAATTTCTTCTTGAATATGATTTTCGTCTGTTAATATTGATCCTAGATATTTGAAACTATCCACTTTATCAAAAGTATTATTTAATATTTTAACGCATTCATAATTTCCTGTATTGTGGTCCCGACGCACTTCCATGTAAGTATTTAGTTTTCTGTGCATTTGCTTCTAAACCCATGTCCCTGCAAACGTTTTTTTCTATTGTTCTCCTATCATTCCCTATTAAATTTACATCATCAGCATATGCCATAACCTGGTGAATTCCGTTCAACTCTAGGCCCTGGTTGCTATCATATAAATATATATATATATATATATATATATATATATATATATATATATATATATATATATATATATATATATATATATATATACCAATTAATCTAATAAAATCAGTGAAATGCAATCGATAGAACATACTTTTGTTGAAAAGAAGAAAGAAACTGGAAAGCCACCTCTGTTTCTAAAGTCACATGTTACTATTCATTGATGCAATTAAACAAATTGATAGATAATCATTTTCTGTTAATTATCATGTTTTCTCAGATTAAACCTTGAAATATCTTATGTACGGGGGCATTTTTAAAGTTTAAAAATATTGAATATCTTTTTAGTGTGTGTTTCTTTAAGAGTCATTAAATCCCTTTGTACTCACCATGATCTTCTTTGATGGCAACTGAAATATAGATGCCTATATGGATTACACATGATGAACATTGGCTTGAAATTATTCGTTTCAGAAGGCGAAAGTGACTACTAGTTAACAGTATGAATCATATTTTAACGGACAGTTAGTTTAAACGGGGTTACTTCGTCGAAAACTCAAGACAATGAGTTCTTCTAAAGAATCGGTAACTTCGTCAAACGGCCACTTCCACAAACGGACACATTGTTAAAAAATAACGGTCACTTTTTCAAAAGCAATAATAGCCAATTTCCCCAAACAAAACTATTCAAGGACTGTGCATCGTTGCCACCACGAAACAATTCTAGAACCCTTATATTTCCGACTTAGATGGTAACCTGCAGAAGCACGATTACCACTAAACTCTAAATGGCTTCTTCAGATAGGAAGTGACAGATAGAAAACAGCGTTCAAAAGGAATTGACACTTTATTTTAAGTAATTTAACTAGGGGTTTTGTCTCTATATGTCTACTAGGATTGTTAATAATGAATAATGTGCCAACTTCCTGAAATTTTACTCTTAACATGCAACTGAGACCCATCGCATGTCCACTTCATATACTGTACATAGTTGACACAACATGAAATATATTACCAAAACTACACACACAAGTATAATTTTTTCTATAAGTTTCTATAAGACATTGACAATTAGTTATAAAGCCGCCAGGTAACTTTAGATACAACATCTTTTTTTTTTAATTTTCTTGTTTTCGTATTGCCCGAGGATGATGCACAAGTACATATTCGTCTTATGTTGATATCTGGTAATATCATAAACTTTAGGTTATATTTTATTATGATTGTTACTACTACTGCCATTCTTCTTCTTCTTCTTCTTCTTATAACAATTCCATCCTCCACTGTTTTTTTCTTCCTGCCTTTTCCTTTCCTTTTAAAGGAAACATACCCGGCGCGAGCTCATGTGGTTCGGATTCCAAGTTAATCAGTAGGTCCCGCCTCATATATCCTCGCTGCTGAGGGGAACGTTAAACTCAAAATCAACAAGTTATCATCGGGATTCGAAAATGTGAATATTGTATCTTGAATAATGGACATTATTAACCTACCATAAAATTTAGCGTTTAGTAGAGTGGACATAATTTTGTCTTTCTCCGCATCTAGCTGGGTAACAGAGCCTATTCGGAATCACCGGGTTTATGTAGGTCTGCTGATCTGTCCGAGGGAGGCAGGATCTAAGAAATGAGACCCAGACCTTCATCAGCTGGAAGCATACTATGACCTCAAGTAACTCAGGTCGCCAGTAAATATGCCATGACTAGTTCGTTGTGATCGAATAATCCTTGGACATGTCTCTTTTTATAAGTTGAGCACTAAATTAACTAGTTACAAGACGATTGTAAATATATGGTATGTAAGGAAAATGAAGTTACATAATGTGAAAAGAGCATAGAAGTTGTTCAGAAAACTGGGCAGTAATCCTTGAAAGATTGACTTTATGCAAAATGTAGCTAACCACCATCGATGATATATTGAAAACTGCGATTAAACGAATCCAAGGAAGATATGTAAGGTATTTGCAATAAAGTTTCAGATAAGCGATGAAACTATTCGATATTATTTACACTAAATTAGAAGGATATAAATTCTGCCCAGATGAGAACACCATAAACCGACATTGGACAAGAAAATGCCTATCAGAATGTGACCCTTAGTATTATTGCATGTTTAATGTGTATTGATACATGGGTATTATGCACAAATTTCAAGCGCGTCATATTAGTGGTTAAGCATGGAGATTAAAGTCCCAATTGCTGCTCTGTTTTTTTAGTTGACAGGCGCTGGAATTCTTTGGTATGAGATGCTACCCAATTGTCAAATAATCTACGCGAATGTATTATGTCAAGGTACGGGACTTGCAACTGTTATAATCCGCCAAACGTAACTTCCATTGGTCAACATAAGAGCATCCTCAATTTTCAGGACAGTAATAATACTCACAACGTGGGGAATGATTTTGGACAATTTAAAACAAAATTGTCTGAATCACCCTCCGTACTCAAATGTTTCCTGTCTCCCGGATAACCATATAAGGTGCCTTCCATTTCAACTCAGGCAAAAAAAAAAAAAAAAAAAAAAAAAAAAATTGTACCATCACCATCTCAGATATTGTTGAAACTTTTTTTATAGCAACTAGACATGTTTTTAAGAGACCCATATTTTTTTGTTTTGTCGAAAAAAATTTCCCGCCAAGTAATGGGCCATCAAAGACGGGGAGTACAATTTATGAATTGTAGAAGACATGGAAAATGGTCAATTTCGGAAACTCACCATTCGGCTATGGAGACAGGTAGAGTTATAATTCTTGTTGTGGTATGTACATAGGGATATAAATAAACTATATTTTATTATAGTTTGGTTTGCGCATGCGTATCTTTTTGCACATAAATTAACAAATGAACGTCAATTTATCTGAAAAGTCGAAGTTTGCGAATTTTTTTCGAGCACTTCCGGTTCGAATTTTAAAATTCTGTTTTCACGGTTGGTAAGACCTAGTTACCCGCTTTCCGAAAAAAATTTTGTATCGCTTCTGTGGTCAACCGTTTTGTCGCAAAAAATTCGAGAAATTGTAAAATTTTCAAAAATCGCCATTTTTGGGCGCCATTTTCTCGAAAACACCATTTTTTAAAATTCTGAAATTTTGTCAGATGGTTCAACTTTACCTGAATAATAAACACACCAAATACCATTCTCGACTAATGCTTCATGGATTAACTGCAGCCTTTTAAAGTTAGCGAAGTTTCGCTAATTTTGATGTTACAGTTAGCAACACTGGGAACAATGAAAGTGCAATGATTTGATGATGTTTGTGGTTCACATTCATTAAATGAAGAATAAATGGTTTTCTTGGCTGTTTTTTTTATTATTTTGATTAAAAAGGCTCTCTGAAATAGTAAAATGAGCCTCCCTCTACTCCTCCGTTTTCTTAAACTGAAGTAATCTGAGGTGGAAATTACGATTACGAAACACACAAATTTCAAGTTCACGTACTTAAAATGGTCTTCGGAAACAAAATTTCACTGATATTTTTTTTTTTTTTTTTTACATGGACCAATCATTTGCTTGGTTGTTGTCTTCTTTGCTAATAGCATGTAACCGTGCAGATGCTCCGATAGATGTTGGTTCACTCATAACTCATCCAGGAGTGGATCTAGGGGGACGATTGCCGTCCCCCCCAGAAGAAGAAACTTTCTTATTTATATATAAATAAAACCCATCCCAGAGTTTGGCGCTCTTAAAAGTAGCAGTATTACAATACGCCCCCCCCCCAGAAGTCTGTCCTGGATCCGCCCCTGCGTAGCACATTGTCGATAGTCACAAAATACTTATTTTCACTTCTCTTATGCTCTTCTGGAAACCTGTACCCTGCTGAAGGTTCATGTGGAAGCATAAACAGCACTTAAACTTCACGTAATTCATGATTTATTCATAATATTTCTGCTACGCACCACTGGTTATCATACATACATGTATAACAAAAGTTCCTTTTTGCAGATTTCTTAAATCTACACTTTGAATTGCAAAAGTTCGATTTTGGGGGAAGTATGAAGTTAGTTCATGGTGACCCGTTACTGCCATAAAAACTTCGCAATTTTCCGAAAGCCAAAGATAACTTCGTTGAATACCAGTTACCGGTCGCATACTTTCCCTTTTTTCTTCCGGAAGTCGTCGAATTCAGTTCCAGGTAACAAAACGAGAGTAATGCCCGGAGTTTGTACTTGCACTATACTCACGAATTCTCCTGCGGTTTTAGTGGGGACGCGGTGGCTCAGTGGTAGAGCGTTCACTTCCGGTGCTTGCGGTCCCTGGTTCAATCCCAGCTCGTGCCGTTCTGCATTCCACCATTTCATTCATTTCTCATAATCACCGTCTCCTTTAGCCTAACCAGCATAACCGTGGAACGTAAAACTTAAAGATTTCATTTCATTTTTTTCTTCTGCGATTTTAATACTGTGTATCTGTTTTAGCCTAAGGCTATGGCGCGTTGCCACATTCTTTGCCCCCCCCCCCCTTCCCCACTACCGTCACAGAGACCCTTACATGGCCGGTTTCACTGCAAAAACACTGCTTTATCGGACCTGTCTGCATCTCGAACATCTGAAAGCGATTTTTAAAGTGGGATGCAGCACCATCAGAAATCACTGACACGGTTTGGGAAATTGTAGACACCTATTTTCACGTATTTAAACCCTTTTCTATAAAATATATTTTCGCTTTTCTTCGAGTATGTTTAGAATCTTGTCTATGACTATGAGTACATGAGCCGAATCGTGTGTTTTATCGTCGTTTATTACAACAAAACTGTCAATTGTTTCATATTTCGGTGATAACTCTGAATTTCACTTTGCAGAATAACAGTCCAGTTTTCAACGAAGTCCACATGAAGTAAAATGGAATTTGTATCTTGAAATTTTATACGGTGGTTTTCGGTAGCAATTGATTCTCTTTGGATTTTCTTCATGTAGTCATGAATTACAATTCTTACAGTTAAACCGGCAATGTACGATACGAAAGCAGAAAGTGGCACAGGTTTTTTTTTTTTTTTTTTTTGTAACGAAATCATTATTCTCCCATATGGCATACGTAACCACTTTCATTTTCATCAGGATCAATAATTAAAGACACCACACTTATTTCTTCCACTCCAGGACATTCACCACATTCTTGAAGAAGACAGCTGTCATTTTCTATGGGATCATACTACTAAAGGAAATAGGTCACTCATGACAGCTTCAATACAGGTTGCACCTTTGATTTATAGCAACGCAGTAGCAGCTAACTTAAAATTTGCACAATACACACACACACACACACACACACACTTCCCTCTCAGGTTGCGGACTGACACACTTTAGTCGAATACTATAAAATTCCGAGTGACCCATTTTTATGCTGGGTTTGTTCTGTTTAAAAATTCAGTAAATTTCTTTGGAACGCGTAAGAAAACGTTTCGATTTTTTTTTAACTTTTTGTCATTTTTCGATCACTGTAATGACATCTCACTTAATTGAGACTTTGTCTGCAGCATTCCAAATCATACTGAGGTAATAGTTTAGGCCTTTTATAGATCATCAGAATTCATTGGATGGCCATTTCAAGTAAACTTAAAATTTGTGTGTTTCGTAATCGTAATTTCCACCTCAGATTACTTCAATTTAAGAAAACGGAGGAGTAGGGGGGGCTCATTTTACTATTTCAGAGAGCCTCTTTGTTCAAAATAATAAAAAAACAGCCAAGAAAACCTTTTATTCTTTATTTAATGAATTTGAACCAGAAACATCATCAAATCATTGCACTTTTATTGTTCCCAGTGTTGCTAACTGTAACATCAAAATTAGCGAAACTTCGCTAACTTTAAAAGGCTGCAGTTAATCCATGAAGCATTGGTCGAGAATGGTATTTGGTGTGTTTATTATTCAGGTAAATTTGAACCATCTGACAAAATTTCAGAATTTTAAAAAATGGTGTTTTCGAGAAAATGGCGCCCAAAAATGGCGATTTTTGAAAATTTTACAATTTCTCGAATTTTTTGCGACAAAACGGTTGACCACAGAAGCGATACAAAATTTTTTTCGGAAAGCGGGTAACTAGGTCTTACCAACCGTGAAAACAGAATTTTAAAATTCGAACCGGAAGTGCTCGAAAAAAATTCGCAAACTTCGACTTTTCAGATAAATTGACGTTTATTTGTTAATTTATGTACAAGAAGATACGCATGCGCAAACCAAACTATAATAAAATATAGTTTATTTATATCCCTATGTACATACCACAACAAGAATTATAACTCTACCTGTCTTCATAGCGGAATGGTAAGGCTTCGAAATTAACCATTTTCCATGTCTTCTACAATTCATAAATTGTACTCCCCGTCCTTGATGGCCCATTACTTGGCGGGAAAATTTTTTTCGACAAAACAAAAAAATATGGGTCTCTTAAAAACATGTCTAGTTGCTATAAAAAAAGTTTCAACAATATCTGAGATGGTGATGGTACATGCTCTGCCTGAATTGAAATGGAAGGCACCATAAGAGGAACAGATGATCTGCAAATGGAAATCCTATGGAGATTGAGGTTTCTGTTCCTGTCACTTCCAAAGACGCTTTGTTCTGTCGGGTGGAAATTAAAATGTTTATATTATACAGACAGAAGACAGAAAACTACATAGGAATGAACAAATGTGTCGTTGTTTCTAAGGTAAGAGTGGTTGACTTCCACCTTCTAACTGCGCACGAACTTTTTTGGTTAGCTGAATATTAATAATTTGCAACAAATTATCTACTTAAATGATCATATTATTTAGGATAATACCGGTGTTTTAAAAAAAACATATAGTGTTTTGACTGAAAACATTTTTCGACATTTAACATTTATGTTAAGCAAACTTTTAAACAGGCTTACCAGTACGTACAATTTCCATATTGAATAAAAAATATTTGTTTATTTGTGTTATATTGCTACAAAATTGGAAAAATACATGCACGTTTTATGTAGATAAAAATAAATAAAAAAACAAAACATTATGTGAAATTGTTACTTGTTCAAATCAAACTATGGATATGATGTGCAATTGTATAAAATAGCAAACGAAATGCATCAACTTGTTCTCTTTACAGCAACCCTGAAAGCATTTGCCGTAGGAATGTTTCTTTTTATGAACTGTTATGTTATATGTTTTATGTAATTATTATTTTTCCCAGAAAAGTATGGTATTTTTTTATGAGTCATAAAGTTAGATACACCTGTTGTACATGTCTCTAATAATTAAAATAAACATAAAGAGAACACCTGATTGCAATAAATTGTAAAACAACTTTTAGACAAATATGCCGTAAGCCTTTAACATTAAAAATGTGTGGAAATGAACCAAATGTACTAACAGAATAGGGAAAGAACATATGCAAATGAACATCCAGAAACACACCTTTCATTTTTCAAGAGAAGAGTTCGTTATTCATTCTCCATGTGTCTTATACAATTGTATATCTTTTTCTCTCTCTCTCTCGATCTCTGTTCACAATTGCACACTTTTCTGAAAGTTTGCTCTCACGGTGGTCCTGAGAACCTCATCGGAAAATGTTGTTGGTCGATGGCCGCGGGGATTATGTTTTTTAATATCATGTCACCACCACGAAATTTAACAATCTAACGGCATAAGCTCCGTTTGTTCATTACCTGTGCCTCTTAACGCTCTGATAAGTTATTTTCAGCGTTAAATGTGTACAATGTCCCAGTACGAACTCCGTAAAGAAAAACCACTCGCAACTGGGAGTCCTCGGTGGTGAACTTCCACACGATCCTCTTCAACACAATACATGTCCTCCTGACTGGTTGTGCACCCCAACTTGATTTCTGATTTATGCGGAAGTTTGTGACCATGGTCAAGGACCTTTCAGTTGTAATAGCACAATATTTTGTGCGGTTCTAAACTGGTGGAAGGATAAAGATAAAGAAGAATAGGGCTGTTAGTTAAAAGTGGAAATTACTGTGAAGTATATGATGAAAATATAAGGAAAATGGGTATGCGAAATACTCTTCCAAGATTAAAATCAAGAATAATAATAAGAGAGTACTATATATCAATAAAGTGTAAATGTTATGTATAGTAGGATTGGTCGAAAAAATTGAATGTGCTAGATTAGAATCCCAATTGTGTGCAAAAGTTGTAACTTGGTCTACTGAATGAATAGGCAAAAAATGAACAAAATCGAGTACTATCTTTTGATGCCGCAATAGAGACAAAGTTTGAAAAACAAATTTAAAAAATGGCAAATTTAAAAGATATTGAACACACATCAATACATTTCCTAACAAGAGCAAAACTATCATTATAATGCACAAATTACCTCTTCATTTTTTTTCACTTTAGTCTGTTTGATAACTTCTACAGCCGCAATGTCTTTAAAGATTCGTCAATAATCATATTATGCAAGTAGGGGGTGTCACCTCTGTATTTCCCAATGATAGGAGAAAAGAGCTGACAAGTCTATTTCTATGGCATATACTGTAGCTAAGCTGAGATCTATAGTAACTAAACAGCGAAATGAAATAGTCTTGCAAAAAATGAAAAGAAAATAACATACTGTATAAATGTGGAAGGTGAAAGATGGACAGCAAAACGGAACAGTTTTGCGGGAGAATCCGAATCCAGTACTTTTCTATATGAGTTGATTTCTTGGGACACTTTTGGAAGCTTTTGGTCCTGGTCGTGGATCTGGAGACTTGAGTGACTCTAGCTGGACAGACGGTTCACGCAATAGAAGCAGTTTAAATTTTCATTGAGTTCTTAGTTCTGGTCCAACATGAATCTTTTCTTTCTTTCTTTTTTTCTTTCTTTCTCTCTCTCGCGCACAAAGCGATGTTTGGAAACGGTGATTTTGTTTGGTTTGATTTGAGTTTAGCCCCTCTTTCAGCGGCAAGACTATATGAGGCGCTGACCCACAGTTTAACGTCGGATTCGAATTACATTGAACTTCCACTGGGACTCAATTTCAGGTTTCCTGATCTTGGGAGCGGCCTGGTCTAATCAGTCGGTTCGGCTTTCAGTTCAGGATTTTCTCCACTTCCCCATTCCTGAATCTATTTTTCTCCCGAGAACCTCGTAGCAACTCTTCTTGGCTTCGCTCTCGGGTTTCAGTATCCCTCTTCTAGCTTACCAAACTGTTTCTCTACATTACCACTTTCTGTAACCTAAAACCAACGTGGACGACCGGTGTTTATTAATCCGGAAGCCTAATGAAAATCTGAGCACCCCGGTAGGTCTACTTATGCATAAGGCAAGATATGCAATGGCACGTATAGTGAACATATCTCAATTTGGTTCTCTATCTCTTCAATAATAGCGTGTGTAAAAAAGGTGCTGGAAATTTACTGTGAATGCTGTGAACGATGAAATATCAGGGATCATTAAGTTTTGATGTTATGTATGTTTCACAAATATTGTCAACCATCAGCGACTAGATGAAGAAGAATCCAGACAACTATGTAAAATTATCGTAATTATTTATGTAACTAACTGCAATAAACAACAGGCGAATTCGCTTTTACCCAAAATCTTAACACACCAGCACATGTCTTGCTTTCTTTCACATACGACATACTGCGATACTCACAAGTAAACCTTACGTTTGGGTGAATCGAGTTGCTGACTGAGACACATATGAGAAAATAGTACTAAATGTGGTCAGTATTTCAGTGAAGTTGTAGGTGCGAAGCTCCAGGGGTTTAGGAGATACAACTACCAGAACATCACATGGAAGTACAGAATAGTCTTCATACAGTTGAAGGTAAAAGCTCTGTAAGACCTCTTGTAACGACAAAAGGTGAATAACAAATATATGGGTACATATTAGGACTAGGGGGAAGTCATGTAGTAAGGGTATACCTGACGGCGGCCATCTTGAAATCCGCCATTTTGAATTAAGGTTAAGTTTGTAAAATAGGAATAAGGTCATGTGATACATGATTTAAGGCGCAAATTTAATCAGAAGAACAATGGTGACGTTAATTTTGATTTACGCGCAATTTGTAAAAAGTTACAGGGAAATTAAATATTGTTGCAGCATATGTATTAGTCCTTTACCCCACCTTGTAAATTTTGTGTTAATGATGATAATTAAATAAAAAGCAGGTGGATAAATATTAGGTCTATGGTAAGAGTTGCCTTGATGGCGGCCATGTTCAAATCGATTGCCTTTGTCAGGTGTGCTCACTGTGAGCAGAGCATTTGTGCAAGTCATGCACTCTTTTCTGAACTACATATTGATAGTCCGTACTAATTGAGGACTTTTCTGGAAGAAAGACCCAAGTTCAATTATGACTCAATTCCTCTTTGGTCATTTTTCCTTAAATTAGCAACTTGGTTATGCGATAACAAATGCTGGTTAATGATAAAGCAAAAATGGTTATACCGTTGGATTTATGGTAAAATTTGCTATTGATAAGGTGTCACTGTTATGTGTTTTGTTTAAAACTTTGTCTGATTCAAAATGTCGGATTTGAACATGGCCGCCATCAAGGCAACTCTTACCATAGACCTAATATTTATCCACCTGCTTTTTATTTAATTATCATCATTAACACAAAATTTACAAGGTGGGGTAAAAGACTAATACATATGCTGCAACAATATTTAATTTCCCTGTAACTTTTTACCAATTGGGCGTAATTCAAAATTAACGTCACCATTGTTATTCTGATTAAATTTGCGCCTTAAATCATGTATCACATGACCCTATTCCTATTTTACAAACTTGACCTTAATTCAAAATGGCGGATTTCAAGATGGCCGCCGTCAGGTATACCCTTACTATATGACTTCCCCCTAGTCCTAATATGTACCCATATATTTGTTATTCACCTTTTGTCGTTACAAGAGGTCTTACAGGGCTTTGACCTCCAACTGTATGAAGACTATTCTGTACTTCCGTGTGATGTTCTGGTAGCTGTATCTCCTAAACCCCTGGACCTTCGCATCTACAACTTCACTGAAATACTAACCACATATAGTACTATTTTCTTATATGTATCTCAGTTAGCAACTCGATTCACCCAAACGTAAGGTTTACTTGTCAGCATTTTGTAAGGTTTCTGGATTAATAAAGAATTCATCAATTTTGGTTCTGGGTCGGGGAGAGTGACTATTAAGGGAGATAGTTTGGTAAATCAGGAAAGGAGACTGATACCCGAGAGCGGTGCCAAGTACATGTAACGCCCCACTCCGTGAAGACGTTGCAGTTTCGTCATATTTGCATTATTACGTTATTCGTTACTTGCTTGCCTTATTATTTTCTATTGAAAGTTTACCATTCTTTTTCTAAAATCATATTACGAAGTCCTTATCTTGATACGTATGTTCCGTACATATTTTCTAGATGCTGGTAATGCTAGATGCTACTTCATTCTTTTCTCCTATGTTTATTTCTAGAATCAGACCCTGTAGTATCTGTATGCAACCAGATAAAGCTCTTGAAACCAGATAATATATGGTTTATAACCATGATTTTTCTATATTCTTTACCTACGAACGGAGAACACACATGAGTTTCGTGTATTTGGGGTTGTAGAGATTGGTTCTGGCTAAACAACAAACTTGTACGTCACCTGGTAAAGAAAATATTAAGGTGTGATGCAGCTTCCTGCTAAAGTTCACCTCTCCTGATTTTCTAGAGTAAACATCAGCTTTTTTCTCTCAATGTGTCGTATGGAACTATACATTATCCTCTGCTTGATTTGTGTAATTTTTGGTATGTGTAGCACTTTGTATCTCAGAAAGTTAATCTTCTGTAAATGTGACTCTTAGGGTATAAACATTTCTCTTCGCTGAATCTGGAACATGGATCGATCATTCTAAAGCCATAGGCTCTAGAGATGAACCCAGTCGTTGAGTTACCTACCCCGTTGTTATTTTCGTCGTTAGTGTGACCAGATCAAAACAAAATATACCCTTACATGTGAACACAGTGTAGTAAAAACAATTGCCACCAGTTCATCGTGGTAGGAGTATATTAAAAAATGTGGAAATAGAAAAGATCCTGAACAGATAGCCGACTGAAATACGACCTCACTGTTCCCAAACGTCACGCCAAGAGTGAGAAATCTATATTGTATCAGAACTAACAACTCAATGCAGGTTTAGGGTGGCACAGTAGCTCAGCGGGAGAGCACTTACCTCTGGTGTGTGGTTTCCCTGGTACGAGCCCCGGTAGAGTAAGTTTGTGCGTAGACAACATCGTGTCCGTGGGTTTTCTCGGCTACTCCCGTTTCCTACCCCATTCTCATTCCACCAATTCTTCCCTCATCATTCACTTGCCTTAATCATTGTCTCCCTTCAGCTACAGTGCATAATCGTGGGACATTAAACCGAAGGATTTTATTTCATTTCATTTCAATGCAGGTTTGAACTACTACAAATGCACGAGTCGTCTGTAGGGCCAGAGCCATACAAACTTCCAGTTCCACGACCAGGACTAAGAGCCTTCAAGAACTTCTCAATGAGCTAACTCATATACTGTAGGAAGGTACTGTGCTTCAAATGCTTCCGCAAAATTATTGCGTTTAGCTCTCCACCTTTTAACTTCCACATTTATATGTTGTTTCCTGTTTTACCGACAAGGGAGGGTCACGAAGTGGCTCCGCTGAGATCCGAATGAGAAAATTGTGTTGGCATTTGATATGTTATAACTAGACGAATCCCAAAGTTACACGTGCCACCGGGTGGAATTTTGTGAGTTACAATATATTTTGTAATGTAAAAGCTATTAGCTGGAAGAATAGTTTTAATCTATTATAGTTATTGTTCGAATACGGTTGGTTAAATGGAAATATCGGCAAACAAGTATCCCACAATTTTCAAGGGCACACTTTTTGGGGTAAAAAAGTTTGCCCCAGGGTCCCCCGCATTGTCCCAGACGGGATTTAACTCAAAATTTTCAAACGGCAAGGGGGCTTAAGAAGCACATCGTTTGAAAGCTGTTGCGAAATGAAAGAAAATGGAGCAAGTCTAGACTTTCTATGAGAATCCTGTGGAAAATGGCGGCGGGTCAAAATGTAAACCAAAGTTTAATTGAAAACTCTATGGCCACCTTGAATCCAAGATAGCCGCTTAAAACCTATGTCGAAAGGATATTCATACCAAACTGTTGAAGCTAGTAATACCAAATTTGACGTGAATGTTGAACAGTAGGTGACAAAAAAGATACAAAGTGTTCAAAATGTAGTATTTACGTTTATGTTCAATAGTAGATATTCACAAAATATCAAAGACGTATCATCTGTAATCCAATATGGCTGCCAGCGTGAAAAATGAGTTTGTATATAAATATGCTATTTCTTGTAATATTGTGACAAAACCAACAACGTTTGACGCAGATAGACGTACTGAAATGATTTACACGTGGTTTGGTACTGCTCGCCAATCTTGTAACTGTACTTTTTTTTGTATAGATATTTGGTATTGCTTGAAATATTGTGATCAAACCAACGAACGACATACAAATGTAACCATCAGGAATACGTTACAATACAGCCCCCAACCTGACTGGTACAGCAAGTCCTTTATGTATGAATTATGTATGATAAAATTAGAAAAGTCCCGGAGGTATACAACTTTTGTTTAACAGTGAATAGGAAGTTAGAGTTGTGTGTTCATCACATATTCATTATATTCACGTAAATGATGTCGAAAGAACCGTGACGAACGTGCATTAGGAACAAAACATACATTGTGTTGTTACGGAATGAAATAATAGTTGAAATAAAAGGAAATTCAATTGTTCTTTAGCCTTCCTATTGTCTCTAAATACATAAAGAGAAAAATAAATTTAGATTTATACTAATATGAATAACATACGTTTTAAGCGGCCATCTTGGATTCAAGGTGGTGATATACTTTTCGATTAAGTTTGTGTTTACACTTTGACCCGCCGCCATTTTGCACAGAATTATCGCAGAGAGTCAATCAAGTATGCTCCATCTTCATTATTTAACAACAGCTTTCAAATGATGTGTGACTTACAGGACAAGATCCTGAGACAAATATTCGGACCCAAGACAAACTGGAATGTGGAATGGCGGAAACTTCATAAACAGGAACTACATAATTTATACGGTTTACCCAACACTGTTAGGGTCATCAAATCTAGGAGGCTCAGGTGGGCAGGTCATGTAGCCAGAATGGAAGAAAGTAGCAACGCTTTCAAAATCTTAACTGGAAGACCAACCGGAAAACCACCTTTAGGAAGACCTAGGCGCAGATGGGAGGACAATATTAAGATGGATCTCGCAGGAATAAGAATACACAATAGAAACTGGATTCAATTGGCTAAGGATATAAGTCAGTGGATTGCTTTTGTGAACACGGCATTGAACCTTCGGGTTCCATAGGCCACAGAGTTAGTTAGTTAGATTTTATTATTATCAAGCATATTGTAATAATACAAGCATTGTACATTGTTTAGAGGATCCTTTGCATTTTTTTAATCGAAAAAGTATTGGACAATATAAGGTCCAATTTAGAGCTGCATATCGGAGTAGTAGAATATGCATATCGGACGATACGAAATTTATGTGTTTCAGGAATTGCAATTTTGTTCTTAATGACAAGCTAGTATGAAAGCTTTACAAGTTAGTCTTACTATTGGCCAACGAATATACGAGGACTATTTTTTCAACCTCCGATAGAGTATAATACAAAAAACAACTGTGAAGCACAATTACAGTTACTTCTCCATATATCACCATAAAGATTAAGGCATTTGTCATATAGATGAACGAGCTTTCCAATATCCTCTTCATAAACGGTTGCCGGCTGCGTATGGAGATAGGGCTTCGCAACATTTTGAAGTTCTCCATTGGTTCGAAAGTGCTGTTCTCCCATACCTTGTTTCAGTAGCCGAAAAAATCCACAGACAACTCACTGAGTGTAATCCTCCGCATCTCTCGAACCACTTCATCCATTTGCTGAACAAGGTTTCCGTCATTGGCGACAGACTTGCGCCCTTGTCCACCTTCATCATGAACATCCGTTCGGCCTTGTTTAAATTTTCTACATCATTTACGCACAGCACCTTCACTCATAGAGTGTGCACCATAAACACGGCTCATTTTGCGATGAATTTCGGCTACACTATTCCCTTCTGCCTGTAGCAAAGGAATAACGCTTCGCAACTCACACTTGGCGGGAGAATCAATGATGGCGTTTATGTTTACTTTCTTGTTGCTCAACTCATACTAACGTGCTGAACCTTGCAGTGGTAGATGTTATGGTGGGCTAGTTGCGTAGTAGCACAGTGCGCAGATCCGCATCCTTATGTTTCTCTGGTCATGTATAAGAGCAACCAGAGGTTGAAAGAATATAGGCCTCGTATTACAAACTTTTAATTCAAATATGTCTTTAATATATATATGTATATGATTTTGGTGGTACAGTACTTTTCTATGATATGAAGTATCAAAAGTATGATAAACCAGTTTGTTGAGGATCACACCGGCGTGCGTTAAGAGAGAGAGAGAGGCCGTTAGACTCCAATACTGAGGTTGTCGGCAGACTTCTATTCACTAGAGAAGTTTCCTCCACCAGTAAATATTACTGGGAAATAGACTTGGGTCCATCGCACTATTCAGTGTATCTCATCATTCTTCATCGCAAAGAGTCCATGTATGTTGCATAGCCATCTTGGACGAGCTCATTACTGCCAAGTTTTACATCATAAGGTAGTGGCCTTTAATGAGGAAGTGTAATCAACCTCTTAATGCAAAAAAAGAATTGAGACATTTTAAAGTATCTCTATAGTACTTTTTTCTGAGTTTTCAAGCAATTTTCGTCGTTTTTAATGTTCTCTTCATTCAACTAATTAGTTTAATTTTACCATTCTAACATTGGTCACCTTTTTTACCCTAAAAAGATTAACCATGAGATATTTAGCAGTTTGTTGAAGACCATTTTTTGAAACGAACAATTTAATCTCAAATACGAACGAGAAAGGGGGATTACTTTGTGTCATATTAAAAGTAAAATTTAAAATAAAAATATAATTTAGAAACGCGCATTCAAGTGTAGTAATAGAGAATTTCTATTATTACAACTGACACTGTTGAAGATATAATTAATGTTGGTCATTGAATAATAATTAATGTGAGTTATCGATTTGCGTTACTAATAAGGTTGTTCTTCATTAATTATAAATGAACCTTATGAGAGCAGTTCATAGATAATTCAATCTGATCCAGTGAACTCTGAGAGATTTAAGGGTTCCTTTATGATTTCTATCGTGCCTGAACAGGTTTTCTGACTTTATAATTTCAGTTGCTTTTCAATTACTGAAAGTATCATATATAAATGGCGGTCAAAAAGATTCGCATAACCCAATTTACCTTTTTTGTTGTTTACATTACGTCAATCAAGTTTTATGTGAACATACTTTGAACCTTTCTTGTGAAGGTTATTATACAAAGTAGTTTATGTACTTATAGATGACACAAAATTGACGATTAAATAACCAGCTGAATTCGTCAGCGGTCCGTGATAGAATTTCTTTACAAAACCGGAAAGATGCAGTTACAACAATTCTAAGAAAGCAACTTACTGTGTATGAAGATCAGACTTAGGACCTCGGAGGAAAATGAAAATGAAGTATTTAAGTTTTGCGTCCCACGGTTATGCCGGTTAGGCTAAAGGAGACGGTGATGATGAGAGATGAGTGAAATGGTGGAATGAAGAAAGTGGGAGGAAACGGGAGAACCCCGAGAAAACCCACGAGCACGGTGTTTGTTCACCACAAAGTCCACACGGCGCGATCTGGGATCGAACCAGGGACCCCAAGCAACGGAGGTGAACGCCCTACTACTGAGCCACCGCACCCCCGGCCTCGGAGGAATTCAATGATTATTTCAAATAATAAAGAGCAATGTTTTCATTATACTGTACCAACCTATACCCTGTCATTTAATGGCAACCTTTTAAGGTTAATTTAAAGGGACAAGTTTTCCCGATAGATGTCACTACAGTCTTCGTGTCTCTTTGATGTATTTTTACCTTTCACGAAAATTCACTATTTCTCTTACAAATTTCCAATTAGAGATTTCAAATTTTTCGAGAATGAACTTCATAACCTATGGAAGACAACAATCCGTGCCGATTTTTTATTTAGAATTTCCGTCATTGTTGAAATGGCTTGTTTGTTGAAAGGGATATTCAAACCTTTAACAATATAACTATTTCAACAATGAAGAAAATTCAACATACCAAATCGGCACGGATTGTTGCCTTCGATAGGTTATCAACTTCCTTCTCCAAACATTTGAAGTCTCTAGGTTGAAATTTGTAAGAGAAAGTGTAAATTTTCGTGAAAGATAAAAAATACATGAGAAAGATACGAAGACTGTAATGACATCTATTGGCAAAATTTGTCCCTTTACACCAACCTTAAGGATCAACATGGTCTAATTTTAATAGATTTCTTATCACCTGGGTCAACAATTAAGAACGAGCGGTATTTTTGTGTAATGAAAAAATTAAGATGCGCGCTCAGCACCAGGAGATCAGAGCTTCAGGATAAGGAAATCAAAATGCATCACAACAATGCAATGCCCTATCCAACCTTAATGAGGCTGTAGAAAATCAAAATGACTGGATGGGAATTGGTCCCTCGGACACCCTGAAATCTGAACTTTACTCTTTTCTCCTAAAGGCCATTTTCGTCAATTTTCATTAAATAATTCATTAGCAAAATCTTCTGATCTATATGCTGAGTTGACTAATGTCTAACGTTTGATAACATACTAAAGATATTGTTCCAATGAAACGCAAATAAAAGCATCATAATATTTAGAGATAGGTCCAAAAACAAACGGGGAGTCCGAATTTGGAGACTTTCCTCTACTATACAAAAACTAAAGTTCTCAGTTGCTTGAAGATTAAAATTACTCAGGGAAATCAAACTATTGTGAAGTCTAAATTCGAAACAGAAACTGATATATTAATTAGGACTAAAACTATTACTAAAGCTATTATTGTGCTCTTTAGGCGGTCTCCATATTCGGTTGTGAGGAATCATGGTCAAAGGTCGAAATTATAAAATGTTAAATTTATTCTGCAAGAACTATTTGATAGATTTTAATCAAAACATGAGCAAACTTTTCAACTGGGCTAAGCTGGAAGCATTATTTGTTGCCCGAAACTAACAAATTACACAAAGATTACGTAATCCACTTGGAAACTATAATAGTGAACAGTGTACTTTTTTTATTTTCAGGGAGATGAAGATTTATCGCAAATAAAAAAAATCAGTCATCTTAAAATTAGTGAATGAAACGAAAGAGCAAAGTTATGTTAAAACTAGTGGTTGGGAAGAAACAGTGACAGAAGTGTCAAATGTGATGGGATAGAGAAATGAGCAAGAACTATATTAAAATTGTTGGATGGAAGAAAAGAGCAAGAGCAGTGTCACAATTAGAGGATAAGAGGAATGAGCTCGATACATGTGAAAAGTAGTGGGTGGAAGAGAAGTGCAAGGACGATGCCAAAAGCAGTAGATAGAAGTAGTGAGTGAGGGTTATGTCAATACTGGTGGATGGAGAAAAGAACGAGAGCCATATTAAAAGTAGTGGATGGAAAGAAATACAGAACTCTGTTTAAAACAGTGGATTGGAAGCAACAGTGAGAAAAATGTTAAAAATGTAGGTGGATGGGAAGAGCAAGAGCAATTCTAAATATAGTGGATGGAAGGAAGAGCGAATTCTCTGTCGAAAATCGTGGATAGAAGGAAAGAGATAAGGTCATTGCAAAGGTATAAGATGGGAGGAACGAGTGAGAATAACGTCAAAAATAACGGACGAACTTTGGTGTTTCACCAAGTGACAATGCCTAGGAGAAATCTGAAAAGGAAACAAGCATGCCCTAAATCCTGTATGCACTCAGCGATGTAATATTGTGTGCAACTACTATTTAATTTCACCATAAAATCTTGGAGTAAGCACAAATTTACATTTACAAAAGGAGGAGAGAGAAAAATATTCGCTACTTTTCGAAGTGCTGATCTGTCTACGTGTCAAAAAGAAAAGCATTTATTTTCTGCTAGTGGCATGATGAGATGAAGATAAATCTTCTGCCAACAGAAAAAAGCTCAATACGCGATAAGGTCTTCGTTCTTTGGAAAAGCTTGAATAAAATACTGCATCAATCACTTTGGTGGTGGAAAAGTTGCTGAATGTGACGAATGTTCATAAGATGAGATCTTTATTCTCACACTATCATTGCTAATATTAGATCTATTTAGAAAGTATTTGACTGTTCACGAAAGAAATGCAATCATCATCTCTAAGTCTGAAACTTTAATCTCTTTTAATGACTTTGGTATGCACACACTTCTCTTAGTGACATAACGTTTTCTCTTTTCGTGATTTAAATAGAACCCCTTTCAGGATGGATTGGAGTTTAGCCTCCCTTTCAGCATCGAGACTATAGGAAACATGGGCGCACAGATTAATGCGTTCAAATTTTAAGGTACTCCTACCAAAAATCGAACCCGGGACCACGTGCACCAAAGATGATTATTTTAACCATTAGACTAGCAGATACGAGCTTTTCAGGTTCGAGAACAGCGTAAGTTGGAAGAACTATGGTGAGAGAAACAAACCTGATGAATCATGGAAATGTGTCTAAATAAGAAATTTTGATCAGATACGAAAAATGATTTGTCGGTATACAGCTTCTGAACTTTCGCTCTATAAATCGATCATATATGATCCACAAAGCAGGCTATGGAAGGTGATGAAGCATTTCTAGGGAAGTCCCTTCCAAACAAAGGTTCACAAACTTGCTAGCCCTATAAATGTTTAGCAAGCAGAAACCTGAGTCTAGCCAGAGAGCGGCCAAATGGGAATTTTGCAAGATCGAGAGCACGAATGATTGCTCATGTGAGCTCTACTGAGAATATTGAATCCTAACCCTTTCAAATTACAAGCCGAATTGCCATTAAATAGCGTGAAATCAAGCTAGAGCGAGCTTATTGAGATTAACAAACTCAAACTCAAACAAGTTTGAACCAAAGCTAGAGTGACCCTCATTGAGTATAGTGAATATGAGTCCAAAGGAGTCTCAATTGCCAAATGGCCATTTTTGCGTCCAACTCGACAATGTATGACGTGGAAGCATGACTTTACGGTCGGAGCAACTATATAGAGAAACAGAAAGAGAAGAGGGTTTGACGTTAGAAAGGCGCAGAGAAGTACTGACAGTGTATCGATATTTTTAGACTGGATCCATAGATACGGATCAATCTCGACATCGCTGTTTCTGATTTCCTATCACCACTGATCATCGTCCGGTTTCTCAGTATACCTTTTAGGGGTTTATTGTCCTGAGCACAGAATTAACTCCCAGTAAGGCTAATAGAATTAACGTTGCTGAATAGCTGCATCTTTAAAATATCGATGCAACATCTATGGTCTGTCGTATCTTTATCAACACACACGTCTGCAATACTATTCGTACTCATACATTCTCACGCTATTACGATTCCGCACTATGTTTCGTGGCATCCATTTTTTTCTCAGCTTCTATGCTCTTGTAATCATGCACCCATCTGACCAGAACCAAATTAAATCTGCTTTCGTTGATGAATACTACCTTCCGCGAAAACATTTAGCTATCGGGTTATTGTTCTTTCGCTTTGGCTAGTCGCTCCTTTTCGTTCAGCTAGCTTTCATGCAGTTTGTGTTGGGCTATATGGTCATAATGTCCGGGGATCGTCAAGTACATTTCGAATCATTTACCTATTTCCCTTCTTGCCTTGTTGTTCATGTTATATGTTTAATCTTCGGAGTTTTAATTTTATGTTATTCTTCACCATTCATATAATGAAACCTTTCTCTGCTGGAGTCAGAGGGAATGGGAGACCACTTCACTGTATTGTTCTTTTTAATGAAGTCTATATATTATAATCTATATCGCATCAATAGACTTTTATAGTATTTCTCCAACATCTTCACATTTTCCGTTTTGGCAACGGAGGATCTCTTTCTTCTCGTACTCCCTCTGTTATTTCCTTACTTTTTGTCCTATTTCAGCGCTATGCAGCTAGGAACTCTCACTTGGTTATACAACTCACAGTTACTTATCCACACTATCTACGGTACACATCAGTCTACTATAGGATCAGAAATACCTCTATTGCGAGGGTAGTTCGTTTGCTAGTGGAATATTTTTTAACTGCATGATCGACATGCTTTTCTAAGCCAGTGTTCTACTTGTAAACGATCGAACTAAGTAGCAACTTTTCTTTCTCTTATGCCTAGACAGATGTGCATCAACATTCCCCATCCTCTTTTGTCCATCCTTTTCTTCTTTCTATGCTTACAATTGGTATATCCGTATTGATCACAGCTAGTTGAATAAATGTTAGAGTCACTGTATGTATGTAACTGTTAACATATAGTAATACTTCATACAGATTTCACTTAAGGTTTATGTTTCCAATATCCATACCATATATACCATATATATATATATATATATATATATATATATATATATATCTTGTTGTAACTAGATTCATATATTTTTAGAACCAATTTCGACAAATATTTAGTAATAAAAAGGATTAGTTAGGAAGTGTCTGACCATTTCAACTGACAAATAAAACCTTTCTTATCAGTAGATTCACTTATATATATATATATATATATATATATATATATATATATATATATATATATATATATATATATATATATATATATATATATATACTGAATCCAGAAATAGTATCTTTGTATTTTTCCATTAGATAGGAATTTCAATTTTCCTGCCGTCGTCGTCCGTTGACAAGAAACAAGAGAGAGAGCCACGATACCCATAAATCACGGAAGCCACTCTTCAACATTCATCGCCTCGTTTGTTCTTACCTTTGAATTTTTTAAAATGTCAACCAGTCAAAGTTGATCCAGCTGCTGAGAAAGATAGTGTACATATATGGTGAAATATTAAAAAGCTAGAGACAGATAAACTTTCCTCTGAGTGAAGTAAAATAAATAAAGTTCTAAAAATATATACATATATATATATTTATTTACTTTTAATCTAGACGAATGTTGTGGAAAGATGTGACAAAATGTATGTAGATAAATTGTATAGGACATACGTCGGTAAGACGATATATATCAACGTAAATACCACATTCTGAAAAATATATGAAAGTTTGAGCATAGGGAGAAGAATTCAAATTATTCCAGACAGACACTTGAATTTTTTTAAAATATGGTCAGCTAGTTTTCCTTAAAATTTGGTACTCTTATAACTGCAGATAGAACCAAAGCAGTATTTTGGGTCACAGACCTGAAATACTGGAAACTCCTCACTTCATTGATATATTTTAACTTACAGACAGGAGTGCTGGCATTCTTTAAAGAGTGTGAAATACGCATATTTTAACTTACAGACAAGAGTGCTGGCATTCTTTAAAGGGTGTGAAATACGCACATTTTAACTTACAGACAAGAGTGCTAGCATTCTTTAAAGAGTGTGAAATACGCACATTTTAACTTACAGACAAGAGTGTTGGCATTCTTTAAAGAGTGTGAAATACGCACATTTTAACTTACAGACAAGAGTGCTAGCATTCTTTAAAGAGTGTGAAATACGCACATTTTAACTTACAGACAAGAGTGCTGGCATTCTTTAAAGGGTGTGAAATACGCACATTTTAACTTACAGACAAGAGTGCTAGCATTCTTTAAAGAGTGTGAAATACGCACATTTTAACTTACAGACAAGAGTGCTGGCATTCTTTAAAGAGTGTGAAATACGCACATTTTTAACAAGATAGTACGAGGAATGGAATGAATCCCAAACTATTAATTACCTACTAGGGATATATGTTTTATTTTCTTCGTTGTGTAGGTTTCAACTACAATCAATAGTTTTTCCAATAGCTTGACGCAGAATCGGGATGAGTTCAATTCCCAGCAGGGACGCAGGAAGGAATTTATTTCGGGAGGGGTCCAAAGCTTGGTCCAAACAAAATTTCAGGCTAAATTATATTAAAAATTGTAAAATTGCCAATAAAATTAGACTAAATTTACAAAAAAGTCCGCATTTCGGGGGGAGCGGAACCCCAGGACCCCCAGTACCCACCCCCTGCGTACGTCCTTGATTCCCAGTGGAGTGAAATTTATTCTTTCTGCTTTCGTCATGTGGTTGAGAGATTCATCTGACCTCTATCTAAATTTAACCTTGGGAAGTCTGGAAAATGGTCAAAGCTGCCTGAGCGAGAGCTGTCCGCTTCATCTCTTCTATATACTTAGATCATGTAAGCGTAAAATGTTTCCTTTTCATAGACCAAGTTACATGTTGACTTGTCCGGGATGCCAGCTGAGTCTGCTCACGGAAGCTTATACATTGAACCATGGTCCACCACTGGTGCCTTAACACTACCATACTGAGGAGGAAAATGTTTTCTGTTTCACGAAAACTGCTTAAATATTAAGAAAGCTATAAACAATTTTCAACGGGGAATATTTCTCGTTCACTCTCCATATGCCCAAAGGCCGCAAGAATGAACTATGTATTTCTTTTTAACTCTTTATTCAAATGGAAAGTAATAATAATCAATTATTTCTAGTTCCTGTGTGGATTACCATACAATAAAAATGACAATAGAAAGAAAGAGTTTTTGAAACGCATGTAGCTACCCAAGAAATTTTTCAAATCCGCCTCTGTATCTCTGTTCAAACCGATAGTAGTAAGATCACTAATTTCCGATTTCAACATTGATCATCATGAAATTATAGCGGTTATACATAGCAAGAAATAGGTTTTCGAAATGCATTCAGTGTACCAAAATAAGGTTTATCCTTCCTCTTATCTCTACGAAAACCAGAAGTAATAGAAGTTCATTATCATATCCGGTTCCAACATTGATTTTCATACAAAAGTGGTAAAAGATAATGCAAATGATTTACTTATTTGGGTTTAGTGTTGCAAGAGTAAGTTCAGTTCCCACGCTTAATATACAGTCGTAACCAGAAGAAGTAGAAATATACCTACCATCAGCGATTTCAATATTGTTCTCCATAGACCACATTCGGGTAACAAATAACCAGAAACGTTATTTGGACCACCAAGGTAAGACAAAAAGTATAGAGCAACCTGGGTACACAAATGCTTCCTTTCGGAGTTATAGGTTGCCGAAAATATGAACTAATGAACTTTAGAAGCCCATAGGTCCAAAATTATGGGATCTACGGTAGTCGGGTCAAGACTTCACTTAGTAACTAATATGCGCCCTACCCAAAAATCCATGTTTCAGAATCCTAAGGTACTCACGCAACAATCTTTATAGAGGGAGTTTGGGTACGGGCATATAATTCAAAGTACTCATTAACTACCTCTATACAAATTGTTGCGGAAGCACCGCAGAATTCTAAAACATGGATTTTTGGACAGGGCACATACTAGTTCTTAAGTGAAGTCTTGACCCGAGTATGGTAGGTCCCAGTATTGGAGCTATGGACCTTCGAAGTAAATTTTTTCATGTTTTCGGCATCCTATAACTCCGAAAGGAAGCATTTGTGCACCCAGATCGGTCTATACTTTTTGTCTTATCTTGGTGTCAGGAATCACCTCCCAAACCTTATCGGTGTTGTTTTGAAACACCCTGTATATCTCAACTTTACAAGAACAGATTATGTTCTTACGAAAACTAGAAGTAGTAGTATATACTGTAGAGTACTAATTCCGGTTTCAGTATTGATTATCAATTATAGCAAAATCTGTAAGAGATAATAAAGAATTGTTCCTAATATGAGTTCAGCATCCCAAGAACAAGTACCATCTCTGATTTCACAGCTGCATTAAAACCGGAAGTTGTAGATGTTCTACTTCCGGTTTCAGAATTGAATCCACATAGATTAGAAATCTGCAGTACTTTTACAATGTGGGACGAAACCAACTTGTTTTTCTTTCTTCCTTTCATCATTCATAGCGAAACCCACTTCTAAAATTTTAAATACTACATTCCTGGTGAAAGCTCTTGCAGTTTCGATTCAATGTACACACTTTATACAACTCAGAAGTGATACTAACTGATAGTGATACTAACTATGCTGAAAGTGATACTAACTTTAATCTAATCAATCGAATACTGCTTGCACCAAACGCCTCTATAATTGTTTTTAGTTCTGGGTACTTTAACCGGTTTCTCTGTTTTTAGATACATGAAAATCAGTTTTTGAAAACTTTCCTTTAAAAAAAAAATCAATTAATCCGCTTTCAGTATCAGAAAATAGGTTACATTTTCTACTAAATCTTGTTTTTTTTTTTTTTTTTTTTTTTAATCAACCGGCTTAACTTGTTTGGAAAACAGCACTACAAGGACATGAACAGGTACCGTTTTCGGCAAAACAAAACAAAACAAAAAAAAAAACATTTGATATCTAGGAAAAGTCAAAACTCTTTTGGAGAAGATGAAAAAAAACGAAGCGTTTTTTTTTAAATAAAACAAAATATCGTTTTTTCCTCCAGAAATCCGTTTTCACCATCCCTAATATTAATAACAATGGTGAAGTCGCCTATGTCACAACTACTCATATATATCATTCAAAAATAGTAAACCGTATACGGGTGAGTGTTCTTCTCTTCAGATATTTTAAATATAGCTCCAAATATCATCTGGTTCTTTTCATCGGTGTTTAGCGTTTTCCTTTAAACGTGAAGCGAACATTAAATTTTCTTGCTTTTACAATAACCACGATTTAATGATAGAACATACAAGCATACATTCTTCCGGAAAGTTCTTTCGGAAAAGTTTTGTACAGAGCCGCCGCCGTCCTGAAAGTCGCACCAAAAAGTTTTTTTTTTTTTTTTTTTTTTGTGCTTCATGCTCTTTCCACTAGAATAACTTTCTGTCCTGCTGAAGTACACAAAGTACTCTAATTTATAGATAAATTTGGTATGGTAGGACTTTTAGGACGTTACGTCCTGCCGGAAGGACGCTACTTTCTATCATTAATGAATTTCTTATTTGCTTCTACACCGATTATATGATGCTAATGTGGAGAATTATATATATATATATATATATATATATATAAACTTCTTACCGTATATCAGGAAGCTATTAAAAAACAGCTACGATATTTGCTTGTACAGTAATGTTTGGAAAGTTCTTTCTAGGATAAATTATAGAACGTATAGTGAAAATAAATGGACATCCAAACAAAACCAGCAGACAGGATGTTGTTCAATGCGCAAAAGAAAAGAGACGAACCAGAATTTTCCTGACAAAACTCGAGTTGAGACACTGCTCTTCCAATAGAGAAATATACATTTTTCGAGCCGAGATATCAATTTTCGTGACGAGACAGCCCCAAATCTTGTCTCGTGCGCGTCCCTACAGCTCACGTCGAACTAAGATATACTCGTGGGACTATGGTGGCTTAGTGGTAGAGCGTTCACCTCTTGTTCTTTGACTCCGTTCTTCGGTCCTAGCTCCCGCCAAGTGAACTTTGTAGTGGACAAACACCGTGTACATGAGTTTCCTCGGAGTTTTACTGTTTCTTCAGAGTATCTTAATTCCACTATTGTCATCCATCCCATAATCTTCATCTTCCTCAAAGGCTTGGTGCATAATCATGGGATGTTAGAATTTAAAATTAAAAGCTATTAAGCTCTCTAACATAGAATCACCATACACTCACCTTTCGTGCAATGTTGTGATTACTTGTGCGGACATGAGCTTTCCACAGGAGCAGCTGTTCTTTGAAGTCGAGTGTCCTATGCAACCAAAAGTACGCTTGATCCTCCAGAATCATGATATCTTTACCTGCCTATCTAACAACAAAATTTGTCTAAGTTACACAAAAATCGCACCGTTATGTGTTGATCTATGTTATTTTGATAAAAATTCGAAGCTTTCACTTTTGTATCTACTCGAATTTTCTTCGGCGAAAGGAGGGAGTCAAGTGAGAATTACAAGTAACAGAAATGTATTCCTGGTGAACTGAAAGTACAGAGTTATGAACTCTAAGGATATGAAAGAATACTCCGCAGAATATTTCATGGAATTCGTAAAGCGGGATGTGTAGTTGGACAATTGTCAAACAGCACAAAGGAACCAATAAGGTGAACTAATCAATAAAAGGAAGTCTTGATGTGGACGTGGGCCTCTTGGAAACATCGAAAGAAAAGTATTTCCGTATGCTGAAAACGGTCCTTGATTCTCTTAAGGATACTTCTCACGTTTGAACTTCCTCTGTCCCTTTCCAACACTTGGAAACACTTGAAAAACACAGGAAGGACTTTGTTTCTTCTGTTCACGGGCTTCCCCAAAGACGCCGCAGATGTTGGAAAGGTTGGGTGCGTGAAATCTTTCCAAATGTATAAAATCAACTTTTCTTTTAACCATTAAGCGGGTTGTTAACGGAAGATCATCATGAAGAATGCGTTTCCGATGAAAATTAGGAAAGTCAAATTCTTAAGAACTATTTCGTAATTTAAAGTAAGTAAGCAAAAGATGCATTCTTCAAATTTTATATTATTATTATAAGGGTTTAACGGTAAAAGGAAAATACACATACGTGGAACAAAAATCAGTCGATAAATCTGGTCGTTTTGAAGAAAACGACATAGATGAATGTAAACCTTATGCGTAGTTTTCGGAAAAATCGAAGAAAACTATTAGTTTATGTAAATTTAGAAAATGATGCTATACGAAAACCTCGATATGTACTAAAAATGAAACTAATACTGAAGTATGCACTCATTCCTCCTATTTAATATAACAACAGCAAGACGAAAGTACATAGTATGTTTAATGAGATGTGCACTAAAGTTACGGTCAACACTGATTTTTCTTTTACTACTATATAACACTCTTAAAAGACTATACATATGGTTCGTTCAGTGGACAAGGCATTTAAGTCCAGGTTTGGTTATTTCGGAGGGTGACGATGGATCAGGATTAGAGCACTAACCTCTCATGCCAGGAGTCCCTGGTTCGATCTCCCCAAGTAAGTTTGTGATGGTCCGTAGGTTTTCTCAGGTATCCCCGTTTCCTCCGACATTCCTATTCCACCAATTCTTACATCATCATTAGCTTTTATTAATTACCGCTCTTCGTTAGCCTAAATGGCATAACCATGGGACGTTGAACTGGAAGATTTCATTGACCATTTTTGACTTTATGTTGCGTATTGCTCACACTAGAATTATTTTAAAGAGCTGAATCATAGCACATTTGAAAGACAATGGAATTAACTTTCCAACGGTATGCAACATGTGGCAATAGGGAGGTTATTGAGAGAAAGTTAAGATTATCAAAGGGAATTGGATGGCGACACTACTTCCCAAATTTCCCTCAATAACTTCCCTTCTAACGACATAACTGTCATATATTGCATATCATTGAAAAGCCAATTCTGTCACCTTTCAAATTCGCTATATCTCACCTCTGTAGAATAAATACAGGGTGAGCAATAAGCAATAAAGTCAAAAATTATTTATAACCTGTAGCTCTCAAACCGTTGAGATTAGGACCCATGTTCATACGAACTTTTTTGCTCAGAATCACCTATACTACCATTTTACGAAGTAACGCCCCTACCTACTGGGACACCCAGTATATGCATTGTTGAAAGCACATTGTCTACTCTTAGTATCATCCTAATGTGACTTATAATACTATAATGTTAGAACGTCCATTACTCTTCAAGTTAACTCTTGAACGGAAGAGATTTTTTCTTTTCTACCAAGAGGTACCTAGAGCTATTATCTCGACCAGCTTTGTTAACAGAGTCAATCCGTTAACATGTTAACGCTTAACGGCGACTTACCTTTCACACAATAACTCTTGAACAAAGGCGAATTTTTGGATGTTTATTTTGCAATAAATAACCAGATCAATTATTTCGGAAAAATCGTTAATGGAGGAAATCCGTTACAAACGTAATGATTAACGATGACTTGCATTCGTCCGTTAGTGCATACGGTTACTTTTGAACGAGAGCGAATTTTTACAATCTCGCTTTTTTTGCAATAGATAACCTGAGAAATTATCTCGGCTGAGTTCGTTAACGGAAGAAATCCGTTAACATCCTAATAAGTAACGGTGATTTATGTTCGTTCGTTAGTGTACACAGTAACTCTCAACAAATGAGAATTTTAGAATTCTGTATTCTGCAATAAATAACTAGATCAATTATATCGGCCGAATTCTTTAATGGAGGAAATCCGTTACCATCCTAATGAGTAACGGTGACTTACGTTCATCCGTTAGTGCACACGATAACTCCTGAACGAAAGCGATTTTTTCATTCTGTATTTTTACAATAGAAAGCTAGAGCAATTATCTCGGTCTAGTCGATAACGATGAAAATTCATTAACATTCTATTGAGTAACGATGACTTAGGTTAGTCCATTAATATACACGACAACTCTTGAATGAAAAGCGAATTTTTACATTCTGTAATTTTGCAATAGATAGCTAGAGCAATTATCTCGGTTGGGTAGTTAACGGAAGAAATCCGCTAACATCCTAATGAGTAACGGTGACTTACGTTTGTTCGTTAAGTGCACATGATAACTCTTTAACGAAATCGGTTTTCCTTCTTGTTTCTTCCCCAAGTGTAATAGAACTTACACATCTCGCTGTTAAATAACAGTAATCGTTCTCCAGCGGTTGATATGTACCAGAGGAAATTGGAACTTCAAGTAGGTGATTCTTTTACTGTTTACCAAAGATTATTTTTCTTTTAGCGGTGACTCACAAACTCAAGTGACACACATTCTCCTAATAGTGATACACACAATCCTACTAGTGCTGAACATATAGTATTTGTATTTAATTATTTAAAATCATTTGAAAAATGCACACTGTTAGCAATAAAATCTAGAAGGAAGGAAGATCCCGAACTATTCTTCCAAGTGACATATATACCAGGATAACCACTGCGCTAGTACTCAATTTTTTTCTCAAATTTCCAAGAACAATTGTATGTTTAATTTAACTTAAAACAAGCCTGTGAATTACAAAATGTCTGAAGAAAACAAAATTAGGAGAAGTTTTAGTATGCTGGTCTCTCTTTCCTTATACATTATACAGGTATGTATCAAAGGATGGAAATCTCTTAATAAAATTAATGTTACGTGAATTATACGGCCGTGGACCAAAATTTCTCTGTAGTACAGCTTATTTTCGTCGCGCAATTAAAACATATAACTGATGAAGTAAAGCAGTGCACTACTTGGTTGAGATAGTGGTGGCGGGGGAAGAAATCAGCGTATCCATTGCTCTAAAATTGACTCTACGCTGAGAAAAAAATACGTGGAGTACGTAAAATCGTATGTTACATTTGTAAATGCCGGTATTTTTTTGGACTTAACGTACAACAAACGTATAACTGAAAACACATGTTTTATAATACTTTTTGTATAAGTGTTCCATCTGTACGTACTTTCCGTATGAAAGAATGTAGGCTGTCAGGATCTCACATACAAATGGACGTATATAACATATAGCTGACGAAGGTAACATACATATATGTATGTAATGTAAAGGAAGACTGTTAGAAATCAGACAACTTGCAACGGCATGATGTAACATCTAAGGTCAGTGCCTATGTAGCATATGGATAACGTATGCTCCCTACTGATTTCTGTAGTAAGCAAGATGATCCCGTATATTTGCACAATATACCACTGAACGGAGAACGGATTTATGTTCAATATTGTTTAGACCGGAGAGTTAATCGGATCACGGGGTTTGTTGACGTTAGTGTTGTCTTTCTCGGTTTTGGTCTCGAAAACGAGACGAGAACTATATTTTTAACTCGTTGCGTTCCAGTGACATCCATGTAAATGTCATAAAATATTCCGTTGCAAAATACCAGTGACAACCATGGGGATGTCATGAAAACATATCCCTTCTTAAGGGTCGTATTAATCCTGGAGGTGGTGAAATTACTTAGTGGATGAAATGCGAGATTTAGTACTACTATTTCTCCAAAGATGACAGCACCTTACTGACAGAAAATACATAAGAAAGTCTTTTTTGAACTTTTTCTTAGTAGATGACAGGCCTAAGGGAGCATCAATTACAACACACATATATTTGGTTTGGCGATACAATTAGCAACTTGGAGATCGTATTTGGACCTTGGGGAAATGAGAAATAAAAAACAAAATTTTGTCTTTGATCATCGGTCAGTGTTTCCAACCTGAAGCAGCATAAAATCCCTTAAGAACATCAAAATTTCCAATTTTCAGTCTAAATGTTCCCTAATGCAAATAATGTTTTTTTTTTATCAGTAATGTGAATGCTCTCCTTGCGCGTGCACAATAACTATGCCCTATATAACGGTCTAGACAGTGTTTTAACATTAAATGAAAACTCGGTATTACACCTCTCACTTAGGAAAATGACACTTGGAACGCAAGGGGTAATTTTCAGGCGAGATTAGAAACATGGCAATTTCAGACGTAACGAGATATCTATATTCTCGTCAGCAACAACCATTGTATTTCAGACTATTTGTGTGTTACATAACGTTTAAAGATACACAAAGTTAGTACATGATAAGAAAACTCTAATTATACAGTAATATGTTTGAAGGAAGATCTTGTAAGTTGATGATCTTACAATCGTACTTTCATTGAAAACTATGCATAAGAATTTGACATTCACCGTATCATTAACTCAATGAGACTTATCGTTTGTTCTCACTTTGGGCATATTTCTTTTCGTTAAATGGAAATAATATTTTAGAACTGAACTTACTGTAGTCGGATGATCATTAAGTTCGTAGTATTTGATGTCTATTCCAATACGAGGTGCAGCCAAAAACTTCCAGGAATTATGCTGTAGCTATTTATTACCACAATATAAGTACAAAATCGCCTTACTTAATTTACTTAATCGCCTTCAAAATTAGCTCCTGCGGAACACACACACACGCTTGTTTCAGCGATCCTGTGATTGGCGAAAACACCGACGAAAGGCCTTTTTTGGTTCGTTCCGCAGTTCCGCCGTCGAGTTAGTTTTGAACTCTTCTACTGTGGCGAAACAGAAAAGGATCATTTTTAGCTTTGGGAACAGCCAAACATCCGATGGTGCTAAACTGTTTTCTTAAAGTTATCACATTCTCTGAATCAGAATTTCCCGAATTTGTACAGTCCGCGGCAAAAAAAAAAAAAACCTGCAACATGAGCATATAAGTTTATTATGAAACAACGAGGTCTTTTTCTCCAAAATAAGTGTGTAGGGGAGGACGCCGAGGTTTCTCCTGGCATGATTCGTGCCACTTAGACGTTATGTTGATTTCCTGCGCTGTTAGGCGTAGTTTCACAATAAACTTACATGCTCATGTTGCAATTTTTTTTTTTTTTTTTTTTTTTTTTGCTGCGGACTGTACACGAACTTGATGTTTACGTGTTGCTTGATCTGTGAAATTGGGCTAACTGATCACCAAACACTCCTCTGTTCATCTACACTTCTCGTACACTGCCTTTTTAGAGGTGCTCACACTTGTGAAACTCATAATTAGGTAACCTAAGGATGTATTGCATAAGATTCATTGTAACTGCATTACAAATGCCAGAAGTACAACAACATTCCTGGAACTTTTTGACCGTCCCTCGTATAGTCTAAAAAGAAAAAAAGAGTCTCTAAACATGCATTCTCAAACATCACTGGAGACATCCACTGGAAACATCGATGCCTGTAAAAAACACACCTCGTCTGTATAAATATAAAGTGCAGAGAGGAAAGCCTTCAGAAGAAAGAATAAAATGAGGGATCACTGAAAGAGCAACTCTCCGTTGAAAAGGTCAACTTCGCTCACGATTTAGAGCTTTTCTCATGTCATGTGAAAGCTGGTTTTATATAATTTTAATTTATTATGTTAGACCTGTAGCAACTGTTTGCAGAGCGTGTTCTGTAATCCGTTGGGCAAAAGACAAATTGCTCGTAATGATGTACCTTGAAAGCAATGCTTTTCCACAGTTGACATGCAGCATGTATACACACACACACACACACACACACACACACACCGAGAAATATCACCGTCTCCTCCCACGCAATATGAGTGTGGTGTACAAAAGTTTATGATGCTATACTCGATAAATCTCACAGCACACAAATATGTCATTAAAAGACGAAAATCGAAACTCTCTCACACACAGAGAAAAACTGATTTTTAGTCTATGAAACCTGAAGAGACGAAATTTATAGTATTCTATATCACACTCAAGATTTTCTGTACCAGGCTACGTACCACGCTTGTTGCTTAGTTAGAACCAATCTATATAACCGCAAATAGACAAAAATCATGTGTGCCCTCCGTCGATACGCGTAGACAGTCCCATGCACTTTTAATAACCTAACACCCATTTTATAAAGTAAATAAAAAATTAGTGCTAACAATATCGAACTGAAGGAAAATTAGTGTTGCTTATCTCATAATGAAAATAAAGGATCAACTGTTTCTTGACCACATACTAACATTGTTTATGTGTGCGCCTATGGACATAAAGAAGTTAGGTTTATCTTCAATATAAATTCATATTTTTTATAGAAACCCTTTTTATTTTCGAACAATGAGATTATTTATGTAATATGTAACTTCAAATATTAGTTTTTATTAAAAAAACTAATACTTTTGTAATTGCTAGTTTTCTATAACTTAACTTTGATGCGAGTTACTTTTATAGCCTTGTTAATGTTTATCCTACCCCATGTTGAAATTTAGTTTCTAGACGCGTTTTCATGACGACAGTTAAGAAAACTCCAATTTGCAAAACTTAAATAGCAAAGCTTTTGAGTTTGAGATTAGGTACTCAGCAGAAGGTTTAAAGGAAGCAGGAACTCATAAAAGTTTTATCTAATGAAATAATGTAATTTTTATTATTATATTAATTTAAATATGTCTTTGATACACATTTTCTAACTGAAAAAAGTTGTAATCTGAGCACAGAATTCACATTTATTGAAAGGAACAATAAAATACAATTTCTCCCAATAACTAACTACAAAATCCCATTAATGCTAAGCACATGGCAACAACATAGCTTTTGTTTGCATGATTAATATGTTCACTTATACTATTGAACAAACACGGTATTGCAAGTTGTTGGATGCATAAAAGAAACCAAATAGGAAATACTATGGCAGAAGTGCGTAGTGACTTTGTAAAGCAGTCTCAACGGGATCCTCCCCTGAAACAAACCCATTTGATATGGAAATATAAAACCTTCTCGACATATGATGTCAACGATAAGTCTGACCTTTACCAGAGGAGAAACATACAGCCTCGTCCAGTAGTCCATGAAGGAATCGTCAAAAATTGGACTCATAAACAATCTGCGGAATTGGGTATACCCTGATCGACAATGCTGAAGCATAATGAAGCAAGACTTACAGATACGTGCATATCGTCTTAATTTCGTTTAAAATTATCCGATGATGACATACATTGGAGGAAAGAGGCGAGTACGGCTCTCTTTGAGGTGTTCGACACAATACAAAAGCGGGGTAAAATGATCTTCTCAGAAGAGTGTGAGATCTACATTAGTTTTCGATCATGCTTTTTTCTTCTTGTTCGTGCAAGGACAATTCACACGTTTACGAAAAAACGGAAAATAACCCACATATGTGATGATATAGGTAGTCTCGAGAGCAGATGCTTCTTTCGATCGTTCTTATTTAACAATGATTCACAAACTAGTCCATAACATGTCCAGATATTCATGCTAATTCACAACATCAATACCTGGACATGTCACGAGACTAGTTTGTCCTCTTTTTTGAAAGAGCATAGAATTAAGGAAACATGTTGGTTTCAGCAAGATTGGGCACCTGCCAATTATGTCGTTATAGTAAGCGAATTTTTCATTGTATATTTTGTGGATTAGTTGTCGGTCAACTGTGCTGCAGCGTTACTTGTCTTACCACCACGAAGTCCAGACCTCAGGACATGTGATTATGTACTGTGGGGGATTCATAAAGGGTATAGCAGTAAAAGACCGTGTCGACACTACTGACAAAATTTAAAATGCTGTGAGACAAGTTTTCACTCTTATCATGCCGGCATTGCTCCGAAAAATATCACATAGAATTTTTCGGAGTTTTATCCTTTGCCAGAGAAAAGATTTCGCTAGACATTCATAGTGAAAATACTCTGTGAACCCTATAGCCGTTTAGGGTTATCACAGAAATAGTGAACGTTTGTGGTGATGTCAAATTAGACCGAAAAGCAATCGACAGAAAGAACTCACACAAAGTAGGAGCTTTACGGTTCCCACTTGTTGTTGTTCTGGGTCTTATATCATTCAGTGTACTCACTAGATAAATCTCCTACACCTTCGATTACTCAGATAGGCATTGGTCTTGAGTCTTGATACGTGTGTCACACTTCAATGGTGACCCTCAACTTCTGGACACGAGTGTATTAAAACTCCATCTTTGGATCACACAGTCATCTAATAACCTAATTATTTAACTATAAAATAATTAAGTATCTTAAGGAACTGCAAGGAACTTGAATTATAAAAGATTGCTTTCCATTTTGAGCTTTAATATGAACTTACAATTTATGTTCAGAGTAATTTAACGGAACCCGCTTTTCGATAAGAAAAAGTGCGGTCTTCTTTGTATCTTAAGCAAATATTAAACATAAAATTACTATTAAAGTACATTATCCAAATTCTGTAGTTACTATCTGGATTCACCAACGGTAAAATTAAACAATGTTCCGCCTACAGTATCTAATTACGATTCTAAAAATCCCTCCAAATGAACAAACTTACCTAATTACTATCCTCTGCTTTTTCACCTCCCTTATATATGGGGATGTACGTACAAGTCTATATATTCCCATTTATTTCTGTACCTTCTGTTGTGTTCAATAATACCACAGTTTCTCAGTTTTCCTACATTTATTTACTAAAATACTAGCCACTTGAATGTCATATGGTGCCAATAGTTGGTATATTTCTTTCGGGCTAAGCGTATTAAATCTACTACGTTTTCGTATAAGTAAATTATTCCAATTCTTCTTAGAAATAGCACTCAAGCTTACACTTTAGTCTTTGCACGTGCTGTAAATTAGAGTATTTTCGGCTCTAATTTGTGAGAACACAAACTCGTAAGAGATTAAGCGAAGAAAGCTTCTTATAGCATGAAATATGGGGTAAATAATTAATATGTAAGTACTGCTGGTATGAAACGCTAGTTCATGTTCTGCAAATGGAATTTCATCTCAAAGATAACATCTCCAAACGAATCCGATTAAGAATGCCTAAAGAACATTTACTGTTTACATATGAAATTCTACGAATTTTGCTGAAACATTCACCAGTAAGTGAATTTAACTTCGTTTGAACGTTTATATTGTGGGAATAAAGCAAAGAATTAAAATTAAATTACTCGTATTTTTGTTAGCACCTGTTGACTATTTTTAACATTTCGTTGGCAAATAAACTGCAGCATGGTTTCACGAGAAAAATGAACACCAACTTAAAAATGAACCATGAGAATGCCTTTCATGAGAATCACTATTTTCATTATTGAAATTGATAATGACTATTTTCTTGTTATTAATTTTTAACCTCAATTTACTTACAGTAAAAACTTTATCAGCAACGTTAAGAATTGCGTTACCAATATTATGTAGTAAAATTTATGTATTTAATGTCAGTGTGTACAAACTGCCCCGGACAAAAAAACTAGTCAATCTCCTTTAGAACTGGCACTGACTCGTATTTATCTTCAGATATATTTTCTAGTGTTACATTTTTACACACGTCACCTACCAGCACTGACACAAACACGCGGAAAAGAAAGTATTTGACAATTGACAAATTTTCTTCTCCCAATAACTCGTGGAAAAATGAATAAATTTGGATCTTTTTTGTTGTTATTCTTAGAATAGTTATAATTTGATAACTCTCCAAAAGCGATACTTTAATTGGTTAACTTATTGTTGAGTTATTAGGAAAAGAAATTTTGTCAACTGAAGAATACTTTCTTTCGTGACTGTACGTGTAAGCATTCAAGTTACCTGCAGTCCGTTTGGTCATTTCAAAGCAAGGCTTCAAGATGTATGAAAACAAAGATTCGGCATTATGAAAAAAAAAATCGAATAGATGTTGTTAGACCATGAGCATACAGTAAACGAAGTTTTCTGAGTTGTTGATGCATGTCTAATATGAATTTAAAAAAGTAAACTCAAAGGGGGAAATCAACTATGGTCGTAAAAGGGCCTTAACCTAGAGGGACGTTCAACGAACTTTCTTCCCGTTTGAAAAATATCATTCTCAAACCTTAGAGGAATTACTGCAATCTATGAATACAGGGAAGCTACAATCAGTTTCCAACAAGAATTTTAGGAATGATCCACAAAATACATCAAAAGATTGCGATATTGACCAATAATAAGTTTTCGGATCAGGGATCACAAAATTTTTGAACGGCCCCTAAATCGAGTTTTCATATTAACAACTACTACTCGTATCGTGCCTAAACTGGGATGTAGTTGCGTTATGACACGAGTAAGTTGCTTCCGTCTACTATCTGAAATAGACGGGAATGACAGAATTTGATATGTTATTGCGAGAGGTTGTTAGCTAAATGAGAACATGATCACATATTATTAAAATTATGTATTTTCGTAAACAGGTTAATAAGTGTAATGTAGTGTATGCGTGAATTAGTCTGTAAATAACTATCAGATCACACTAGTAGACTTTTTCGGTAATTTCCTCAATTGAGAGCAACAGAGATGAAACACCACATACCTGCTGACCTTTAGATGAGAACAGATGATATTGGATTGTCTTCCATCTGGGATGCTAGTTCGATTCTGGACTCTGTGACTTTGCTGAACTAACAATGGAAAGAACTTCCACTGTTTATGGACTTCGAGCAACTGAACTCCACAACTGGTCGGATCCTACTGATCGTTGTATCCGCTCCTTCCAACTGATCCCTATTCTTTCGAACATAACCTTTTTATTTCGTCGTTCAGACAACAATGTTGCGTTCTCATATCTTTCTTCATTTTCGTGTTGTTTCATCTCTTTGCTGAAACCATTGGTTTCTCCATTGTCTCTCAATGAATTAAATTTCCAAATATTCTACATCTGCGATTTCAATAGTTTTGACAAACTCCTAAAATGTTAATAAAATTTTACAAGAATTTTACAATTAAGATTTTCTCAATGTTTGTTGTTACAATGACTACACGTGCGGACTCGTGTCTGTATCATTACTTCACATATGTAAACAAAAGCAAAACATAAACAATGAAATCCTCTTTGGAAATTATTCTGTCTGCAGCATTTCTTAGTTTTGAAATACAACGCCAATTCAAAAGATAGTTTATTTTTAATATTCACTTCTGATATTTTAATAAAAATAAATTTGAAAATAGGAAAATAATCTTTAACTTTTACGTTCCTTGACAATATTTTTATGGAATAAACACATCATACTGAGCAAATTGTTAGTTCTGCTTTGGGTATGCTGTATGTAGTTCTCAGAATATGGGGCGTACAAGAAAATGTTTGATTGAATGAAATATTGAATTTTGTGAATGAGTGGCCACAAAATTTTTGAACATCCCCTAAATCGAGTTTTCGTATTTTTTTACGGAATAGCAGATCATTCTAAGTTAAGTGATAGTTTGGGTGTGGCTACACTATTATGTAGTTCTCAACATATAAAGTCTAGAAGAAAACTTTTTGCCTGAAGAAAACTTTTCGATCTTTTGAACCTAAAAAGAAAATAAAACATTGTGAAGAGAACTGGATGTAATGTAAATTCGAACAGTGGCGGCTAATGTTAGTGTTGCAGTCTTTAGCAACAACCAAAATATTTCAAGAAAAAATATTATTAGCAGTAGTAGTAAAGAATAGGAAAAATAATTTTTAATACTTCCATTATACTTTAAATAACATATTTTTTACTTCTATAACTGTAAAATCCATTAATCCGTTTTAAAAGGCGAAAAACAATCTGTCAGAGAGTATCTTATTTATATTGCGTTACAGCGAGCATACAACGACCAGATTTCTACAGCTCAGTAATTGGAGCGAATGTTAAGTCTCCTTTCCCCTTTCTCAGAAGTTAAAGGCTCTGGTCGTTGCAGTGCTTCTGCAACAACGCGGCACGGTTTCCAGTAAACGAAGGTTTTTTGCGCTAAATAAGATTTCTTAATTTTAATTCACTACCAATTACAAATTGAATTTATTTTTATGCATTCATATTTTTAAATTACGGAACTATACTGAAGGAAAGCAGTATAATCACAATTAAAAAAAAAGTTATTGCAAAATTATAAAATATGAAAGAAAATATGTAATAGACTAGAAATCAAATGAAAGTAAACACGCATTTACAAGTTAATTCTTAGCTTATGTAGATAATGAAAGCTTCTCGTACAGTAGTTTGTGAACCAAATATTAATAAGTTAGTATATAGAGTCCCCCACTCTGTGAATAGTATTTTGGATGAGGTGAGGTGATTTTGAGTTTAACGTCCCGTTCAGCAGCAAGGCTATATAAGACGTGGACCTACTGATTAACGAGGAATCCGAACAACATGAGCTCCCGCCGGGAATCGAACCCGGGTCTTCCACGACAAAGGCGTGTACGCGAACCGCTTAGGAATAGTATTTTAGTATAGAGGTCGATGCATATTTGTTTTATAAAAGACATGTGTTTTATACTCTTGAAAATTTCCACATAAAACTATGTGAAACGCCACATTGAATTTGGGACTAGTTAGCAATGCTCAGGGGCACAGCCACGAGAAGGTCAACCGGGTTCGGACCTCCCAAACATTTCGAAACTCGACTAACATTTGTAAACTTTCTTGACGAATATACTTGTTTATCATAGATGTGATTGATATAGGGTTAGTATTTTATTTTACATTTTATCATGTACTCTTTCTTTTCTTATAAAAACAATCGTTGTATCATTTTTTCTAAAAAATATAGGTGACAGTAATTAATTACTTATCGCCTTTCCGGTTGCAGAATAAGACAGGTTCGATATTACATAGACGTACTGGACCCCTCAAATACTTTGAACCCCTCCCAGCAAACATTTCTGTGTGTAGAACTGGCAATGCTGTTTGTTTTGACGATCTTCGACTTTTGGCTTCTGTTACATGCTGAACATCTGGCGGGTTTCAAAGTTTGCTTTCCAGAACGTATCACATTGATAAGCATTGTTTTCTCTCGCGTGGAATTATATTGTGTTCATCGTACATTACTTACAACCAAGACAGATGATTTAAAATGTAGTTTTCCATTTACGCACGTGTGTGGGTATATGTATATGTGACATTCGCGATTCATATAGATACCTCTTTCGAATCAGCTGTTTTTTCTGAATCAGTTTTGATTTTTAGTTCTTAGATTTACTTGAGTTGAGTGTGTGCTCTAATTCTGTATATAACCTACAAATTCTGAATGAATTCTATACCATAACTTCTGTAAATAACTTTTAGAAAAGCTATTTGCTCAGCTCTCCGCTGAGGAAAAGCTTGCAATTAAGGCTTAGACAAAAGAAGCAAAGGGCAATTCAGAAGAGTGTTCTAAAATAATCCAGTTTACATTCGCAGGGCATCTTATGACAATAATGTTGTTTGCCTTAAATAAATTTCCACAATTTGTTTTAAATTTTCCTAGATAAACTGTGAATAAAGTGTATTCAATTTACATTTTTTATAACACTAATCTCTGTCAAGAACTTCTTCAGTCTACGATGCAGAGGAATTTGGATCACTGTCAGGGACTGGGTTTGCTAGAATGAACTGTCCGCAATAATCTGGAAAAAATATTTAGTGAACCTACAAAGCTTCTGAAATCAACATTAACTTTACCTATGACGTCAGCAAAAGGAGGCAGGCGTTTTTCCACATCCAAACAAATCGACACTTTCAAGGAATTGAATGTTCCAAGAAAGGTTATCACCATTGGTTATGCTTTCCATCGAAAAAGACCTGATAATGGGGATACCAGAGTTCAACCAGCATGTATTAGATAAATTTACTCCAATCAAAGGGAGGATAATAAATTTACTAATTAAATAAGATGACTAATAGAATAAAAAGTTCTGCATTGTTTTTTATATTTTTGAAAAATACAATTTTATTTAATTTGACATATCATATAGCATTTGCATCTAAAGTTATGCTGATTAGTCAATGAGTCCAGTTTATAGCTTCTGTCTCCGATCATTCGTACTGCAACACCCAAAACCACAATCCACTGGCTGACACTGAATTTGAAGTTGATCATCACGAGGCATACCACTTCTTACTGTATCGCACAAAGCTACACATCTACAAAAGACTGTAAAGGACTGGAAACGTAAAGTGTGGTCTGAAAAGTGAAGACAAACCCAAACTCAATTTAACTTACTCTTACTTTCGTCTTTCTCTGATAGTGTGCTTGCCGAGGAACGTCATCCCTCATACACGACGGGCTTAAGGCCACAGATGTATGTAATGGCCATATAAAGTTGACTTTGTCTAACAAATTTAAAGCTGGAATGCTGTAATACCTGTCGTAATTTGTAAAGGGATCTCAATTGTGGCTTATAGCCATATGGTAGTTATTTATAGAATCCAAAATTATTGTAATTAATTGAACACAATTCTTAATGTTATTAGTAGCTTGCGATTCCGACATATCACAGAGACTGTTAAGCATAAAATTTGTATTAATGTTATTGAAATGATGGCTGGCAACTACTTGTTATTAGCATAACATTACGGATAGTTCTGCCAACATAGCAGAGGATCCACTTTCCACACCAAAGCCATATGCAATGTGACACGTCACTCTGGAGTTTTTGCAAGGTATTGTACTCCACCGAGATCTAGCTCAAAACCATGCATACTGAAGTTACACCTATAACCATTTAACTAGGAAGGGATATTCGTGCATTATGATTCTTTTCATTGTTGTGTCAAACACTGGCATTTTAAAAGTAATGTAGTTTTTTTTTCGATGAAAAACTGACACAAATTAAAAAACTAAACAAAAACAAAGCATTTTCAATTTTTTACAATTTCAAAGAATGTTATAAAGCTGCTGACTGAGGACCTCAGTGACAGGGACGCAGGTATTGCCTGCAGAGAATGACGACATTTACGAACTGTCTACACTGTTTGTCATAAAAAAAAATATCTGAACAATGACAGAAAGCAAAAGGGAGATGTTCTACCACAAACTTTCTAAAAACAATTGAAACTTTTCAAAGTTGATTTACTGAAGATGTTTACTGTTTGTCATACAAGTAGATGTATTTATTGCTAGTAAGTAACAGTGTTAACAATGTAAAAAGTTGAGTTTTAGATATTTACTTCTTTTGACTGCTTTCAAACTCTTAGTCTTTCTTAGTACAATTTTTCTTTTTCCATTTGATTTTTGTTTTAAACTAGCAATGTCAGAGTATACCATATGGAAGATTTTGGTTCACCACAGTGAATACAGGGTGAAAATTGGAATTTGATTTTTTTTTTTAACTGTTCAACAACGGAATTTCCCTTGTCACTGTCTGAACGTGAACAATTCTTTGGATATATCCCTGTCCATCAGTCTCCGCGAAAACTCTAACGTACTTAAGAGAAGATTGGAGGCGGCGGTACAAATTGAAATGACAGTCTTCTTTCACAATGAGTTTCCTCTCATCCTTTATTTCCCATTAGAAAGTGAGATATTAATATCGCAATAAATTTATGTTGTATTTAAACTCTACTAATGGCATGATATTTTTTTCAATTAATATTGAAACCGGAAGTGGTAATAGATTTCTAACACTTCCGGTTTTAGTAGAGAGATTACGGGGAGATGGAATATTCTCTTGGAATGCTTTAGTTGATTGCAAGAAAGCGCTTTTTTGGTATGTATTACTGTTTTTACTCTAAAATGATCAAGGTTAAAACAGAAGTAGCTGATTTCTTACACTTCCGGTTTAAAAAGAGGTTTAAGAGAGAATTTAATTCAGCGTTTTCAACTTGCGGCACACTACGGCTGTTACTTGGATTCTCGCCACACACTTATATATATTATTATTTGTAAATATAAAACACAGTGGCATTTCTCTGTGATTACTGATATCCTTCTTACAGAGAAAAAAGGTCTATCACTGGTTTTTCCCCGTGGTAAGTCATTATGCTTATTTTTCATTTTAATTTTAAAATAGAAAACAATTGCAATGAAATATTGGACTCAGGCTTTTTAAAATTACGCTTTCTTTTTTAAAAACTGTATCCAACCTTTTACTAAGAAGGAAGATCACTAAATAATGAACGAACAAACAAATCTCCTTTACATTTAAAACAAAAATGTAGGTAATTTGTCGAAAGGATTGAATGATATTATAAATTTTCAAGTTACGAAATAGTCTGCAATAATAAAGAAGCAATAATGGTCATAACAATGATAACCATTTTTTTCAATGTTAGAAATGTTCAGAACAGTAACCCGGTATGAAACTTAAAATTGTAGTTTCACAGTAGAGGTTCATAGTAATGTGAAATACAAATATACATTTTTTCCTAGGTTTTGCAGTTTGATTGCTATAAAATTAATAATTTTGTTTCGATTCCTCGCGGCACACCAGCGGCCCATTCACGGCACACCGGTTGGAAAACGCTGATTTAATTAATTATCTATTCTTAGAACACTAAGTTTATTCTGAAAAGACAGCAGATTACTATATCTTATCGTTTTTCTTCTATGTAGATCAATATGGAAACCAGAAGTTGTAAGGAATTTTTATGAAATGAAATCAAATCTTTCAGTTTAACGTCCCACGATTATACCTGTTAGGCTAATGGATAGCCTATGCATAATTGAGGCAAAGGAATGATAATGGAAACATTGGTGCAATGGGAATGTGAGAGGAAACCAGAGTACCCCCAGGAAACCCTGCCCACGATATTGTCCATCATCAACTTACTTGACCGGGGATCGAATCAGAGACCCCACGCACCAGAAGTAAGTTCTCTACCACTGATCCACCGTGAGTTTCGTGACTTTTAATTTTGGTAGAGAGTTAAAAGTGAAGATTAAATGTAATCTTGGGCCTCTAATTGATTGTAGGAAATACTTCTTAATATGTATTACTGTTTATTCTGTAGTGATCGACGTTAAAATGGAAATGGTTCATGAACTGCCACTTCCAGGGATGGATCAGCGAACTCGATTGCAACAATTTGAGCCTACGCATCTTAGCCCAAATTGATGTTAATCCATCAAATAGTTCTTGAGACGTTTTGCCTCCCGAACGGACAGCCAGACACATGGGCAGCGTAAATGTATAAAGAAAATGAAATGAAATGAAACTGTGAGTTTTATGTCCCACGGTTATGCCGGTTAGGCTAAAGGAGACGGTGATGATAAGTAATGAATGAAATGGTGGAATGAAGAAAGTGGGAGGAAACGGGAGAACCCAGAGAAAACCCACGCACACGGTGTTTGTCCACCACTAAGTTCACTTGGCGGGGGCTGGGATCGAACCCGGGACCCCTAGCACCAGAGGTGAACGCTGTAAATATATAAAGAAGTTTTAGATGAACCAAAGCCCTTAAAAATCAATGCCACAAGAAATGGACTTATCGTACGTTATCAGATAAAAGTTTTACGGATGCTTAATTTGAAAATAATTTTCAAAGAAAGCTGTGTCGTCGATGTCGTTTTTTTGGGATGTTTTTCATAGGTAGAACGGGTTTTGGGACCGGACGACACACGTTTGATTTTAAGAGAAATAAACGTGATTATTCCAGGGTATTTGAAGAGAGAGAGTGTGTAGCCGAGGGGTAAGGAAAAGAAGGGATATAATCTGACGTCACATTGAAACTCTCTACTGACTGCAGTGCTCTCCCCGGACCGACTCTGATAACACTCTTTCGACAACTTCGCGACTGAGTTCAAAAATGATTTCGAAGACCGGCTCTCGTCTGGTTCTGGACACTGACTTTGAAAACCGACTCTCAAGACTCTCTCCAGCTTACTCCACATTTCCGGGTTGGAGAGAGTATTTAAAGACATAGATTGCTGGTATTTTTGCTGACTCCAGGCATGCGTAGATGTGATGTTTTCGTCTCAACAGGTACTCTTGACATCAGAGATGGTTAGATAAATGGGAAAGAAGCTCTCTCAGCTTTATTATATAAAATGAACATTGATGACATAATACATTACATAATATAAACAACACTTCCAAGATTTAGCTACGAAAACACAAAACTACGGAAGAAAAACATTGACTAAATTCTCAGACATAAATGAATTTTATTAAGTAATACTTTCGAATGTCTAGGGTTTTTTGACACATAAGAAATAGTTTTATGTAATTAGGAAGAAAAAAAGAAATAGTCTCACAACACCGATGACAAGTCTTAAAGAAAATTATGTTTTTTATACAAACAATAAATGATTTTGTGGGAGTTCAACGTAAATTAATAAATAATAAATATTAGTTTCTTCACAAAAGTAATTCGATCTTTATGACAATGAATATAGTCATAGACGTTTGATCTTTTTAGTACGCTGGCGAAATAAGTTGTGACCTTATTTTCCTGTGTTTACCTTTGGTTCCCGAGTGATGTTACGAGTCATCGAAGTGTTGATTTGGGATAACCAATATGTTCACAAAATAATTATTGCAAAGTATTCTGTAAACGTCATAACATAAAATCGTTCATTCTGAACCAATCTGAACACAGACGTAGATATACATACAGTGCCATGACCTAATGTGTATGCTTTATAAAACAGGAAATTTTCTGTTAAGACCTTTCGTATCGGAGTAAGAATAAATAGTAAAAAAGTTAGGGAAGTGGCGCAGAGTAGTTCCAGCAATGTGAAATCTAACCTAACCTAGAATAACTTTAACGTAAACTGATCTAACCTAAGAAGCCATAACATACTGGACTTACGCTGCGGCACAAAAGCCAAATAATTACATAGTGAGTGTATCTGACTAAATAAAAATTAACAAAATAAATATAAAAATTCTCTAATTGCTATTTAGAACAAACGTGTATAGTATTTGAGGTATAAGCCAGTAAGTGGTGATATGTTTGACCAGCTACATTCAGTGGTGGTGAAGCTATGTTGATAAAAATATAATTTTATAGCTACAAGCTAAGAGAAGACAACTTATCTAGTATCTTAAATCTTATATACACAAATTAGTTTATTAGATAAGTTGTCTTCTAGCACTAAAATTGTAATTTTATCGTTACGGGATAAAAGAAGAAAACTTACATTATGTCTCAATTCTTGTGTACACTGATTAGGATACTAAATACGTTGTCTCCTTGTCTTATCAAACTATGACAGTTTTTTTAGGTTTGTATTCTTCTTTGGAGAATGGCCTCTGTGTAACTCCTTAAAAACTGACTGTACAAAAGATCAAATTTCAGTTCAGCACAGTTATATCAATATTAGTTTGAGTTTGACGTGACGTTTGGAACTGTATATCAGGGTTGCTTGGCAATCTCCTACAAACTATTATAGGTGTTTTCTCTCCTATGAGAGTAAATTTATACAATTCAGGGATTATTTGGCGGGGCGGCCGGGGCGAAAATCCAAATTCGGAGGATTTATTCAATAAAACACAACCGAAATCACCTGTACTTTTGCAATACTATTACACTCTCAGAGAGCAATCTTCTGAACCCAACACTGTAACATTTAATCATTCGAATGACATGTTAACACCTTGTGATAATTCCATAGATATGCGGAATGAAACAACTTCTGAGGAATTCGGATCACGTATACGTGTTTCCATTGAAAATTTATTTAATCAGTTTTCCTTTATACTTACAATCTATACAAAGCATTCTTAAATTATTTACTGAATGTCATAGATCATATTTTTTTCACTAGATAGTGCACAAGTGATCCTTATTGTCAGAGGCACCGTCTCTAACTCGAACGGCTCCTAGAGTTCTTTGTGGGGATGCTCAGCACACACAGAAAGAGGAAAATGAACAGGAGAAAAAAGAAACGTGAAGAAACAAAAATGAAAGAAAAGAGAAAAATCTAATATTTTACCGTATTTCTTAAATGATAATAGGGCCTGATATTTTCATAGAGCTGTGAGGGGAAGGCTATAAAGTTTGTACAGACTTTATCAGAGATGGAAACACATATTGTCTTGGACCGAGGACTTTGTTTTGTACCAAGTATTGTCTTGTACTGGAATTGTTGTACCGAGAAATTTATAGGTGACAAGGTGACAAATAGAACGAAAGATTCTCAGCGGTATTTTCAACTTTTTTTTTTTTTTTTTGTTTACTTCTTACATTATAAATTGTCGGCGTTTAGAACGGAAACGAGACATTAGATCGGAAGTTGAAATCTTGGAACCTTCATGTTTACGCCGCCGTACTCTTACTCAAGAGTATTTTCTACATACTTTCCACTTGATAGAAAAGTGAATAAACTCGAAAATAAAAATCCACTGTAATTTTAAAATATCTAAAGCTACGTTTTGAGGAGAGTCAATTTCCATAATTTTCCGGGTAAGAAATCCCGCTAAGAATGACTAATATTTCATACTTGAAGTTTTCTGGTTGTGAATTGTGGGCAGTGACGTATTTAAGGGAAGACTTCGGGCTTAAGCCCCCCGAAATTGTATTACTATTTTAAAGTAAATGAAATATCTTGCATCATTTTCAAATTTCAAGGAATAAAGTTTGCAAGGTCCTCCCCGAAACAAAATCGTAAATACGCCACTGATTCTGAGAATACCTCTACTGGTTTTCAAAACTCGGAGCCTTTACTTACTCTTCTGTTGCCTTTGTCTGAAAGCGATGTACATGTTGTTTTAAGGCAAAAATGGCGAAAAAATGTCAGTCTGACGATGAAATACGCCTCAATTTGGAAGAGAAATTTAGCAAAAGTGCTGGCAAGCCTTATGATACAGGGATATTTCACATGTTTCTAATGGTTTGATTATTTTTTGCATAACGTACAACAAAACTACCGGAAACACGTTTCGAATTCATGGAAATATTTCTGAGCCACTAATTGTATACAAAGGGATTGGACCCACGAGGGAAATTTTCAAGATCTGCAGTTACTGGGTTAACACCACGAAAATCTTCAAATACAAACTTCCACCACAAAGTCGCACTTTGTAAATAACTCGGCGTCTTTTTTTTTTTTTTTTCATTTAAGAAAATACTTCAAATTATAAATTGATACACTGTAGTTCCTAGAAATGTGATCGAATTTTTTAAAAATGTTATGAATAAATACAGTGACTCAAATATACTGCACGTGCTTCATTAATGCCAAGTATATGTCTCATCAACCTTGTGTTTTATGTGAATTTTATGAAATACATAATGCTCTTTGGAATATTACCTCATTTTTGGAATGAAAATATTATACACGAAAGCAAAAAGGAAAAGTCACACTTTGCAGTGATGTATAATACGTAATTTGTGCATTTACAGCGTTCGAAATATATTTTTTTTAATATCGTAAAAAGACCAGCATCCTTGTGAAGGTCTGCTTCTTAGAGCCCAGTATTCAAACTATTAAAACGGCGAAACAATATGGCACTATAAACAGTGTGATGTGATAGATAAAAGCGCATAACGATAAAAGATAGACACATCAGTTGCTTGCACCCTGTATATACGGTAACTGCAGGTATATACGCCAGTGCAGCTAAATACGCCAAGTGTTCATTGCTGGGACGTTTCCGACAAAACCCGCTAAAATGCGCCTCCAATATGTGCCATGGTCTTGGACAAGACCGATTTGATTAACACTCTGGGAGACAGCGCTGAGGCCGCCATGCTGTGCAGTGTTGTTTGCTTCCGGAAGGTTCCATGGAAGGACGTTATTATTTCAATAGAGGTAAGAATCCGTTATTAGTACCATGCTAACTCAGAACATTGCCGATTGTTTACAGCAATGTACGCCTTATTTCATATCCTCTAGGAACACTTGGTTTTGTAAGTGTAATTTCAGTATTTGTGATTCCATGGCTACTAAATCAATACCAAGCATTGTGCAGCAAAATACGCTAGGGTTTGTGCAGAACAGACAGCAGAGGACAAAGTTGTTTTCATTTGTCCCACATATTCCATGTAATATCGGTGTAGTTGTTTTTAAGGCACAGTACAGTGACACTGTTTGTTTATCTTCTTATGGACTAAAACTTTTCTGTTTGGGCCTTCATTTCAACTTTGGAGATCATCGTTCTTACATTTTATCTTTTTATCTTCATTTTGTACTTTGGCATTTTGTACTTTCTTTATATTTGCTTCAATCATATTGTGCAGTAATATTTGAGTTCGTATAATACAGAAGATGTAATCAGTTGCAAGATTCATTACAGGTTTTTAGTAGTATCCTAGACTTAGCGTAATTACCTGCACATGTTGGTAAATGCAGTCATTTCTCATCACAACGGTATAACGTAGGGCGTAAAACTTAGCGGTTTCGTTTGATTTCATTTTGGAAGTAGCTTATTTGACTCAGAAAAGTTGCATCAAAATATAGTCAACAGTTCTCGATATAATCGCAAATATCCTTACATACATACAGTTCTAACTGAGAAACTGTTTATTTCTAAGTCACTTAAAAAATGAAATCAATGTTTTAGTTTAACTTGGCAAGATTATGCTCTTTATGCTAAAAGGGACTATCAAAGTGAATGATTGAGAGAGAAATATTTTTGCTCTCCTGCTGAGAATCGAACCTCTGGATCACATGCACGAAAGACACATGTGCTAAACACTAGACCACTGGTGAGTGGTAAAAGAAATTTTAAATCCAAGGAATACATATACAAAGTCCATGAAATGTTATTAGTAATATAACATCCGAGGACCTAATTTTATAGGCGGCGTAAAATGATAACCGATCTCATTAAAAGGATAATTCATTAATATTTTCATTTCGCAAAGAATATTTAAAAAAAAGGAATTGAAAGCAATAAAATGAATCAATTTTATATTTTGACGTTCTGAGTGTCAGAAAAATAAAGTAATTAATTGCTTATGCAATTAAAAGAGATGCTAATACAAATAAAATGAATTATATATGTGACATTAATGAAACATCTATAATGGAATATATAAATTAAATTAGCAAATACTAAATTAAAGAAATGCAATTAGAGCCGTGATGAAGGTTATTTCTTTGTGAGCAGTTAATATGATCTCTTAATTAATATGGGTTATAATTATCATTTGTAACGAGAATAATTCTCATTAAATAATGACCTCGATAAATTTTACTACATTCTGTATGTAGTGTGTTGGAGAAGTACAGGACAATGGTTGTCAAACCTTTTTGAGCTAGAGTTATATCATCGTTGGATGTTACGTGAAGGTTGATCGTTTAAAGGAAAACTCTTATATAGACGTCTTCTTAAAGTTTAAATGTAAGGTAATTTTAAAAATAATATTAATACTTTATTTTCAAAAGTTTAAGCTTTTCAGCGGGTATTTTCAATTAAACTTAGTGAAAACACGAATTTAAATCATAGACAATACCATATGCAATGAAAGTATCAATACCAGGGAGGATCAACAAATTTTCGGCCTAGAGTAGAAAGAAAACAAATAAAATCTTCATTTGTTTTTAATTTCTCAACGTAGTCTCCCCTGGACCTCAATTCACTTGGCCAATCGGTGTCCCAAAATTTGCTTCTAACGAGGAAACCTATCCAAGTGCAACTCTGACTTCGAGTCGAGACTATGCCCGTTGGATACCTTGTCCCAAAAGAACATAACACGAAAAGTGATACATCCTCGATCGCAACCGTTGCGGAGATATAAGCGTGAAAAGTTAGAAATTGAGCTCCATACTATACATTACAAAGTCAGCTTCCGGGTCAGATTTTTCGGAAACGGTCAGGTAAGGAAACTCAGCGAATATATATCAAATTAGTGTTGGGAGCTCACCACCTTTTGAATGAAAAAATGTTGCCCCCGGGGCACTCGCAGGGGTCCAACTCAAAATTGGCAAATGGAACCGGGGGTCAAGTAGCATATTGTATGAAAGCTATTGTTAAATAAAAGAAGATAGAACAAATCTCAACTCTCTATGATGACCCTGTGCAAACGGGCAACTGGTCAAAATGTCAATACAACCTACATCAGAAAATATATGGCCACTCTTCTAAATCCGTTAAGTTGTGACAATAACAAAACAGAAAAACACGTTTAAAAGTGCAAGGTATTAGATGTTAAACAAATTGTTGCAGAGTCTCTCACAGAGTTACACAACGGACCTTATCCAAGTATAAGTGTGACTTCGAATGACCAATGGACCATAGAATGACCATGACCATTGGATTGCGTGTCCTAGAAGAGAAAGGATACATTGTCAATCGCAACCGTCGTGGAGGGTGAAAAGTTCAAAAGGCAAAAGTTTCTGTTTTGTTATTGTCACAACTTAACGGATTTAGAAGAGTGGCCATATATTTTCTGATGTAGGTTGTATTGACATTTTGACCAGCTGCCCGTTTGCACAGGGTCATCATAGAGAGTTGAGATTTGTTCTATCTTCTTTTATTTAACAATAGCTTTCATACAATATGCTACTTGACCCCCGGTTCCATTTGCCAATTTTGAGTTGGACCCCGCCTGAGACCCTGCTAGTGCCCCGGGGGCAAAATTTTTTCATTCAAAAGGTGGTGGGCTCCCAACACTAATTTGATATGTATTCGCTGAGTTTCCTTACCTGACCGTTTCCGAAAAATCTGACCCGGAAACTGACTTTGTAATGTATAGTATGGAGCTCAATTTCTAACTTTTCACACTTATATCTCTGCAACGGTTGCGATCGAGGATGTATCACTTTTCGTGTTATGTTCTTTTGGGACAAGGTATCCAACGACCATAGTCTCGACTCGAAGTCAGAGTTGCACTTGGATAGGTTCCCTCGTAAGAGAAACTTTCATCGAAACTGTTAAAATAGTTCTGTACCACACACATGACATTGTCAACACTGTCAAATCTCTTTCCTTTGCTGCTTCAAATTCGGAAATAGGTAAAAATCACTTGGAGCCAAGTCTGGTTAATAGGGTGAGCAGTCGATTAATTAGAAGCCAGCATCATGAATGACCGCCATTGCAACTGTTGACTTATAGACCGCAGCATTGCCCTGATGGAAGAGCCCTTTGCCTGGCAATTTTCCTCTTCGCTTCTGCTTGATGGTTTCGTGCGAGCTTCGGATTAAGTTGGCGTAGTAATCACCTGTGATGGTCTGTCCACATGGCAAATAGTCAATGAATAAAATTCCTTTAGCATCCCAGAAGACTGATTCCTTTATCTTCCCGGTGCTGGGGACGACGCGGAATTTACCGGTGCATGAAGAACCATGGTGTTTCCACCCCATAGATTGCCGTTTCGTCTCCAGATCGAAATGGTATACCCAAATCTCATCCATGATTGCAAATTGCTTGTAATTTTTTTCTGGATTACGCTTTATCCTTGCCAAAAGTTCTTGGGAGCAAACCACTCGCTGCCTCTTCTGATCTATGGACAACATTCTTGGCACTCATCGAGAAGATAATTTTTTCATGTGAAGAACATCGACCAATATTGACTGCACTCTACCATATGATACGTTAGTCTTCTCTACGATTTTGCGATAGTCACTCTTCAATGAGCCATAACGATATCTTGGATCTTGTTTACTATGTCTTCATTCGTCACTTCGTGCATGGGCGAGTGACACGTGGTGCGTCCATACATGACTCTATGTCAAGTTTGAATTCATGATACCATCTCTTTACAGTTGAATATGATGCGGAAGAATCATGGAACGTGTTTACAAATTCTTCATGGATTTACGAGGGAGGATCAAATGAAAACCTTAAAAGTGCAATAAATGTTAGAATGTAACAATGAAAAGGAAATCTTACCCCTTATTTCTCAACGTAGTTGCCTTGACGTTCAATGCAAGTATTCCACCGTTTCGGAAGTGTATGGATACCTCGGTGGAAGAATTCTTTTGATCGAGATTGTAGCCACTCGTGCACCGTATTTTTCACCTCTTCATCACTTTTGAAATGTTTGCCGCCCATCGCTTCTTTGAGTGATCCAAATAAATGAAAGTCACTGGGGGCAAGGTCTGGTAAATAGGGTGGATGAATGAGACACTCAAATTTGATGTAATCGATAGTATCAACGGTCAAACGGGTATTGTGTGGTCGGGCGTTGTCATGCTGTAGGAGTACTCCTGAGGACAAAAGTCCTTGCCGTTTACGCCTGATTGCGGGGCGAAGTTGATTTTTCAGCATGTTTGAATACGAGGCACTGGTTACTGTCACTTCTCTTTCCATGTACTGATCCAAAATTATTCGATTAGAATCTCAGAGGACAGTGAGCATGACCTTTCCTGCTGATGGTTAAGTGCGGAATTTTTTTGGTTTCGGCGAAGAGCTATGCCGCCATTACTTGCTCTCTTTCTTGGTTTCTGGTTGATGATAGGGAACCCAGGTCTCATCACCTGTAACAATTCTGTCCAGAAATGCACCACCCTAGGCGTTGAAATGACACAAAAGTTCTTCACAGGCATCGACGCGACGATCTTTCAATTCAGCAGTCAACTGACGTGGGACCCATCTTGCTGATACCTTATTGAAATGCAGAACATTATGGACAGTGTGTTGAGCTGAACCAAAGCTAATCTTCATTATTGTTGCGATTTCTTTCAGGGTAATACGCCTGTTGTCCTTTACAAGCTGTTCGACAACACGAATCACCATGCTTTGCTACCATCCTGCGATGAATTTCAATTGGTTTCACACCTTCACTACTCAAAAACCGGATCACCGAAAGCTGTTCTAATGCGGTGCATGTGGATAGTGGGGCGATCATCTTGAAACTGCTCCTGTGCTGGCGCTTGTTTGACTAGACTCTTCTGCCACCTACTGAAGAAAGAGAATACTGTTAGAAACAATATTGCCAACTTTCATTACATTCACAAAATTTGAAATTTATAATCAACTTTTAAGGTTTTCATTTGATCCTCCCTCGTACTTTGTGTTTAGTTGCTTTTTTCAATAGAAACTTTATCACTGCACGGTTCTCTGAAGGCTCCATTTTCAGCAGATGGCACAAAACGGTTCATTCACATACCTGTAATTGGAAAATTTTTTGTGTAAGTCGACTAAAGACTGCAACACAATATATTGAATTTCCGATGCTGGATCTTATTTCTATGGGCATCAGGCCGAAGACTTATTGATCCCCCCCGTAAACATTAATTTAAACTTTAAAAAATCAGAAATTAAATATTTAATTATTATTGCTTACTTTCCTCCCTTAAGATTAGAAAGTGGTCAAACCTAAATAGATTGAGGTCTTAAATTTAAAAATGGTAACGCTTTAGCTCCTGGCTAGCCATTCAACATGTTCTGGTTGAGAGTCTTGGGTTGGCCACCGTAAACCTAAAAGGTAAAAGAGAATTGTTTAAGTACAATTATAATATTGAAAGACGGTTTTGTCTTCCGTCGTTCTTCTAACCATGTCTTTGCTAGATATGAAAACTCAAAACAGTTGTGACACTTGTCCTCTTCAGAAGATTACAATACCAAGATTTTCATCATACTCCTCGGATTAAAAAAAAAAGAATTTGGAAAGATACTATTATACAGTGGTGTGCATTCCGTATTAGTGTACAACACTGCCGTTATTCTCCGCACGCTTAGGAACTTATCAATACCAAGATGTTGACACGGACATCTCAGACGAACAAGGGCTGTTAAAACAGCTATGTACAGGTTTCACAGAGTTTATGGAACTGTCCCATAGATGGCATTAGTAAAAAATAAAACAATAAGGCCTAATAATTAGGGCTATGGTCTGAAAAATATTCTGCCAGGCAGACGTATTGTTCTTCGCTCCGTGGTGCACTCAACCGTGATCAACCTATTTATTTATTTATTTATTTATTTATTTAGTCTTATTTTACATGGCGAAGTTAAGGCTCCTGCCTTGTCTCCCACTTGACCATGCAATACAATAGTATCACAATTAGTAATACAATACAATACAATAAAAATAATAAAATACGTATATAAAACACTCCCAATCATACGTACACACACACACATACACACACGTGCGTATCAAATCACATGCACACATAGATTACTTCAAATAACCACCTAATATAATCACATACATTTAGCGAACAAAAGAAATAAAAGGTAGGAAGTATAGAAACCAGCTTTTTTTTTTTTTAAGATATTAGTAAGCCTCTGCGTAGTAGACTTATGGAGGATATGCTCAACCGACTTCTTAAATAGGTTGATTGACTGAGATTGTCTTGTGTTGGATGGAAGGTCATTCCACGCACGGATAGTGGAAACAAAGAACGCATTCGAGTAGAATTTTGGCGAATGTGGGGGAAGAGAAAGTAGTTTATTTATACCTGATCTTGTATTATGGTCGTGGTGAGCATTTAGTGGTTGCAAGCGTTGAAATAAGTAGGAAGGTTGTTGAAAGCGCAAAGTCTTAAAGAAAAGTGTGAGTCGATGCAAATCACGTCTATCGGCAAGTTTCAAACGGCCCAGCTTTCTGTAGTATGGAGTTAAATGATTTGATCGTTTGAGATTATATGCAAACCGTATACAGGCATTTTGGATACGTTGCAAACGGTATGCTAATTCTTCATTTAAGTCTGATAGAACTACATTACAATATTCAAGGTGAGGGAATATTAGAGATTTTACAAGTAGTAGCTTTGTTTCAGTGGGTAGAATTTTCTTTAGTCTAGTGAGTGAATGCAAAGACCAGAACGCTTTCTTACATACAGCGTTAATGTGAGGTTTCCACTCAAGGAATTCACCTATTATTACACCAAGATTTGTAACAGTTTCAGAAAATGGAATAATTGTTCCATTTATCTCTACTGTTGGTATATTCGAACGGTGCATTTGTATAAGTCGTTTAGAGGAGACACAAATGCACTTCGATTTAACTAGATTTATGGTTAACCCATTTTGAATTGACCATAAGTAAATGCGGTGCAAATCGTCATTCATTAGGCAAACCTAGACATCTATAGAGCAAAAGTAGGATTATTTGAAGTTGCTATAAGAAAATCTTTGTGCTCAGCGCTCAATACTGATAACACTAAAGTGTTTTTCACACATGATCTGTTGATTTGCGTATTATTAATAATTGGTGGTGTGGAACAGCATCCTTGGAATGTGAATTCCTAGTTGAGCGACATTGCAAAAATTAAAGAGATCTTGACATTTCTTCGCGGATCAAATGATATATTAGTGGATGAATTTCGACTGTTGCGTGAAACTGTGACAATGTTAGTGGATAGAGTGAACACTGTTAAAACGGAACTCGTGAAAGTATCAAGTGAAGTGCGTGGGTTACAATAATATGTAAAATTCCTTGAGCTAAAAGCAGATAACCTTAAACACGCCAGACAAAATCTTCTGTTTTATGGAATTCAAGAGGATGAGAACGATAACTGGGTCACTACAGAGAAGATAGTGTGGGATGTATTACGATCTAAATTTCAATTATAAATTGACAATGAGCTGTTGCAACGTGTACAACGAGTAGGAAGGAAGCGTCCTAATACAACTAGGCCCATCGAACGTAAATTCCGTAGTGACAAAGAAAGAACATATTTCGAAAAACAAAGCTAAATTACCTAATATTTGTGGATTAGAACTATTCTGAGGCTGTGAGAAACAAGCATAAAAAAGTCCAACCTTATTTAATGGATGCACTTAAGCAGTGTTAATACGCGAACATTCAATTTCGTTACTTATGTATAGATGGTAAAAGACACAAACTTTCAGAATTGGAAGGCAAGAAAGGTAAAGCTATTAGCTGAACGAGAATGTTTCTGGTACTTTTAACGATTCCAACCGGACACCTGTTTCAATAGAGATGGCTATCAAATCATTGTGGACCCGAAGTGCGACAAGGAAAGGATTCTTATGTTTCCTCCCCCTCCAAACAAACTAGATGTCCCCAAGTATCCAAGTATAGATTAGCCTGAGGTCAAGGTATTGATGACAATACAAAGAATAGAAGCGAAAAACGTGGTAAGTTGTCTTCAGCTGATCCAGGTAAATCATTCAAAATAACTGTGCATTCAAAAACTCAAAAACTGTTCTATATATGCTATCAAAATTATCTTAATTTGCGTAGTAAAATGAATAATTTTTTTGTAGTGTATTATCAAATAATTATGATTTGATTGCAATTACGGAAACTTTGATTAATGAATAACAGTATAACTCCGAACTATTTGATAGCAGATACACAGTTTTAAAGCAATATCGTAATATTATCAGAACTGGCAAATCAAGGGATGGGGGACCTCTTCTCTCTGCTTTGACCAAATAAAATATGTGCTTATTAGATAGAAGTTATAACGATTAAGTTTTTTTTTGTTAGTAAAAATAAGCGCAGGGGGGAAAACAATATTTATTTGTATAGTATACTTCCCATCTGAATCTAACATTGAGTTGTATGATAAATTGTTTATCTGCGATGCCCTTCCAAACTTATCAAACACACAGCATAAACTGGCATCAGTGTGGACTTTGTCACACACTGTGGAGCTTCTCCTTTCGACCACGATCTTTGTTGTCAACAACATTGTTGTCGTTGTGTTACCCGTGGTCAACCGCTTCAGATTTTGCTATGTTCCAGTTGAGATTTGTACGTACATAGAAATCTCTTCAAGTAGTTTTTGAGTCAGATCACTGTATGTAGTTTAAAAAACGCCGGGCTTCTTTCTGCAGCTCATCCCCCACATTTTTGTTTTGTTTCTGAAATTTAGTGGATAAGTTAAAGACGATGAAGAATATTGAAATTAAGGAGTTATCCAGGCAACAAGTACAAAATTCTATTAAATATTCAATAACCGTTTACAAACCTTTTTTTTTTTTTTTGTAGACAACAAATTTGAGTGCCCACTTTCTAACACCATAATTGTTGGTTACTTATACACTACACAATGAGTCTTAAAAGCAGTTCTTAATTCATATAATATAGTTTTTTTTTTTTTAAATAATATCTGGCTCACTTTTCTCATTTATATATTCATTGTCTTATAGTACTTCGCTAAATTAAAAAAGAATGGAATTAAATTACGGAAGAGCCTTAAGTAACTATCTTCCAATCATAAACATATTAACAACGTCTATACTAAATTTAAATTCAAATTATAAATATTTCTAACAGAAATTCATAAGTTTTCCGTTTCTCCCATCTGATTTTCACCGTTCTTTCCCCACATCTATATTTCAGAATCATCTAAATATTTTCATCACCTCTGTATAATATCTAGGATTCTACCCCGTATAAGACAATATGTAACACCAAATGTTTCATGGTTTTTCTTCCTGAACTAGTTATTTGAAGTCGCGTAAAATACAGTTTTTCAACTCCTAAGTTCTACTTTGGCCGTTCCTATTTTTGTTTTTAATTTTAAGTTAAATATTTCATGTCTTCACTAATTAAACTATAATGTGGGACACAATTGATGGCTTGTGCGCTATACGAATGAAATGAAATTTGTGAAGCGACGTTGCAGTATTGTGAATATGTGTGGATAAACAGATATAGAATATCGCAAGCAGGTTACAAATATATTCTCGTTCTCCGCTTTGTACATTTAAATTTGTATAAAGAAGTGACAACACTGTAGCCATCTTATTTGCTAACAGCGTTTAAAGGGAACTTGGAGCTCCACCTTTAAGTGCCATAAACTCTGTCCCTTAGCAATCTAAGTACCGAACATAATAACTTGTTATAGTTTTTTCTTTCTACTTTGCGTTCGATATCAACTACTTCGTTCCAAGTATTGATTTTTTAAAAAAAAGAATCAGTTTACTTTCATTCCGTATTCGTTGCAGCTTTTCTCAACTCTTTTTAACTTCACGGTAATCTTTGATTCTGGTTCTACAACATATCCATATATTCTGTCTAATCCTTACATTTCGCATTGAAATCTTTTCTTCTCTATATGGAATCTAGTTCCCCATCTCTGCTAGATGGATATTAAATGACGTTGGAGAAAGACAATATCCATGTTGAAAACTTTCACCACTTCCTATGTTCTTTTGTATTCAAGACGACGAAAGGAAGTAATATGTAATAGCTGTTTAAACTGGCATTTTATTCTCAAACAAGCACCAACCGCAGTCGTTGACATAAATTTAATCCATTCAAAATTTGAACATGATCCGAAGAACACGTAAAAAACATATCTACTGATTTTTCTTTTATTTATTTCTACTTATTATCCATATCGAGATTAAGGCTATAAAGAAGCCCTATTTATCACCTAAACATAATCTAAAATTGTAATACAATGCAGTTTGGAAAAGAAAAGAAATTAGAAAAATGGCAACTCGAAGATTCCTATTTACTTATATGTCAGTGCGTCACGCCAATTCCTAATATAGTCTAGAGGATCGGTCATATGATCGTGCACTTTTTGATACAAGTATGAAATTTACAGTACACAATAATTGAGGTGTAAACAACAATATTAGGGATGGAGTCAATCGAAATTGGCGCTCTTGTCATAATGGCGGCCATATTGAATAATTAATCTCGTAAAGGTGTTTTTTCTTGAAAATAGCTTATATTTTACTCTTTATGTGCAAGTGACAATATTAATTTAATTACTGTTGACCAAATAATGAACAATTTACACATTTGTATTTTAGCTTGTTATTTAGTTTCTTTAGTTTGCTATTTTTCAACATGGCGCCCAATGACCAGATTTAACATAATGCCATAACTATAGAGTGATCGGTATCAAAATATATGTTCTTGAGGTCACTAATTGCAAATATACGCTTAGAAATACTATCAGACGGTCTGTTCTTGATTTAAGAAAATGGAATTCATAGCACTTTAAGTATTTTAAGTTTATCTTTCTAACTTTACACGTCAAGCTTGTGGAAATTGAAGTTTGAATATAAGATTTCTGCAATACCAAAACTGTACAATAAAACATATCACATAGCAACAAAATTGAGAATTTTACTTCATGTTAAAACATGAAGGAGAGTAAAATTGGAATTTACAGTCTTTCTTAGTGTACCTATATTCAGCGTTTACATCCTTCACATCTACAAAGAGCTTACATGTTAAGTCAGCTTTGAAACAGCTACACTTTCCAGAACACACTTTGGAACAATTACATTTTAATATCTCTCTTAAAGACTCGCTGATTAGTGGAGTTGTTATCCAACGAGGTATCCATCTTCCTTCCTCGGTTTGTGTCCATCCGTAAATACTCGGAGATGGAAGTTCAGGTTCTTTTTCAAGTGATCTTCCCCAAATCTGTCCTGCTTGAAAAGCTGTTCGAAGTAAATGCTGTAGCAAAGCATCTTGAGTTGAGGTATAAGCTCAAGTTCACGATTCTTTCGTGTAAATATCTTTTGCCTTAACTACATTTATGTCATTATCTATGCTGCAACGGTCATATACACCGTGTGGCGATGCAACAAATTTTTCAACAATTGGAAACACTGTCTTCACGGCTTCTACATCTGGAGCACTTGATAATACTTGAAATGCCGACGTAACCTCATCATACCTTTATGTCACAAGCTCGCAATCAAGGTAAACTTTCCTATATTAGTTATCGCTATTTATACATTGACGGGAGAAAATACACACTTTCAGAAATGTTAGAAAAAGAAGGAAGGCAACGTGTTGAAAGTGAAATACCAGATGTGACCGCACCCCCTACTGCTCTGCAAGAAACACCCAATCGTACTGGTAATTCTCCCGAGGCACCTGTCATTCAACATGGAAAACAACAGAATTCCAGAACCCAACCCTCCTCCTCCTCTGCGTCAGTGAAGCGTAAACCGATCAGAAACCAGTGAGAATTGTGTTTTCAGGAACTGCAACATGTAAGTAGAACAAAACAATTGATCACCTGTAGCAACCAAAGTAGCATTCCTCCACCAAAAGAAATTCCAGGAAATACTGAGTGTAATTCGAGATTCGGATTCTGTAAACATAACATGCATGAACCCTCCTCTCAGAAAGTTAAGTCTCTGAAACAAATATGTATGTTTTCGGTGTTTTATGAAAATACTTTTGGTTTGCGTTCCAAAGCTCAAGAATTTTATACAAATGTACTCTCAAATAATTATGATGTTATTATAATCACGGAAAGTTTCTTAACCGAAAATCATTTCGATACAGAGTTCTTTGACAATAGATACAAAGTCTTCCGCCAGGATAGAAATCTCAAACTGTTTAATCAATGTAAGGGAGGGGGTGTAATAATAGCAACACACTATAATCATAATATATATCTTGTTAATTCGTATGACTTGTATTTTGAACGTGTTCTTGTCAAACTTGTAATTCACGGTTTTATATTATTCATATGTGCAGTATACATTCCTCCTGAATCAAGTTTAGTAATATATGAACAATTCTATCAATTTATTGAGACTAATTGCCCAATAGGTAGGAACATTCTCTGCATAGGGGATTTCAATATTCCTGAAATAACAGGTTGTGCTTTTGATTTCTTATCATCAACAACAAATTGTATAAAATTATATAACTTTATGTCCTTATATGATTTAGCGTCATTTAATAATATTCGTAACAGTAACGGCCGAACTTTAGATTTGGTATTATCAAATATTGATAAGGTTCTCGTTGAAAGAGACTGTCCTCTTGTTACTAAGGAAGACAGACACCATCCCGCAATAAGTGTCTCTATCCCATTAAACCTTACAAAGAAAGAAAACAGAGAAACTAAAGTATCTGGTTTCAACTTTAAGAAGGCTGATTTCAAAAAATTATACGTGGAACTGCACAAAATAAACTGGGGCTGTCTTTCGCAAATGAATGATATCAATAATATGCTATCCAACTTTTACAACATGATTAATAATGTATTTAGTATGTGTATTCCCCGTAAGAAACATGTTAATGGAAATTATCCGAGCTGGTTCACTTATAGTATAATTAGAAAAATAAAATCCAAATCATATCATCATAAAAAATGGAAAAGTGGAATAACTGCAAGCCTATATCATCGTGAAAAATTTCATGAGTTACGTAAACAGATAAAGACCGACATATCAATTGCGTATAAAACATTCATTCTAGAATCTGAACTTTCTATTCATAATGATCCGGGCCAACTTTGGAGTTTTGTCAAAAGCAAAACCAAGCATATGTCATCAACCTCCTTTACTTACAATGGGAAAGAACTAAATAAGGACAGTGAGATTGCTCAGGCCTTCGCGCATTACTTTCAATCTGTTTATAACAATGTATCAGCAAAATATGACGTAGACAGTTTTATATCTAACAAGACGGAATGCATTAGCCTATTGGACAACTTTCAACTTGGTGAAATTCAACTGCGAGAAATTGAAGTGGCTATAAAGGCACTCAAACCAAAAGCGTCATGTGGACCGGATGGTATTCCTCCTTATGTCGTCAAAGGCTGTATTGATATATTCAAGCATCCGCTCCATACTGTATTCAATATGTCCATAAGAACAGGCACTTTTCCAGACTTATGGAAAGAAAGTTTAGTGTGTCCAGTGCCAAAGTCTGGAAATAAAAGCGAAATACAAAACTTTAGACCTATAGCTATATTATCTCCTTTTGCCAAAATTCTTGAGAGTATTTTATATACACGAATTCTGAATCACGTTAAGCCAATTATATCTATATATCAACATGGTTTCTTACACAATAGGTCTACTGCAACAAACCTAGCAGTTGTAACAAATTTTATAGCAACGGAGTTAGACAAAGGTGGCCAGGTAGACGTTATTTATACCGATTTCAGTAAGGCATTCGATGTCGTTGATCATGATGTTCTAATGGCGAAATTAACAAGCCTAAACTTTTCAAAGTCGGCAATAGAATATATTGTATCGTATTTATGTAACCGGAAACAATCTATTCTATACAAGGGGCATGTCACCGAAAAGTTTGTTACTCTGTCTGGGGTTCCTCAAGGATCTCATCTGGGTCCTCTGCTATTTCTCCTACTTATTAATGAAATTCCACTCTTTATTGAAAACTCTGAGATTCTCCTATTCGCTGATGATCTCAAATTATATTCTAGAATTAATTCAACTGAAGACTGCATACAACTACAACAAGACCTACAGCGAGTCCAAACATGGTGCGATGACAACAAATTAGTAATAAATGTATCCAAGTGTAAATCTCTGTCTTTTACGAGAAAAAGAAATCCTATCACTTTTGACTATACACTGGAAAAAACTAAATTGTCTAAACCAAGTACTGTCAAAGATTTAGGCGTTATTTTTGATCCTGAACTAAATTTCAATCAACACATAGATATGATAACAAACAGCGCATATAGAAACTTAGGTTTAATTTACAGAATAGGGCAAGATTTCTCCAGTGAGACAACGTTTACAACACTTTATTTTACATATGTTATATCAAAATTAGAATATTGTTCTACAATATGGACCCCCAATAATAAAAAATACTCTCAAGAAATAGAAAACATCCAAACAAAATTCTTGAAAATGCTTACATACAAAAAAACTAATTATTATCCCAAATATTTTTCCTATAATGATCTAGTAAACAACTTTAATTTTGAAACTCTAGAAAAAAGAAGATGGATGTTGGACTTGTTATTCTTATACAAGTTATTAAACAATAAGATTGACTGTATGAAGTTGGTCTCGAAAATATCATTACGGATTCCCACTTGCAAAACCAGAGTAGAAAATACAGGGACATTTTATTGTGCAAAAGCCAGGAGCAATATATTATATAAATCCCCTATGTGGAGGCTGTGTAAATTATACAATGATATTGTAAATAAGCTTGATAAAGTGGATGTATTTAGTCTTTCAGAAAACAGGTTCAGATCATATGTGAAACAAGAAATTTTCTGTAGTAATAGTTAAGAAATTTATATATGTAACGTTTGCTGTATGTACACAACACTGTAATTGGGTATTAAGCCTGTTGTGTTGTATATTAAATAAATAAATAAATAAAATAAATCAATAAATAAGCTTTCCAGGCTGTCCAAGCTAATATTTTACCTTTACCCGCAAATTTAGATGTAGTGTCACTTCCCGTCAAAGCATAAAAAGCAAGTATTGTAGAGCTTTTCTCACTTCCCAGTGCCTTTGATATTGCTGTAGCATTGATGTAACGCATATGTTTTTCTGATCCATACAATACCCACAAACAATCACATTCCAACTTAGCTGCATGGTTGACTGCCAACACATACCACATCTGAGTTAACCATACAATCTTGTATATTTCGATACTCTTCTATTATATCATCTGCTGCATGTAGAAATATCTTTCTGTTTGCTTCATCTTAAGAACATGGTACTATTCGACTTTAATCCGCAGGTTGTGAACTAACAGCACTGTTTCCTTGAGTGACAACAACTTTCCCTGGATATTCTACTAAACTTACATATTTTGCCAATAAAAGAAATAATTCTGTTTTGTTTTCATCAACTTTAAGAAAGTCCTTCCAGCTTTTAGGCACCTTTATATCCGCTTCAACTTTTCTTCGAATGCCTGTTCCTCTCTTCTCATGAACACAGCTCTTCAAGCTATCTGGTTTATAGGTATCAAACACTACGTCAACAAGTTTCACTTGTCCTTTAAATCGACTTCTAATCATGTTTATGAACTTTTCGACATAGTCAGCAAACGAATCTGTAGCTTCGGGTGTCAGAAAGTGCACAATGACTGCACCATCAAGAATAATCATTTCAACATCAGGTCCAGCTTGATGAGGTTCATCACTATCTTCTTCACTGCAAGAAATAAGTTTTTCCAGGCAGGGTACTATGTCTGATTTACCTCCATACGGAATGCTTCCATTGCACTCTGCCAGTGACGGAGGAAATGATTGATGCTCATGACTGAAAAGCTGATAAAGATCGCCATCTCGAACTTGACATCCTATGTACACTCTAAGGAAAAGATTGCGGTCTTGTTTGACGGCTACAATTTGTCAGGTGGTTGTACATTTCGACCTAATTGGATAACTGAAAAGCCGAAATTTATTTTTTGTCAGAGTTTCATTCATATTAACTTCACAGTTTAATAGACGATCAATGAAGAATTGTGTGCTCTGTTCTCTTCCAGGTGTTTCCATGTTTCTATATGATTTTGTAACATTTTCGTCTGCAACCACACGTGAATCCAAGGTAACTAAATCTTGCGTACTGTCCAGAAAAGGATCTCCCACTTCTTTTATTGTTTCCACCAGGTTTCTAACATTCTTGATAAATCAAATGTGATTTGATGACACTTGTTCATGATGAATAGTTAAATCTGAGGAACTTGACAGGCTAATAATTTTTAAGAATTCCTCCACTCCTATTAACATTTCTGGCCCTGAGACCATCCATCTACGAAGTGCGTCTGGATTCTCTGTAATTTCTATAGCTCCTCCTTCGCCCTTAACAAGCGCATTATTATGTTCATGTGCTTCGTCAAAAGGCATGAAAGAAAAAGGTCTCGAAGTGTTATTTACTGTGAACTTCCCCTTGGAGAATTCTTCAAGAATAGTAGGGTGAGTTTCTTTAAGTCTTCTCATATCTCTGAGATAAACTGAAACAGCTCTAGCGTAGTTAGTATGATCCAAAGCAAAGAACAACCACACAATGTTTGATAAAGAACTCACATAACACTGAAAATCTCCTTCATGGACAGATCGATCCCATGTTAATATGTCAAGAATGACTTTCATTATAAAGTTCCAGAAGAAAAACTGGGGACTTTCCTTGCATCTAATTTCTGACCACTCATTGCTATCCTCTCTCGATTCAAGATATTGCTTGTAGCCGTCGCTCTTCAGTTTAAAAAGTGTGCATGCTGTTACTTGATAGGCACGAAGCGTCTTCTTTATGTGTACCACTTTCAGAAACGCGTCCGCAGACTCGGAAGTTGAAACTCTAGCTTGTTCTAGAGCAGTTTTCCAGGCACTTCCTTTGATAATGTCTCCAAGACATTTAAGAAAGGCCATCTTTATATATCTATTAGTCTGAAATTTCGTTTCATTTTAGCTGCAGTTCACTTCTGAAATAAAGAGTTCCTTCGTGGCTAAGCGGTTAGCGTACGCGCCTTTGGCGTGGGAGACCCGAGTTCGATTCCCGGCGGGAGCTCATGTGGTTCGAATTCCACGTTAATCAGTAGGTCCACGTCTCATATAGCCTCGCTGCTGAACGGGACGCTAAACTAAAAATCAACTCAACTCAACTTCTGAAATAAATCGAAAACAAAATTTGAGTTATACTGAAAGACGAAAAAAATAGCAGGCAAAAGAACTGTAAAACAACTAATAAAAATAAATAAATAAATCAAAATTTAAATTAAACATTTTACCACGCCAAGTGTCAAATGACCTTTATCAAGAGCATAAAAGTGAAAAATAGATTATAATTTTAAAATTAAAATGCATTAACATGTTAAACAATACAATTAAATGTTATTTTATATACACTGAGCGGCCATTTTAAATATGGCGGCTATCTCGACGAAATCACGTGATATTTTTTGGCTCCACCCCTAGAATTGTTTCTTATGATGTCTATAAGCCGTGTGTAAAATTTGACGCTTGTATCATAAATTGTACGATTCTTTGAGATTTTGTTACGGATCCTCCAGACTAAATAGTAAACAGTCACGCTAATAGTCATCGCTAGTAATGCTGCCTCTCTGAAGCGAATATATGCTACTAGCGTGCTGGCAAGTCAATGTGTCATGCCAATTCCTAATAGTAAACAGTCACGCTAACAGGCATCACAAGGAATGCTGTCTGTCTAAAGCGAATATATGCCACTAGCGTGACATGGGCGTGAGATGGGCATGACATGGGCACAACATCTGTCCGTGCTCCACTTTCACACTGAAAACTATGTTATAATACAATCATTCCCTTCCCTTCCCAAGCAAGATCGTATAAAACGAAAGTGCTGTACTTTAACCGATTACTGTACCTTGAGGGATATGTGCACGAAGAAGGTAAGGTGTTTGCCTCATATTAAGCCAGTCTGAGCATCGGAGATGGTACGTCCTCTGACTTTGAATCCGCAGGCTCGAGTGCGATAGAATTCACAGTACTTGTAGATCTCACTTCCGTAAAATCTCAACGGAGCGTGCCCCCTCTTTTGGCAATATACAAAAAGTATGTCAAAAACATGCGCGCCTTATGGGAATTTCTATTGTATTGTTGAGCTATTTTGGGGCATGTTCCCGCCGAGCTATAGACAATATTATTTATATGTGAAGGTCTTAGGCCACGAACTCTTCCCACACCAAATTGTATACGCGCGACGCAAACAGGAAAATTGATAATTTTCGCAACATCTCCTTTGTGTCGGAAAAGGGTTTGGGTACAAAACCTCGCGGCCAGAACCTCGCGGCCAGAACCTCGCGGCGACAACCTCGCGGACCAAAACCTCGCCTGGCCAAAACCTCGCCTCCCAAAACCTCGCGGCCCAAAATCTCGCCGGGCCGAAACCTCGCCTGGCCAAAACATCGCCGCCCAAAACCTCGCGGGACAAAATCTCGCCGGGCCAAAACCCCGCCTGGCCAAAACCTCGCCGCCTAAAACCTCGCTGGCCAAAATCTCGCGGGGCCAAAACCTCGCGGGCCAAAATCTCGCCGGGCCAAAACCTCGCCTTGCCAAAACCTCGCGCCCCAAAATATCGCCATACCCAAAATCTCGCCTGACCAAAATGTAAATGTTCCAACAGATGATAAGAATGACGGCATAAAAGACGCTGTTTCAGAAGAAGTATCACAGGTATTTAACCAAGTCCCACGATACCATATGAAAATTCTATTTCTGTATTAGAGGATTTCAATGTGAAGGTAGGGCGACAGGATGTTTTTAAACTGGTTATAGGGAAAGAAAGTCTGCATAAGGAAAGCAATGACAACTAACGGGGTTAGTTTCGTGAACTTTGGAACATCCAAAAACTTAAAATTTCAACAAAAATCTAATAATATTTATGAAAGTATGAAATAATATATGAGTTTTTACGACGTCCCTTGATTATGTCCTGTAGGTTAAAGGAGACGTAGATGACCAGGATGAAGGAAATGATCGAATAAAGAAAGTGGGAGGAAACGGGAATAACCCGAGAAAGCCCATGCACACGATGTTTTTGTATCTCCTTTTTCTTCTTCTTCTTCTTCTTCTTCTTCTTCTTCTTCTTCTTATTATTATTATTATTATTATTATTATTATTATTATTATTATTATTATTATTATTATTATTATTATTATTATTATTATTTGTAATGTGGAATTGCATATTAAGAAACTCATTGGGTAAATTTTAAAGAAAAGTTTCATTCGCGGCGAGGTTTTGGCCACGCGAGGTTTTGGGTGGCGAGGTTTTGGCAACGCGAGGTATTGGCCCGGCGAGATTTTGTCCCGCGAGGTTATGGGCGGCGAGGTTTTGGCCACGCGAGGTTTTGACCCGGCGAGATTTTGTCCCGCGAGGTTTTGGGCGGCGAGGTTTTGGCCACGCGAGGTTTTGGCCCGGCGAGATTTTGTCCCGCGAGGTTTTAGCCGGCGAGATTTTGGGCGGCGATGTTTCGGCCGCGAGATTTTGTCCGTATCCCCGGAAAAGACTTTGATGAACGCATGAATTATGTGGCTCATGAATTGGGCTAGAATACGGTTTCCGAACTGTGTGATCTTTTAATTTTCAGGGAATACAGCAGACCCCAGAAGAAATCGAACTTTATTACGTAGTTCATACCTGGCGGGATCATCGATTCGACTCGATATGTTTTCATGCTCGCTACTCAGCAATAATTGAACGACAGAATTTGTCCTTTAGTACAGATGATGTGCGACTTCGAATAAGTAAGTATGGTTTATTCTGGTTTAAAAAACTCCCTTGTAGGGAGATAAACATCCTCGTAGACTCTATACGCTTATAATATGTATTATAGTTATACGTCTATAAGCTTCTCAAAATTGACCATTTTTTAGTTCATCCAGATGTTCACAAAACGCCTGAACAGCTTGAACAATGGTTTGGTGCTGACATATTGGATAATTACGCCATTGAAGAGTAATCACTTCAGGGTCATACCACATGATCAACTAAATTGTCACGTAATCACTGACAGTAACGCTTCTTCTGAGCCTGATTACTTGGCTTATGGAGTACTAGGACATTACCTTCCACAGCAACACAGAGTGTTTCACGGTACTATATAACTACTCGTACAATGCAAATATTTCTTTATCCCATCTGTTTCGTAAAGCAAGTACACAATCGAATAATAATCAAATATTTTTAATTTCGTAGAGGTCTAAGACTATAATATCAGGTAGTCTAGAAGTGTTGAGCCTTTTGCGAACAAGGTAATGATCGAGTCCCAAATCTTCAGGTACGTAACTCGCAGCAGATGTGCAGAAATGGGATCCTTACAATCAGCGTAAGGTCTTGAAAATCAGTAAACTTCCCTCATATTACGCTGCATTTTACAATTCTAATTCGATAAAGACGAAAATGCCGCGCACCCAGTGAAGAAATTTGTGCTCTTTATCGTCAAGATACGTTATTAAAAGCAACAGTCAAAAGATGATTCAATAGTTTTCGTTCAGTATACTTCGATGTCCAAAATGCTCCTCACAGTGAGCGACCAGTCACACAAAAAGTGAACGATATTCTGATGAAAATCGAGTAAGACCGACATGTAAGTAGTCATGGCATTAGCAGGAACCTAAATGTCAATCATCAAATAATGTTAAAACAATTGGACAAAGTTGGCTACAAAAATAAACTCGATACTTGGTATCACATGATATGATACAAAACATTTACTCGATCGAATTTCTATCTGCAAATATCTACTGAAAGACAACAGCCATTTCGAAAGAGATTGACCACGAGTGATGAAAAGTGTATAACTAAAGACGACAATGTAGTAAAGGTCTGCACATTGTAATATATGTAACATATGTAATTTCTGGCCCGGGCCGGACTCGGGCCGTAATTAAAAAAAAAAAAACATATTTCTCGAGCCTTTTCGGGCCTAACTTTGTAAATATACTGTACAACGATATATATTGCACCGTTCTTTCTGCAGAACTTTAAAGCACAACTGCAAAATTAAACCTATAATTGCTGCAATTAAAAAACAATTCTGCATTAATTATTAAGTTTCTGTAATTCGGGGTTATTTCGAGCTCATTTGATTATCACACGAGCTCGGGCCGGGCTCCGGCCTAAATGCTAAAACATATTTCGGACTTGGGTCGGGCTTGACATTGTAAATTCATGGGGCCGGACCGGGCTCGGGCTAAAAATACCGGCCCGCAGACCTCTACAATGTGCGTAAAAGATTGAGGCCACATAGCCTGTAACAAAGTCTTTATAGATTCTCAGGTAGGTTATACTGTCCATTTGGTTGGTGGATCTGGTGCCTCTCAATAGCAATGTACTTGGACGTACGCTGTCGACAATTAGCATGAGTGTACCTAGAAGTTCAAAAGAAATGACTAGAACTGGTCAACAGAAAGCGTTTCGTATATTATGCTGAGAGTGCCGGACGGCATACACCATTCAAGACCCATCAGAAAATGAAAGCCGTATAATCCGAATTTCATACTGTTCAACTATCATTTGTTTCGGTTTCTGCATAACTCCCTAAATGATTTTACGTCGGAAAGAATGCTGTGATACCACGTTTTTTTTTTTTTTTTTTTTAATTTTTTGATCAGAAATCAGAGAAGTTCCAAAGGGACGGGATTATAGTATTGCCTGAAAAATTGGAGAAGGTCATCAAACCAAATGGTTTATATATGGTTGTATAATGTTATTTTCAAATCGTAATAAATATATTGAATCGCTGAATGGATAAAGGAGAAATTCCAGGAATGAAGTAGAATATTTCGTGATAATAATTTCTGTATAAGTAAATATTCGATCTCATTTTATGCTATTGGTACTTCTATTTTAGGAAATGAACAATCTTAACTTACCTACAAAAGTTCCATACAAATACTTTTGCATAAGTAGCTGAATTTCTGCTAAAATGTTTGCTTTCTAGTTTTCCAAAATTAAGGTTTTTTTAGGATGATCTGCTTTCTTCAATCACAGCATCAAATTTTGCGCCCAAAGGCTCAATAAATTTTAGAAAATCTGATAGATTACTTTCTTCAATTATGATTATGTAGTGGAATTTGTAGTAAAGTTATTTGGTACCGGTTAAATGGATGTTAGTGGCACTCATCATTCTCTGACGCAAAGAGAAACCGAATATCTGTTTCATTGCAACCTGTTCAACAAAATGCTCTTATAGTTTGACATTTTCCTCTTTTCACCCCTTCCGATGTTATTATTTATTATATCGGCATCTGTAGCTTTATTTACGGACATCATTCTTTCTCTGACTAAAATGCATGTAGCAACCTTAGAAGATATATTGATTTTTGCTTTTTAAAACAGCGTTGTTAGTAGGTATTTACTCTCTAGTATTGCCAACGGCGGCTGAAAGCACTAACTCATTCATTGAAAACCAAAGGTAAAAGAAATGTGGTTCAGTGTCGTTTATAGTGGATTCAGAACGAACAATTCGAGCAACAGAAGAACACGCTCATAGTTATATGGTTATCGTACACGCGTTCGCCTTTGGAGACCTGGGTTCGATTCCCGGTGGAAGCTCACGTGAATAAGATCCTACCTTAAGTTGGAAATTCATGTTTCGTATACTCTCGCTGCTGCAAAAGGCGCTAAAAGTCCAAATTAATCAACTAATTAATCAGAGAATAGAACAGAAAGACAATACCTTTAAGGGGAAAAAAGTTGTCACTCGGTTGTTTTATTTCTGCTAGATAATCTTTAAATACTATTCAGTTATATTTGAATGCAATCTAGTGGTTCTTCTAATCAATTACACTGAAAGAAACCAAGTCCAGATTTAAGGAGAAAACGATGATAATATGCCTTCTGTTGGGAACACCATAACAAGATGGTGGCGTCAATTGTAATACTGGGTGAAACACCCATATTTCCTGTGACGACGTACTTCAGTCAGGGGCGGATCCAGGACCGATTTCTGGAGGGGGGGCGGTGGGTTATAATACTGCTACTTTTAAGGGCACAAAACTTTGGAATATGTTTTATTTATATATATAAAATAAGAAAGTTTTTCTCTTCTGGGGGGGCAATCGCCCCTCCTGGATCCGCCCCTGACTTCAGTAAGTGAGAGCGGTGCTTATTGTTTTAATAGGAGTAATTGGTACTCTCACTTACTGACGTGAAATAAGGGTGTTTCAACCAGTATTACTATGGACACCACCATCTTGTTATGGTGTTCCCAACAAAAAGCATATTAACCTCGTTTTCTCCTTAAATCTGAACTTCTTTGTTTTCAAAGCAGTTGGCAACACTTTCTGTCAATTATATTTGCTACATTTGGAGCAGAAATTCTTTTTCCGGGCTGTATTTATCAAAAAAGTATATACCGGTATAATCTTTTGTGTTTAAATTAGCCTACAACAACACATATTTTCAACGTAGCATGATAATAAATATCATACTCATTGTAGATGAAGCCAATTTGCTTACAATCAAGAAAGCTCTGCGGACTCAGTTATTTTATTTGCCATGTTATAGTATGATATTAAAAGGCAGTGTAAAAAAAAAATAAGAGGAAAAAGAAGACGAAAGGAGGGAAAAATATCTTAAATACACTCTACTTAAAATTTTTCTACGAGAAAGAAGTCATTAAATTATGATTCAACTCACCATTACGAGAGCCTTTTCCTAAATATGCTCTTATTAAAAAGATATATTTTTCATGGCCTTTAAGAGAAGTGAACTCCAAACATACAAGGCTTGCTTTCTAAGTATGCTTTTGCATATTAAATAAAGAAAAAGATAGCTGTCAACATGAGTTTAGCAGCTAAAAGCAGTAATTTTGAGTTAACAGGAAGAGTTTTTTTTTTTTTTTTTTTTAATCTTATTCTTAAGCTTCATGGAAAGAATCAACAAATACAAATTTAGTACCTTCTGATATAAACGCAAAATGACCTCGAACATTTAGGGAAGGGCAGAGATAGTTTTAAAAGACACGCTGCTTTTTAAAAGTAATATTCTATGTTCTAATGTAAGACGAATGTTTACAGTACGTCTTATGAGCTCGCTAATCGTAAATTTATAGTAAGTATCCTCTGGAGAATAAAATATGAAGTGGTTATTCGCAATCTACTCCCGTATATACTCCTTGGACTTATATGAGGTATGTTCAAAAAGTATTGAACCTTATTTTTCCTGCGTAAACCAATGAAGTGCGGGAGACTTTCTTGATTGTGGATATAGAGGGGACACTCATGCGCAGTTGTAATTTTTTTCCCGCCCTCAGAAAGCGTCAGTCGGCCAACAAGTGAAGACGTTAGTGTACGGTCGTCAGATTTAAGATTTTTTTTTTTTTTTTTTTTGTAAAATGACAGGAAAACTTAAGCAGCCATATAGCATCAAATTTCGCCAAAAGCTTGACGATACGCAAGCGGAAATCATTCAATCTCGTAGGTACATTCAATTTTGAACAAGAATTTATGCCTGAGGATTGTATCCGCGAAATTTATTCAAGGTTTCATTGTAAAATAGAACATTCCTGTGTGTCGTCAAACTCCCTACTCACCCGACATGGCTCCGTGTAACTTTTGGTTATTTCCAAAGCTGAAAATGCCACTAAAAAAGGATCCGATTTGAGTCAAAAGAATATATCATGCGGAATGCGAAGGCACGGTTACTCACCATTCCAAAACTGCCTCCCAGAAGTGTTCCCAACAATGGCTGGAGCGCTGGGATATTTGTAATTTGTAATTTCGTGAAAGATTGTATTCGTCTCGCCTATGTAGCTCTTCTACTGACAAAGAATGCATTCACGAACCAATTAACAAATGCTCAAAAGTACTTCCTTTTCTTTTTCTTTATCTCAAAACGAGGTGAAAGTAATCAGTGCTTTATGATTCGGGACCCACGTGCCACCTCTACATTCTTTTCTTATCACACAAATATTACACACAAATGATCCATTAGGAAATAAGTCATGTAAAGAGTAGGATGACTTAATATTAACATGGAAGTATTAGATTTACTCGTAATTTCCTAAATAAAAAATAACTGAATATTACATAAATATTTTAAGTAGTGTAACACTTCGATAGTATCACAAAATAGCTTAGACTTAAACCATCAAATCATGTAATGACATAGAAAGAGAGTTTGACGTCAAACCTTCATTTTGCCTTATTTACTATATATAGGGTGTTCCGGGAGGAAGCCGACAAAATCCATATATGTGTTCGGTACAACAAGCTACAAGAAAAGTTTATGTTGCACTTCCCTGAGAAGTACCTAGTTTCGGAGATATATGCAGTTTTAGACAATTGAGTGATAATTTTGCCAAGTTGGCTACACTGCAACCATCAACAAACAAACTCAGTCCATGTGTTCTTTACATCGAGACAAAAGAAAAAAATTATTTTAAATTTGCTAAGAAATGCCTAGTTTCGGAGATACATGCACTTTAGGTATTTTAGTGATAGTGACGCCAGATTGGCTATACTGCGACAATCAGCAAGCGCAGTCATAGTGTTATATATATATATATATATATATATATATACCGAAACAAGAAACATGGGTATGTTTATCTTAGGATGTGTATGCAATACTTTTCTCTTATTTCCATGTAAAGAAGATGTTGACTGTAGTAGTAGAAAATGGATCGATCTGGGCCAACCTGGAACATATGAGGCCAACCTAGGCCAACTCACGAGCCCCTGGGAAATTGAGCACCTTACACCGTGAGCCCACGGTCTTTTACGACCTCCATTTTAGGGGTGAATTTATTCCCTTTTATGACCACTTTTTAGGGGTGTATTCGTTCTCTTTTACGACCCCCATTTTAGGGGTGAACTCGTTCCCTTTTATGAGCACTTTTCCAACCCCTATGTTAATTACGAACACGTAGAAGAGAAGATAACACATAACACTACGTAACACACAGCAGAACAGATAACACATAAGAGTACGTAACATAACAAGGGTGTACTCGTTCTCTTTTATGAGCATATTTTTCAACCCCTATTTTAACATAGGAGATAACACATAAGATTACGAACACATAGAAGAGAAGATAACACATAACACTACGTAACACACAGCAGAACAGATAACACATAAGAGTACGTAACATAACAAGGGTGTACTCGTTCTCTTTTATGAGCATATTTTTCAACCCCTATTTTAACATAGGAGAGAACACATAAGATTACGAACACATAGAAGAGCTGATAACACATAGCACTATTTTAACATAGCAGAACATAAGACTACGTAACATAGCAAGGGTGGACTCGTTCTCTTTTATGACCATATTTTCCAACCCTTATTTTAACATAGCATAAGACTACGAACACATAGCAGAGATGTATTCGTTTTCAACCCCGTAGCATAAGACTATGTAACATAGCAGTTAGGAACACATAGTAGAGCAGATAATAAACACAACAACCTCCATTTTAGGGGTGAATTTATTCCCTTTTATGAGCATATTTTCCAACCCCTATTTTAACATGACAGACTACGAAACATGGCGGACACAGCACAGGGGGTGTATTCATTTTCTCCACCCCTAATTGAACATAGCAGAAATTACACTGAGACTACGTAACACACAACAACCTCCATTTTAGGGGTGGACTCGTTCTCTTTTATAATTACTTTTCCAACCCCTATTTTACCATAGCAGAAATTACATAAATTTTTTTTAACCCCTATTTTAAGACAATGAATACCTATGTAACATAGCGATTCGATACGCTCTTTGAACCGATTTGGATGAAACACGGCATATGCGGGTTTTCGGACACGCTGATTACGAATATCATACATTTAGCAATAGGTCATCAGGTACTACATGTCCCGAAATTAGTGGTCATCGAGGTCAAAGGTCAAAATACTTAAAACCGAATAACTCGAAAACGAAGCAACGTATTGAGGTGCTGTTTCCAACTCTAGTAATAAATCATCAACTAGTGCAAGTTCCAAAATAGTGACCATCGAGGTCAAAGGTCAAAATACTTAAAACCTAATAACTCAGAAACGGAGCCACATATTGAGATGCTCTTTCCACATTTAGTAATTGGTCATCAAATACTACAAGTTCCAAAAATAATGACCATCGAGGTCAAAGGTCAAAATACTTAAAACACAATAACTCGAAAACGGAGCAACGTATTGAGGTGCTGTTTCCAAATCTAGTAATAGATCATCAACTACTCCATGTTCCAAAATACTGACCATCGAGGTCAAAGGTCAAAGTACTTAAAACCTAATAACTCGAAAACGGAGCAACGTATTGAGGTGCTGTTTCCAAATCTAGTAATAGATCATCAACTACTACAATTCCAAAATAATGACCATCGAGGTCAAAGGTCAATATACTTAAAACCTAATAACTCGAAAACGGAGCAACGTATTCAGGTGCTGTTTCCAAATCTAGTAATAGATCATCAACTACTACATGTTCCAAAAGTGATGACTATCGAGGTCAAAGGTCAAATATTTAAGCTTTAATAACTTTAAACAAAGCCTGTGTGACCTATTCAGTTTTGTACCAAGCAGAGAGAAGTGAAGAAGGAATAAATTTGAGTGGCTTATTTACTTTTGTATTAATGAGAAAGAAATCAAAGAAACACAATTTTATCTAGCGCAGACTTTCCGTACCTTTTTGGGCTATTCAAATGGATTAACAAGAAAGAAAGCAAAGATATGCCATATTAACTAGCTATGTATTATTTAAGCAAAACGAAGGGCTACATTTGAGAAAGCAAACATGGACCATTTTACTCAAATTTGGATGGAGTATTTATCTTTGTATGAACCAAAAAAATGAAGGTTCAATATTTCTATACAATTTTGTACTACCCAAATAAACGAAATTTTATTTTTGTACCAATCACAAGAAAATCAAAGAAGGGTCATTTTATACCTTTTTGTGCTATTCAAATAATAGAGGGAACAAATTTCAGTGGTCTATTTTATTTTTGTACCAATCAGAAGAAAAGCAAAGATATGCCATTTTAACTAGCTGAGAATTTTAAATCATCTTGTATTATTTAAACAAACGAAAAGATAAATTTTGTACCAACGAGAAATGCCATTTTATACCATTTTGTATTACTCCAATAAACGAAGGAATACCAGAAAAAAATAAGTGAAGAATGAATAAAATTTAGGTGGATTATTTTCTTTTGTACCAACTGGAAAATAGAAGAAGAGCTACTTTAACTAGCTCATTATGTACTGTTTAAACAAACGAAAATTGACCATTATGTAACTTTTGAAATACTGAAATGTTCTATTTTTGTATCAATCAGAAAAAAACCGAAGAAGGATCATTTTAACAAGTTCATAATTTCTGTAACGAAAGAATAATTTCGATGTTCTACTTTTTATACCAACAAGAAAAAATGAACTAGCTGAATATTTTATATCATACGAAAGAATAAATTTAAGTGACCTATTCAATTTTGTATCAATGAGAAATACCATTTTAACTGGCTCAGAATTTTACTACTCAAATAAACAATGGAGTATTTAGTTTTGTACCACCGAGAAAAACAAAGAAATTGCACCATTTTGGAGTATTCAAATAAACAAAGGACTTATAATTTGTGTCAACACAAAATCAATTAAACGAAGTAATGCATTTGAGTGAGTTATTTAATTTGAAAAACCGAAGCAGGATCATCTTATACCATTTTGTATTATTTCAACAAACAAAGGAATAAGCAAAAAAAGGATTATTTTATATCATTTTAAACTAGTCTAATAAACGAAGGCATAAATATGAGTGAGCTATTTAATTTTGTACGAACCAGAAAAAACCGAAGAAGGGCCATTTTAACTAACTGAGAATTTCTGTACCTTTTTGTACTATTTAAACAAACGATGGGATAAATTTGAGTGACCTGTTTTTTGTACTAACCAGAAAAATCGAAGGTCAAAGTACTAACCAGAAAAATCGAAGGTCAAAGTACTAACCAGAAAAATCGAATACCTTTATACTAGCCCAATGAACGAAAGAACAAATTTGGGTGTTCTACTTTTTTATACCAAACAAAGAAGAACCATTTTAACTTGCTGAGTATTTTATACCATTTTGTACTACTCAAATAAACGAAAGAAAAAGCGAAAAGAGTCCTTTTTAACTAGCGCAGAATTTCTGTAACGCAAAATATAATTTGGATGGAGTAACAAGAAAGAAAGCAAAGATATGCCATATTAACTATTTAAATAAACGAAGGGATAAATTTAAGTGATCTATTCCATTTTGTACCAAGGAGAAATGCCATTTTTATCTAGCTTAGAATTTCTAGTGCATGTTGTATTATTTAAACAAAACGAAGGGCTAAATTTGAGAAAGCGGACATGAACCATTTTACTCAAATTTGGATGGAGTATTTAGCTTTGTATGAACCAAAAAAAGTGAAGAAGGACCATTTTAACTAACTCAGATCTTTATACCATTTTGTACTACTTTTTGTACCAATCAGAAGAAAATCAAAGAAGGGTCATTTTAACTAGCCAAGCAGAAAAAAGGAAAGAATTAACACTTTGTACTAATCAAGTAAACGAAGGTATAAATTTGTACTAACCAGAAAAGGAGAAGAAGGATCAGCATTCTATATTTTTTGTGCCATTTATTGGGGTGTTCTATTTCCTTTTATACCAACGAGAACCATTTTTAACTGGCTTAGAATTTTATGCCTTTTTGTAAAATTTGTATCAAACCGAAAACAGCAAGGAAATACCATTTTAAATAGCTGAGCATGTTATAGAATTTTTGTGTTTTTGGTCTACCCAATTTCTTGACCATGTTGTACTATTTAAACAAACGAAGGAATAAATTTGTGTGACCTATTCACTTTTATAGCAAGCAGAAAAAGGAAAGAATAAATTTGAGTGGCTTAAGCAAAGAAGGTCAATTTATACCTTTTTGTTCTATTAAATTTGAGTGGCCTATTGAAGAATGAATAAATTTTGTTTGCAATTAAAAAAGCGGAGAAGGTCTACTTTCTGTACAAACCAGAGAAAAACAAAGAAAGACCATATTCTGCTATTCAAACGAAGGAAGGAATAAATTTGTCTAACCTATTCACTTTCATACCAACCATGAAGGTCCATTATACCATTTTGTATTACTCTATTTCATTTTTGTAACAATTAGAAGAAAACAGCTCATAATTTTATACCTTTGTTGTGTTACATTTTGTATATTTTTGTGTCATCCAGAGAACAATTTAAATTGACTTTCCCTGACAATTGAGTTGCCAGAATCCAATGTTAGTTATCTATTAAATTCTTAATATTACAGTACTACAAATTGATCCAGTTAACAGTTTAAGTTCTTCTATTCTTACATAATCAAATGCATATGATACAGTGGGCTCAGTGTTCATTTACAGAATTAAATAATGGTTCATATTTCTCTAAAAACAATTCTACTATTTTGTTAATATAATAATCACACTCTATAATGTATTCATATACCAGATTAAATTTGTTCTCCAAAGTATAAGTGTTCTTAATATTACAACCTTTAAAATGCTTCTTTAAATAAAGTTTATAGATTTTCTCTCTCATTTCACGATTAATTAAGATCGTCCACACCTTTTGTAATAATTCGTAATCATACTGCAGCAAACAGTTGTGATCTTTTTCATTTTCATTATGTTTAAAACATGCTTCACATAATAATACTGAATTTGGTGTATACTCATTAAATAATTGTATAACACATGTATCAGTAATACTTTCACTAGTACACTCGCACTCATTAGCTTCCAGTTCAAAACAGGTAATATTTGAAACACTGTCATCATCACTTTCCGGGAGTATTTCATCATTATATCTATTATAGCGTCTAAAATAGTACACATATTCTATTTCCTGTGTTGGATATATGATTCTCACTTTATCACGTAATTCATCTGGCAAATCGGGGTCAGACGGGTGAATTAACAGTATAGGTTTTTCGTGTTCACGCTGAATTTCTTTTTCTCTAGGTGAAACATAAACAATTTCTATGCTAGTCATTTTTTCTGCTCTTCAGCAAAACCCAATCAAATAAATAATTTTATATATCTACAATAAAAACATTCTATGCATTCTCCGTGTTTAATAATATGTTTTCAAGGCAATATAACATCATGATGTATGTTCTATTATTTTCCAAATATACTCCATAAACTTATATTCCATTATAATAAAATACATTAATGCAAAAATATATATTTGTCTTTTTGAACTTAGACGAGGAAGGAAAGTCTAAAAAAATAATTGAATCGTTGAGCAATAGGCAGTACCGTAGGACCCACACTATACTAGCAATACAACTGTTAGGTAACGCATTCGTAACATTGTTTAAATATCTGCAGCAACATGGAACTTTGAAAACTTCTCTTACTTTGATATAATCTCTTCTTCTGCTGTGATTCAAAATGGACAAGTATGCTGTTATGATTTGTCGTCATTCATCAGTTTTCTTTAGAACGTTTTAGTCTCTTAATAACGCTAATTGCTATGTAGTCTCTTCTAAAGAATTAAGTTAAAATTCAATGTATAACGCAACTCTGGTTGGTTAAATCTTACGTTCAAATATGTAGTTAATGACCAGAAAAATTGAGACTTCAGTGTAACACCACAAAGGTATAAAATTCTGAGCTGTTTTCTTCTAATTGTTACAAAAATGAAATAGAGTAATACAAAATGGTAGAATGGACCTTCATGGTTGGTATAAAACTAAAAGGGGCTTTGCTATAAAAGTGAATAGGTTAGACAAATTTATTTCTTCCTTCGTTTGAATAGCAGAATATGGTCTTTCTTTGTTTTTCTCTGGTTTGTACAGAAAGTAGACCTTCTCCGCTTTTTTAATTGCAAACAAAATTTATTCATTCTTCAATAGGCCACTCAAATTTAATAGAACAAAAAGGTATAAATTGACCTTCTTTGCTTAAGCCACTCAAATTTATTCTTTCCTTTTTCTGCTTGCTATAAAAGTGAATAGGTCACACAAATTTATTCCTTCGTTTGTTTAAATAGTACAACATGGTCAAGAAATTGGGTAGACCAAAAACACAAAAAGCTATAACATGCTGAGCTATTTAAAATGGTATTTCCTTGCTTTTTTCGGTTTGATACAAATTTTACAAAAAGGCATAAAATTCTAAGCCAGTTAAAAATGGTTCTCGTTGGTATAAAAGGAAATAGGACACCCCAATAAATGGCACAAAAAATATAGAATGCTGATCCTTCTTCTCCTTTTCTGGTTAGTACAAATTTATACCTTCGTTTACTTGATTAGTACAAAGTGTTAATTCTTTCCTTTTTTCTGCTTGGCTAGTTAAAATGACCCTTCTTTGATTTTCTTCTGATTGGTACAAAAAGTAGTACAAAATGGTATAAAGATCTGAGTTAGTTAAAATGGTCCTTCTTCACTTTTTTTGGTTCATACAAAGCTAAATACTCCATCCAAATTTGAGTAAAATGGTTCATGTCCGCTTTCTCAAATTTAGCCCTTTGTTTTGTTTAAATAACACAACATGCACTAGAAATTCTAAGCTAGATAAAAATGGCATTTCTCCTTGGTACAAAATGGAATAGATCACTTAAATTTATCCCTTCGTTTATTTAAATAGTTAATATGGCATATCTTTGCTTTCTTTCTTGTTACTCCATCCAAATTATATTTTGCGTTACAGAAATTCTGCGCTAGTTAAAAAGGACTCTTTTCGCTTTTTCTTTCGTTTATTTGAGTAGTACAAAATGGTATAAAATACTCAGCAAGTTAAAATGGTTCTTCTTTGTTTGGTATAAAAAAGTAGAACACCCAAATTTGTTCTTTCGTTCATTGGGCTAGTATAAAGGTATTCGATTTTTCTGGTTAGTACTTTGACCTTCGATTTTTCTGGTTAGTACTTTGACCTTCGATTTTTCTGGTTAGTACAAAAAACAGGTCACTCAAATTTATCCCATCGTTTGTTTAAATAGTACAAAAAGGTACAGAAATTCTCAGTTAGTTAAAATGGCCCTTCTTCGGTTTTTTCTGGTTCGTACAAGATTAAATAGCTCACTCATATTTATGCCTTCGTTTATTAGACTAGTTTAAAATGATATAAAATAATCCTTTTTTGCTTATTCCTTTGTTAAAATAATACAAAATGGTATAAGATGATCCTGCTTCGGTTTTTCAAATTAAATAACTAACTCAAGTGCATTACTTCGTTTAATTGATTTTGTGTTGACACAAATTATAAGTCCTTTGTTTATTTGAATACTCCAAAATGGTGCAATTTCTTTGTTTTTCTCGGTGGTACAAAACTAAATACTCCATTGTTTATTTGAGTAGTAAAATTCTGAGCCAGTTAAAATGGTATTTCTCATTGATACAAAATTGAATAGGTCACTTAAATTTATTCTTTCGTATGATATAAAATATTCAGCTAGTTCATTTTTTCTCGTTGGTATAAAAAGTAGAACATCGAAATTATTCTTTCGTTACAGAAATTATGAACTTGTTAAAATGATCCTTCTTCGGTTTTTTTCTGATTGATACAAAAATAGAACATTTCAGTATTTCAAAAGTTACATAATGGTCAATTTTCGTTTGTTTAAACAGTACATAATGAGCTAGTTAAAGTAGCTCTTCTTCTACTTTCCAGTTGGTACAAAAGAAAATAATCCACCTAAATTTTATTCATTCTTCACTTATTTTTTTCTGGTATTCCTTCGTTTATTGGAGTAATACAAAATGGTATAAAATGGCATTTCTTGTTGGTACAAAATTTATCTTTTCGTTTGTTTAAATAATACAAGATGATTTAAAATTCTCAGCTAGTTAAAATGGCATATCTTTGCTTTTCTTCTGATTGGTACAAAAATAAAATAGACCACTGAAATTTGTTCCCTCTATTATTTGAATAGCACAAAAAGGTATAAAATGACCCTTCTTTGATTTTCTTGTGATTGGTACAAAAATAAAATTTCGTTTATTTGGGTAGTACAAAATTGTATAGAAATATTGAACCTTCATTTTTTTGGTTCATACAAAGATAAATACTCCATCCAAATTTGAGTAAAATGGTCCATGTTCGCTTTCTCAAATGTAGCCCTTCGTTTTGCTTAAATAATACATAGCTAGTTAATATGGCATATCTTTGCTTTCTTTCTTGTTAATCCATTTGAATAGCCCAAAAAGGTACGGAAAGTCTGCGCTAGATAAAATTGTGTTTCTTTGATTTCTTTCTCATTAATACAAAAGTAAATAAGCCACTCAAATTTATTCCTTCTTCACTTCTCTCTGCTTGGTACAAAACTGAATAGGTCACACAGGCTTTGTTTAAAGTTATTAAAGCTTAAATATTTGACCTTTGACCTCGATAGTCATCACTTTTGGAACATGTAGTAGTTGATGATCTATTACTAGATTTGGAAACAGCACCTCAATACGTTGCTCCGTTTTCGAGTTATTAAGTTTTAAGTATATTGACCTTTGACCTCGATGGTCATTATTTTGGAATTGTAGTAGTTGATGATCTATTACTAGATTTGGAAACAGCACCTCAATACATTGCTCCGTTTTCGAGTTATTAGGTTTTAAGTACTTTGACCTTTGACCTCGATGGTCAGTATTTTGGAACATGGAGTAGTTGATGATCTATTACTAGATTTGGAAACAGCACCTCAATACGTTGCTCCGTTTTCGAGTTATTGTGTTTTAAGTATTTTGACCTTTGACCTCGATGGTCATTATTTTTGGAACTTGTAGTATTTGATGACCAATTACTAAATGTGGAAAGAGCATCTCAATATGTGGCTCCGTTTCTGAGTTATTAGGTTTTAAGTATTTTGACCTTTGACCTCGATGGTCACTATTTTGGAACTTGCACTAGTTGATGACCTATTACTAGAGTTGGAAACAGCACCTCAATACGTTGCTTCGTTTTCGAGTTATTGGGTTTTAAGTATTTTGACCTTTGACCTCGATGACCACTAATTTTGGGACATGTAGTACCTGATGACCTATTGCTAAATGTATGATATTCGTAATCAGCATGTCCGAAAACCCGCATATGCCGTGTTTCATCCAAATCGGTTCAAAGAGCGTATCGAATCGCTATGTTACATAGGTATTCATTGTCTTAAAATAGGGGTTGAAAAAAATTTTTTATGTAATTTCTGCTATGGTAAAATAGGGGTTGGAAAAGTAATTATAAAAGAGAACGAGTCCACCCCTAAAATGGAGGTTGTTGTGTGTTACGTAGTCTCAGTGTAATTTCTGCTATGTTCAATTAGGGGTGGAGAAAATGAATACACCCCCTGTGCTATGTCCGCCATGTTTCGTAGTCACTGTCTTGTTGAAATAGGGGTTGGAAAATATGCTCATAAAAGGGAATATATTCACCCCTAAAATGGAGGTTGTTGTGTTTATTATCTGCTCTACTATGTGTTCGTAACTGCTATGTTACATAGTCTTATGCTAAGGGGTTGAAAACGAATACACCTCTGCTATGTGTTCGTAGTCTTATGCTATGTTAAAATAAGGGTTGGAAAATATGGTCATAAAAGAAAACGAGTCCACCCTTGCTATGTTACGTAGTCTTATGTTCTGCTATGTTAAAATAGTGCTATGTGTTATCAGCTCTTCTATGTGTTCGTAATCTTATGTGTTCTCTCCTATGTTAAAATAGGGGTTGAAAAATATGCTCATAAAAGAGAACGAGTACACCCTTGTTATGTTACGTACTCTTATGTGTTATCTGTTCTGCTGTGTGTTACGTAGTGTTATGTGTTATCTTCTCTTCTATGTGTTCGTAATCTTATGTGTTATCTCCTATGTTAAAATAGGGGTTGAAAAATATGCTCATAAAAGAGAACGAGTACACCCTTGTTATGTTACGTACTCTTATGTGTTATCTGTTCTGCTGTGTGTTACGTAGTGTTATGTGTTATCTTCTCTTCTATGTGTTCTCTCCTATGTTAAAATAGGGGTTGAAGAATGTGCTCATAAAAGAGAACGAGTACACCCTTGTTATGTTACGTACTCTTATGTGTTATCTGTTCTGCTGTGTGTTACGTAGTGTTATGTGTTATCTTCTCTTCTATGTGTTCGTAATTAACATAGGGGTTGGAAAAGTGCACATAAAAGGGAACGAGTTCACCCCTAAAATGGAGGTCGTAAAAGAGAACGAATACAGCCCCTAAAAAGTGGTCATAAAAGGGAATAAATTCACCCCTAAAATGGAGGTCGTAAAAGACCGTGGGCTCACGGTGTAAGGTGCTCAATTTCCCAGGGGCTCGTGAGTTGGCCTAGGTTGGCCTCATATGTTCCAGGTTGGCCCAGATCGATCCATTTTCTACTACTGACTGTGTTTGTTTGATGATGAATACAGCGTAGCCAACCTGATCTCATTATCACTAAATTGTCTGCAACTGCCTGTATCTCCGAAACTAGCCACATCTCAGCAAAGTAGAAAATAAACTTTTTTCTCTTGTTTTAATGTGGGGAACATATGTATCAAGTTTGTGGGTTTCCTCTACGAACACCGTGTATTTACTTAAATAAATTAAATATTCAGAATGAACTATGTATTCAGATTATGTAAAATTGTTTAGGAAATAGACTTTGATTATAATGTATTAAATTGCAATATCAATCTTAAATAATATATTCGTATAATTGAAGTTTATTGCGTATCCTTAAACGTTGATAAATAAGATTTCTCTTTGTATTCACAATTATTTCATCTATTTTTAGTTTTTATACTGTGCTATAAAACATGGAATACTAGAAAGGTGTCAAGATCTAAGAATATCGATGAGATAGTGTTTCCCACAAGACGAGTAAAATGTATCGTCTCATCTTGATGCTCCTTTCGAAAGTGAGAAGTGCATTTTTAAATCTGAGACGGGGCAAGAAATATGTCAATTCTCGTCTCGTTTTTGAGACGAGATTAAACTTTCTTGTATTTTGAGGCAACGCTGTGTCTCACAGATTGGATTGCAGAGAAAAAATCGTATTTTTGTTCACTAATGAATTAATACTGGGAGTAAAAGAATGGAACCTTATGAGAAAGGGCGGTTCCTACGTGGACCCGTCATTAGTTAAGGATATGGAAATGAATGTCTGTAAATTAAGAAAAATATATTTCTTGGTTTTACAAGGAGAAAACGAGACGTATGTGACATGTAAAGAAACCGTAGGTTACATGCGTAAATCCTGTAGGTTATGGACTTAACGTACGATTGTAGATATCATCCTGCAGCAAACGTATAACTGAAAAAGTATATTTTATAATACTTTCCGTATAAGTGTTCCATCTATAGTACTTTCCCGTATGAAAGAAAGAACTGTGTATTTATACGTGTTTTATAATACTTTCCGTATAAGTGTTCCATCTATACGTACTTTTCGGTATGAAAGAAAGAACTGTGTATTTATACGTGTTTTATAATACTTTCCGTATAAGTGTTCCATCTATACGTACTTTCCCGTATGAAAGAAAGAACTGTGTATTTATACGTGTTTTATAATACTTTCCGTATAAGTATTCCATCTATACGTACTTTCCCGTATGAAAGAAAGAACTGTGTATTTATACGTGTTTTATAATACTTTCCGTATAAGTGTTGCATCTATACGTACTTTCCCGTATGAAAGAAAGAACTGTGTATTTATACGTGTTTTATAATACTTTCCGTATAAGTGTTTCATCTAAACGTACTTATGAGAAATTAATGAAATGCAGAAAGAGGGAGGAAACGGGATAACCCCAAGAAAACCCACGAGCACGGTGTTTGTCCACCACAAAGCCCACACGGCGCGATATGGGATCGAACCATGGACCCCAAGCACCGGAGAACGCTCTACCACTGACCCCGCGCCCCCATTAAAACCGCAGAAGAATTCCTGAGTATAGTGCAAGTACAAACTCCGGGTATTACTCTCGTTTTGTTGCCTGGAACTGAATTCGACGACTTCCGGAGTATGGGGAGGCCCATTTTATTACTTCAGAGAGCCTTCTTGATCAAAATCATAAAGAGAAAACAGTCAAGAAAACCTTTTATTCTTCATTTAATGAATGTGAACCACAAACAACATCAAATCATTGCACTTTTATTGTTCCCAGTGTTGCTAACTGTGACATCAAAGTTAACGAAAAAAATGAAATGAAATCTTTGAGTTTTACGTCCCACGATTATGCCGGTTAGGCTAAAGGAGACGGTGATGATGAGTAATGAATGAAATGGTGGAATGAAGAAAGTGGGAGGAAACGGAAGAACCCCGAGAAAACCCACGCACACGGTGTTTGTCCACCACAAAGTTCACTTGGCGGGGGCTGGGATCGAACCCGGGACCCCTAGCACCAGAGGTGAACGCTCTACCACTGAGCCACCGCGGCCCCCAAAGTTAACGAAACTTCGCTAATTTTAAAAGGCTGCAGTTAATTCATGAAGCATTGGTTGAGAATGGTATTTGGTGTGTTTATTACTCATGTAAAGTTGAATCATCTGACAAAATTTTAGAATTTTAAAAGATGGTGTTTTCGAGAAAATTGCGCCCAAAAATGGCGATTTTTGAAAATTTTACTATTTCTCGAATTTTTTGCGATAAAATGGTTGCACACAGAAGCGATACAATTTTTTTTCGGAAAGCGGGTAGCCAGGTCTTACCAACCCTGAAAATAGAATTTTAAAATTCGAACCAGAAGTGCTTGGAAAAAATTTGCAAACTTCGACTTTTCAGATAAATTGACGTTTATTTGTTAATTTATGTACAAAAAGATACGCATGCGCAAACCAAACTATAATAAAATATAGTTTATTTATATCCCTATGTACATATCAAAACAAGAATTATAACTCTACCTGTCTCCATAGCCGAATGGTGAGGCTCCGAAGTTGACCATTTTGCATGTCTTCTACAATTCATAAATTGTACTCCCCGTCCTTGATGGCCCATTACTTGGCGGGAAAATTTTTTTCGACAAAACAAAAAAATATGGGTCTCTTAAAAACATGTCTAGTTGCTATAAAAAAAAGTTTCAACAATATCTGAGATGGTGATGGTACAATTTTATATATATATATATTTTTTTTTGCCTGAGTTGAAATGGAAGGCACCACGTGTTTTATAATACTTTCCGTATAAGTGTTCCATCCATACGTACTTTCCCGTATGAAAGAAAGAACTGTGGATTTATACGTGTTTTATAATACTTTCCGTATAAGTGTTCCATCTATACGTACTTTCCCGTATGGAAGAGAGAACTATGTATTTATACGTGTTTTATAATACTTTCCGTATAAGTGTTCCATCTATACGTACTTTCCCGTATGAAAGAAAGAACTGTGTATTTATACGTGTTTTATAATACTTTCCGTATAAGTGTTCCATCTATACGTACTTTCCCGTATGAAAGAAAGAACTGTGTATTTATACGTGTTTTATAATACTTTCCGTATAAGTGTTCCATCTATACGTACTTTCCCGTATGAAAGAAAGACCTGTGTGTATATATATGTGCGGTAAGGATCTCACATATAAATGGACATATATTTGTACAATATACCGCTGACCGGATAATGAATTTCTCTCACTGCACTGTACACAATGTAATACAATAATATAGTAATACCATAGTAATATGATAACACAATAGTAATAGTACACTATATGTTTAAGACTTCACATTTGTCATTGATCGCGAGCTTCCACTTAATTTAAAGGGAGAAAGAGTGTTTACTTGAAAAGAAAGAATGAAAAAAAAACTTTTGTCGAGGACTAAACGTTCATGGACCTACCGTGTGTCGTTATTAATTTCAACAGCTTTATTGTATGAATGGGTGAGTCTATAGAAAGTAGGTCTATAGAAGTACCAAACTTGTGATTCTCTTATCTTCGTAATACAGCAGGCAGTAACGGTCGGCTTCCTTTCTCACTGTCCTTGGAACCATGGAATTGATGATGCGGATTAAAAAAAAGAACTGTCGTGTCAGAAGAAAAAAAAAAGATCGGTTGTTTAATTGATGTAGCATTGGTTACTCGGAGGAAAATTGTTGAAGTTAGAAGGCAATCAGCGCGAGAAATCTGCTAACTCTGCAGTCTGATTTCTGGGTAGGATATAGCTTTTTTTGTCTTCTCCAGTCTTGCGTCTGCTTGAAGTCGATAAACAATTCGATCATATGATGTTACTAGTCAGCGGAAAAGAAGAAGTTGGAGATGAAATATGAGAAGTAATTTTGAGGTGTTAGCAAGCAGATACGTTTTCTTTCCCATCGTCTCCTTTAATATATCTTCTATAAAGTGCACAAGTTTTGGAATGCCATTTCATCTTTTATGATGATATAACCTGAAAAAACTATATCAATAATTTGTCCGGTTTTTTGTAAATATCTTCAAGTTATAGTTTGAGTTACAACCTAATATGTTTTCTTACTTTATTAATAGGGTATTACTTAAGTACCACTGGGTACTAAGCATAGAGTCTTATCAATAAAATAAATTGTAAATCATTTCAATACCCTCAAACTGTCCAAGTCAATTACCGAATACAATTGCCTTTTCCGAATCTCAAAATTGCATGTTAATATTTTCAGTTTTAATGTCTTAAGTAAGCATTCGAATTTTCTCTCTTCAATTGTTCACATTTAAATGTTTATCACATACTTTTAGGATTAGGACCAGGAATATTTGATTCTTATGCTTTCGGTATCAATGGACATGTTAGCCCGTAAACGTTTGAGGCATGACGTCCTTCGGCGATCACACTATCCGAGGAAAGGGGAGGAAGAAGGGATTGGGGAAGGCAGAAGGGATTCAGGCTGCATTTGCCTGGCGTGAATGAGGAAAACCCTGGAAAATCTCACTTAGAATTACTCACCTGAAAAAACTTTTACACTTTTTCGACCGAGTGTCCCCATCGGGAATCGGACCCAGGACCGCTCACACCAAAGAAGATAGCGTTAGCGACTATGCTACGCGAGGCCATGTCGCACATTTTAATTTTAAAATCTTCCATAACCTAAAGTCTCGAGTACAAATCTAGAGGTCTTGCATGTCTAGAAATAGTTCGCCTACGGCCAATTCATCTGTTATCAAATGGATTGATAGTTAACATCTCACCTAAAGGGGAGACTTGGAAAAGAGTTTACCCTACTTGTTGAAAAAAAAAGTAGTGTGCATGAAACGGTGGTTAGATGTGTCGTTAATTTAGTGAAATGACAAACAAAAGAATTTCTAACTCGAATGAGAAGACAATTTTTATAACTAGTTCGAATAGGATTTCACTAATCAAATTTTATAATGCCAATTCACAAATATTTTTAATTATTTACTGTAAAGTAAGTGAACCAGATGTAGTGAAAGTTGCAGAGTTTATAGTACGGTTACCTGGGACTACTGTGTTTCTACCCAACACAACGTTGTTGTTGCAAGCACGTGTTTTCAATGACACTGTTCTTCTCAAAGGGATGTACCCATTAAATTTTCCATAAAACGACACACTGTATGTTAAGCTTGCCGATGCCTCATTCGTGTATTTTAAACTGATGTTCAGCTTTCGTTTCGTTTTCCGAACTCTCGGGGCATTTCAACTCATAAAATTTTAATTCATAAACAGACAGAATTCACCTTCTCCTAAACAGTCGCCATTTCTGACTAATAAGGTACTATTTTTCTGTTGTGGGGATGCTAACATCGCATTGTTCCTAATTCAAACTTTTAAAATTATCACCGCTACTTTAAGAAAATAGTTCATGTTTATGTAATTCCCTGTTTGGGATTAATGATGTTTTCAAATCCAGAGGGACTTGGAAAAACATCCAGTATATCTTTCCATAATTCATGTATAAACTCACCCGTCCATATCTTTTGTACGATATAAAACCATGATATGAATTTGTAAAAATAATCGTACTCTTATCTTTTCTCAGAATGCAGCAAATATTTCCTTACTCGCTATTGGAAGAATGCACCGTATAAAAATTATATAAAGTGTATTGCTTCAAAATTAAGTATTTAATGAACACGATACACAAGGGAAATATGAATACTTTTTCACAAATTACTAAATGAAATACAAAATAAATAGTCTATACATGAAAAGACAAATTACTAGTTTAGTTGCAAAATGGTTTAAGGCATCAAAAACAAAATAAGGAAAGTAACACTTCAACAATCTTACAAAAATAGAAACGTGGCCTACAGATTTGTCACTGGTTGAATCTCGACTAATATGTATTTGTAGTCGGGAACATCGTGTTCGTAGGTTTTCCCGGTATTATCCAAGAATAAGGTGAAGGAAAAATTCAAGTTTACAACTTTAAATTTTGTTAACATTGTTTTTTTCTTAAAGCAAAATACGCTTTTTATTATTTATGAGCTTGCAAACACATTTTTTTTTCTCAAGTTATGTTTCTGAGACAGCCAATATGCTTTGCAATCCGAATACTTACTTTCTAAATAAGAGTTAAATTTTCAATAAGTTTCTTCCTGTACTTTCTATTTAGTTTTTTCTGTTATATGTAAATTATCAACTTCATGAACAGGGAACTGTCTTGGGAATAATACGAATTGTTATAACCACACAAATTCCTTGCATGCTTTCCAAATTTAAAAAAAAAAAAAGAAAAAATGGAAAGAGAAGAAGCAAACGTAACACTTGAGAAAATCTGTAAAAACTGTAAACGTGTTTCGTATTATGCGGGTACCCGCTTTGCTAGTCTCAAATCCACAGATAATCATGAGAAACAGTGAAAAGCAATGTCTTTGTTCATAGTCCCTTTCGAAACGTTTATCATTATTGCTTATATTCGTTCTCAGTTTCACATATCCCAAAGAACTGTACCCCTAACTTTATATCTCTTTCTCTGTGAATGCATGTACATATGTGTATATTTCTGAGTTTCAAATTATTTGTATACTATTATTTGAAGTTTCTGCTGGAAATGAAAAGTAAAAAGTGATAAAAATCATTATTTTGTAACTAGTGGCGCGTGTAGCGTAGTCGCTAACGCTCTTGCCTCCGGTGTAAAGGTGTAAAATACCTAGGTATTTATTTCAGCGGGTAAATACCCTGGGTAAATACCCGGTTATTTACCCAAAATGGGTATTTTAGTGGGTATTTTATGTTTCAATTAGCAATAAATGGATTTTATCGTTGTCAGTGAAAAATATAATGGTCATTTGTATCACCTGCAACAGGAGCACTAAATAACCACCTAATTAATCATTTTTTTCTAGTAATTAAAGAATGAATTTAATATTTATTAAGTAATGCAGTCGGATTTCCCACCTACTCGCCATAATTTTCCTTCTACTTGCACTAAATTTCCTTCTATTACCCTTGGCGGAAAATAATTATCCATTCTACCCTGTGAATTCTTACCTTGGTGTGCCCCTGAGGCGTCCAATCAATTAAGCGGTGGAATTTGGTAGTGGCTCAAACCAACACGAAAATTTAAAATTTATGACAGAACGTAACGATGACTAAAGAAAGTAAAACCAGTTGTCACCAAACCAGTCAGTCATATACTATCATTAAGTATTCCACCTGCCAGCAGCTCCTGGTATTAATGACACGGAATTTAAGTTCTTCCTTAGGTTCGCCTCTCATGAAACTTTCTCCATTTTTCTCGATCTGGTTCTTCATCTTTTTATCTGACAATACATTCTCCAGTTTTTTCAAATCACCGATGAACACACTAACTAAAGTATTTGAATAACAGCATGATCTCTATTGCTAAAGAAATACGTTTTCTTCTCGTTTACCAAATTTATTAATGGCGGAAAATGAATTATTAATAATTGCTTTCCTATTTTAAAGACCTAAAGTTTACAACAATTTTATTATACATATATGTTGTTAACAGTACCTTAATTTTTTTTGAATAGTAATGATGAAAACAACCTTTTCAATAATTAAAAAAAAACTGAATTGATATTACAGATACGGCTGGTTACTTTCATCACGCAAAATAATGTTATTTTTGGTATTTTATCTATAGGCAATGAGATGTACTGAATTGTCGAGTATGCAGAGAATTGGACTAATAAGTTTCTTAAGTTTTACACCTGGTTTACGGAATTAATAAATTAATCTGTTTAAGACACTACACTGTAACAACAAAGTTGATGATATAGTCATATCATAATAAAGAAACTCGACTTTAGTAACTAATAACCTTGAAAATACTTAGAAACTTAAAAAAAAAATACACATTTACCAATTACGAAAGTTGCAGAATAATCAAGGTAATTAAATTTAATAAAGTGGTTGATTAAATTATTTAGTAAATATGCCGCTGAAAGAAAATTATCCATAAAATAAGGAATAACATTTCGTAAAACACTTAAGTAACTAATTTCTGATTTTTAGAAGTGTTCACTACATGGAGTTGAACACTAACAATAATGCTTTGTGAAAGAATTAGTTACAATAGCATATTTAAAATATTAATGTGATAAACAACATTAAGCTGTATAGTAACTCAGTGATATTTATACTTTAAATTATTCAATATAGAACAGCAATTAACCTATACCATATTTGGAGCACTATAAAACAACCACAAATTTTACCGTTCTACTCAGAATCAATCGTAAGATCAGAGTCGGAATCATCACATAATTCTTCAATATCAACATCACTATTATTCGCTTCTTCATTTCCTTCTATGTCACCCATTTCTCTGTATCCTCTTCTAATGTCTCTGGTGTTTTGTTCTGTTCCATGCCAACAGCTGGTGACTTGTTCCTTGATGATCCTGATCCTGAGTGTTGCATCCGTGAAACTTCAGGCAATCTCTTACTTAAAAACTTCCAGTTATAAGAAGGATATGTTAGTTTTCCTGTCCTCTCCAATGATAAACGATGTATTGTTTTACTAAATGTAAAGAGAGTTCTTTCTGTGGCAGCAGACTTAACCAGAGCACAAAGGATTCGAATGGCGACATCAGCTAATTCAGTGATGTCTCGAAACCCTCTCCACCAAAGTAGTGAGCTCATTTGTTTCACTCTGTCCCACAAAAACTTCCTTGCCCAATTTCCTTCCCTGTCCCTATAGTCAGTCACATGTGATCTCAGTAAAACATCATTTAATCCCATTTGTTTTCCAACTTCACAAACGAAGTTTACTCCATTCAGCAATTTTTCAGTGGTTAATTTGCAGCCGTGAAAATGGGATTGAAGAGATCTACAGCCAGATGAATTGGACCCAAGCCGGGTTCACTTCTTTGTTTAAATTTTTCCATCATTTATTGCTCTTCTGTTTTCGAAAGGATTGATGATGGTAACTGTTCTGTCAGAGTTAGATGAAAACTCTGGAATTTTGAGTGCAAAGTGTCTATCTGATAATCATTTTACTCGAAGCAATTAATGAAATCCACTATAGGTTTCAAAATGGCTATAAGGTTTTAAATACAAATCCAGAATACATCATCAAGAAGTATCTTCTTGGTTTCTGAAGGTAATGACGATTCCTCACTCACGCGAGCGTCTGAAGCCCAGTTTTGTTGATAAGCACACTTTGGAAGCATTGTAAATGGTTTCTCCATCTTGTTTTTTCAGGCAACTTTAACGAAATTGTAACCCTTTTCTCCTTTGAGTTTTGTGTAAATAGTGTTTGCAGGTGATGGCTATGTTTGATTGTTTTAGCAACATCAATTATACTTCCCAGTGATGTCTTTACCGATGGACATCCGATGACGTCAGAACAAAGCAAATGGAGAAGATGAGCAAGACAATCCAAAGATACTATACTAGGATACTTCTGTTTTACTAATTTAAAAACTGCTCTCATTTGGGACGCGTTGTCCTCTATGATTATTAAACATTTTTCAGGGTTATGTTTTTACAGAACATTCATAATCTCATCAGACAAGTAATGTGCGACGTATTTATTTATTTATTTATTTTTTTTCGACAACGCGAAATCAACAAAAACAGGTTCAGGCTTTAAAATGATGAAATAACTGATAGATTCATTTCTTAAGTTACTCCAACCGTCACACCGTAAATATAGATTTCTTGATTCCTCTAACTTCATTTTAACTTCCCCTTGCATTTTACTGTGTTGAGCATCCCAGTAACTCGTAGCCTGGGAGATGGGAGAGAATAAGAAGGACGAATTTTCTTTTTAAATATTAAATCCACAAAGGGTGATCAACAAGTGACAGGGGACACCTACTAACGAAGATCGCTTTGGCAATGCTTTCCTTCAACGCTTCCTGTAAGACTTCATTAAGGTTCCATACGTCGGCATTTGTTTTAAGAAACATCAATATTAAGATTGTATCAAAAATCCGAAATAGTAACGTTGAACCTAAGAAGCCATAAAAAGTCAAGTAAAACCTTATATTTGATGGAAATTGATGTATTTTTTTTCGTATAATAAATGCGACTATACCTACTATATCAAACTTACTTTCTCCTTTCATTAAAATTACTCTAAAATATTCTTCTAAGTTGGAAACTAGTAGACCTAAGATACCATCTTTTCATGATTAACTTGAACCTCCATAATGTCCGATTCGGAAAGATTTTGATAATTTTGGTCGTCTTTATTCAATTAGTTGTAGCCTCTGATATGTAATGCTTTAGATACATGATCCAGCATTCGTTTATCTTTTATTCGTATGACGGTTGTCTGAGTTGTGTGTGAATCATTTCTGAGAATTTTAAAATTTCGAAATTGCACATTTCGGGGAAAATTGTTGGATTGAAGGAGTCTCAAAACATCTGTTCTCAAATGAAAATACACAATAACTTGATAGGGTTCTTGAAGATTGGCGGTGTATCGCAGACTTTACATTTAAAACTGGGTCTGTCTACCAAGGATTTAACAAAGAGGGTTTATATACGATTTCTATGTTTGGACAACCTAAGGCTTGAAGTCATACTACGATTTCTTAATTGTTTAAGTCTTTATGAAACTAATCCAAGTTTTGTGAAGAAAGGGTATAGGTGGATAAGTATAGTAAAATAGCCCGAGATTAATCTTGAAACTACGAGAGGGTGGTAATCTAGGTAACCCCAGGAGACATTAATTTCTCATGTTTCAACTCTAACTCTGATTTGTTCGTGAGCAATGACGTAAACTCGGAAAAGTTAATTATTTCTCAAGATTGGCTTGATCGATGTTGTTCAAACTTAGGTGCATGTATAGGTGTACACGAGGGCTTCGTCTGAAAATTGTAATAGCTCATCCCCACCATTTCCCTCTTTCAAAACACTCGATTCAATATTTTGATCATCTCTTTACCTATGAAGTTCTTCGAGAATATATATATAAAATAGGTTTTAGATGTCGTTGTAACCTACAATAACATATAATATTCAAAATTGTATCGTGGGTGGGCCATGGTCAAAATTGCCTGAAAACCCGCACCACACATGAACGGGGTCAATTGGTTATTATTTTGCATATTTATAGTGATTGAAAGAGAAAACACACTCGACAGACCCCAAAATACTAAAAAAAAAAAAAAAAAAAAAAAAAAGGTCGCCGGTATGGTTAACAATTGTTAAAACTCCAAAATAATTGAACTTTCGGAAAATACCCATTTTTTGGGTAGGTAAATACAAAATGGGTAAATACCCATTTTTATTTACCTACCCACTGGGTATTTACCCGACCCACATCTCTACTCCGGTGCGAGTGGTCCAGGATTCGATTCCCGGTGGGGACACTTTGTTGAAAGAGTGTAACAGCTTTTCCAGGGTAGCCACCCTGAGTTAGATTTTTCCTGAGCTTTCCTCATTCATTCCAGGCAAATACCGGACTGGTTTCTTTTCCATCTTTTCCAGTTCCCTGTATAGTGTGCCGTGGAAGTGCAACATTCATCATACATGACGGGCTGGCAATGTCCAGAAATATCTTTAAATAAATAAAATTAATTTACAGCTAGACTCAGTGTATGCAATCACATAGAGAAAATCAACCGGCTTAGTCTGTTTTCTTTCTGGTAAAATTAGATTGAATATATAGTGATTGAAATTAGACTGGTAGCAAAACTCAGCTCAACTCGATCTAATGTTACAATGAACAAAATGTGTATGGTCACCCGGCCAAATCTTACAACTGTATCTATGTAATCAACGAATTGCCCCCTAATTCTCATGACTTTTGGCTATATAGATAGGAATTACTCATCTTTTAATTAAATTGATTTAGAAAGCCGTCATGATGCTGGTTCAACAGTGAAAATTTAGTGCCCTTGTTCGGCAAAATGTTACGGTACTTCTAACTTGAAGGAAGGGTGTTATTAATTCCAACATTTAGTAAGGGCGAAGGTAAAAGACTGAATTTCTTAAAATGTGACTTATCTCCCACTGAAGCCCCTTAGATTCAGTATAAGTATGCATTGAATGACCATTCATTCTGTATTTATTAAACTAAGAAGGGAAATACAATAGCACATTGGATTTTGAAATGTGCAAAATTAGAAAAATATTACAACTGAATAATTTATTCATGCAACGTTGAGTGTAAATTCACGAATGAAAATTATGTAGACAGGGAAGAAAAATAAACAAAGAACCAGAAATTTCACAAAGGAAATTGGTGAAGCCCATTTTTTTTTTTCAAATTATAAATCTTAATCTTATTCTAAGGAAATAAGAAGTCCTGATTTCTTATAGTACTAGCACAGTGCTTAATATAGAATTTTATCTAAAATTGATGGGACATCATATTACTGAAGTACTACTAGTTTTAAATAACATTAAAATAAAACAATGTGTTTCGTTGCAGTGTACAAAATAAAGAAATATTCAGTATTTGAAAAATGACTGATAATGGGTCTACATTTTCTTACCAATTGCTATGGCTTTTAGTAAGTTCGCAAAATTGAGAACAATTAATTCTTAAGCTTTCTGTTCCCACAAATGTATATATACACACACTCAAAGTTTTGTATACCTTACTCTTCCGAAATGTGAAAACTGTTCAAAGTTTGATTTCCTTCCAGTTCAACATTTTTATAGCTGTGTTTTCCTTGTTCATACCCTTAATGAATTCTACTTTTTTTTTTTTTTTTTTTTTTTTTTTTTACAAAAAATGTTACTAAATTAATCCTCTTAAGGGTTTAATTTTCTTTAAATAAAGCTTGCATTAAACTTTTAATACTTCTTTAATTCTCTGAAGCTATAACGGAAACAGTTACTAAGTTAAACTTATGTGTTAGGCAAAAATGAAACTTTCTTTTAAAAAAAAAAAAAAAAAAAGAAAAAAGTTTTATATCTAATGTTCCCACTAGACGAGACGAGATGACCAATGATTTCTCGTCGAGTCTTGATTCTTTTGGTCTTATCTCGACTTTGAAGAAGCTTTCCTCGTCTCGTCTCCTTTCGTAAAGTTGTGTACAGTACTTGCCTTTAGGAGGGAATTTGATAGAATTTAGTAATAGAAAATTTAAGTGACATACAAGGTGTGATCCAAAAATACGATCAATGATTTTTTTTTTAACAGCAACTACTGAAGTTTTAACCGTTTGATGTAATTTATCCGATAGCCTTATCCCTTGAGATAGTCAGCGTCAAGTTGGAACACGTTCTGACTTGTAAGCCAGCGTCCAGAGCCGCTAGAGTGAGGTTCTGTTTACCAAGCAGTGTTCATAGTTTCAGAGAAATTTCCCTAATCTAGGGAAATTTCGTAGGTAAATTTAGCAAAAGGGGAATATTTCAATAAAACGTGAAAATTCAGGGAAATTCTCGCGCTGACTGATTGACAAATATATATAAATGCTTAAATTTTTCTTTGCTCTTCAGAAATAAACCAATAAAATAGCAATACTTTATGTGTCTGTGTTCGAAGTAGCATAATTTACACCCATCGTTAACTGAGTGTATTTGCGTGTATACAATATTTCGGTGAAAAAATGAATGAAAAAGTAAAAAAAAGTAAATAAATAAAACAAACACGACTGGCACTTATATGATACAGCTAAATTAATATTATCACTAACTTCTGTCACAGGAACTGGACACTCAAACTAGGAAAAATTTGATAAGAAAAGGGAAAATTTTGTGTCAGTCGAGAGAAATTTTCTTAAGGAAACCTACGAACACTGTTACCAAGTCTGTCGCGCATCATGGATTTCCAACAACGAGTGAATATATTAAGTTCTGTTCAGAGGCGGCTTGTCTCTAAGTGCTGCAGAGCTGCAGAACTACCAGCAATTTTAGTGCAATAAATGTATTTTCAATTGAGTTGAATTGTGTTTAATTTAATCAAGGTAATAACATGTCATGATGATGTTTGGTCTAACGATGTCCTGAAATTGTACTGCTGGATATGCTACATAGCGTAGAATTACTGGAAACACCTTTTGAAGCTTAATAATATTGCAAGAGCTGTGCACGGATTGCCCTATGCTTTAGCATTGAGACCAAAATCTTCACCAGTCGCGGTGTATTATGTTTTCCTTGTTCATTAGATAGGGTTTACTGGAGCTACACTTCCAGCAGCTCAGAACTCACAAATACTTCCGAAGAAGCCGAAGACACACGACGTGATGTACATGAGGCGCCGTTCTCTTGTTTTTGATAAAGGTGTTCAGTGTAATTTTGTGCGCTGTAAAACTGTGTTGTGCAAATTTTCTGAAAAAAATTGTGTGACAATTTTAAGGAAACCATAAAACTTTTGGAAATCCTTCTAACTATTCCAATGGCAATAGCTGAAGCACAATGTCACTCCTCTAATTTAAAAATAGTTAAAATATTTTTGAGAAGCATAATATGCTAGGAAAGACTCAATGCTTTGGCTGCTTTATCAATCGAGCGTAATCTCATACAAGCCCGTATCCATGGAAAGTCTAGGGGGCGGTCCCCTAAACTGTTACTTGACCCCTCCTAAAATTTTCACGGTAGGCTTGCAAACGAACCATAATATGGTGATATGGTGATGGTTGGATCGCCCCCCTAACTTCTACTGCCCCTCCCCTTACATTTTTGGGCTGGCTACTGGTCTGATCTCATAGCCACCATGCCGAACTTTAATGATAGAGTAATATGACATTTTGTATAGCACAAGACACGTCGGATGGACTTCATTTAGAAACGGTAAAATATCTTTAATTTAGTATTATTAATACAATTTTTGCCTATAGACATTATGTAAATCCAAAATTTTTATGTTCCCTGAAAACAGTATGTTTCTTACGATATGAATATGGTATTTTTAAAGTTTGTTACACACAACAGTGGCGTTTCAGGGGGAAACTATCGGACTCAAGCTCTCCCGAAATTCAATAAAACTTGTAGGCATCCAAAAGGAAAAATTAAGTGCTTATTCATATGCTGTGTATAGATCCTCCCGAAACAATATCCTAAATACGCCACTGACACCCAATAATCAAAGCAATAGTGTTTTGGTTGCATGATACAGTAAAGTTGTATATAGGCTACTGTATATTTGTTAATTTCAATTATAATTGTCATTTATAATGATTAGAGTACTTAAAAGGTGCTGGTTCGTGTACATTTTGCAATTAATTACTGCAAACGAGAAATTTAATGTACAGAAACCAAACTGCGCAGAACTACTACAGATTATGGTATCGAGCCGCTACTGGTTCTGTTCCAAGTTGCGAAAAAGTACCAAAGAAACTCATGAAATGTTGCAGTTGATGTATGACGATAATGCTATAACTCCGAATACTGTTTACAAGTGGTATGAGCGACTTAAAAGCGGAAATGAGTCGGTCCGTTGAAGTTCTGAAATCTAAAACATTAAGGAAATCTAATGTTGCCCACCAAAGCCGTGAAATTTATCATCTCAGTTATCATCAGAAAACATGACGAGAATTGCCATGTTCGGTTTCTTGTCTTGTCTCAAGTTTTGAAAAATCAGCTCTTGTATCGTTTACGAGACGAGAAGTTTCTTGTCCCGTAAGCAAAATTATTTACACATCACTATTCTGCCATGTACCCTAAAGGAGACGAAACAAAAATGAAAGCGAATTAGAAGGAAATAATTGTTGGAACGAGAATATGAGAAGAAACAGGAGAACCTAGAGAAAACCTAAGACACAGTGTTGTCACCACAAACTCACGAAGAATAGGATAGAACCTCTAGCATAAAAAATGAGCGCTCTACCATTGGTTTTTAAGTTCACTAGAACCGGACACTTTTGTATGATAGTTTTTTAATGAACCTTGTTGTATTTAATCCAGTACGATAGGGCCACAATCACAGAAACTCCAGTTAAAATTGCTGATTACCTTCAGAGGGAGATGCCACAGTGTCTCAGTGGTAGAGTGTTCAACTCTGTTTAGGGGGGTTCCTGGTTAGATCCAAGTTCGCGCCAAGTTGGCTTTGTGATGGACCAACACCGTTTGAGTGAGTTTTCTCGGGGTTCTCCCGTTTCTTCCCAATTTCTTCATTTCATCTTTTCATTAATTTCTCACCATCACCCTCTTCTTTAGCCTACACGGAATAAACGTAGGACGTAAACCTGAAATTTTGATTTAATTTGTCATTTATCTTCAGAGGGACTTGAACACTGAATTGGTTTCACTTTACGATCTCACACCTGCACAATGCATCATCATCATAGGTATTCTGCCTTTATTAGCAGGTCATTTGCCGCAGCTGAGAAGCTTCCATGCTCCACGGTCCTCCGCTAACCTTTTCGTCTTCGCGTATGATCTTTCTGTTTTAATATCATCCATTAATTGTAGTTTCCTTCGCCCCCTCCCTCTCTTTCCCGCCACCATACCCTCTAGGACGTCCCTCATGATACAATCTCTTCTTAGGCAATGTCCCAACCAGTTTCTCTTCCTCTTCCTAATAATATCTAAAAGTGTTCTTTTCTCACCCACCATTTCTAACACTCTCTCATTCGTTTTCCGCTCGACCAAACTAATTCTTTCCATTCTTCTCCACACTCACATTTCGAAGGCTTCCAGTCGATTTTCGTCACCTTTACGTAATGTCCACGTTTCCGCCCCATACAGTACAACACTCCACACGAAGCATTTTATGAGTCTTTTTCTCAACTCTTTATTCAAGGTCCCACAAAACAGACTTTTCTTTCTTTTAAAGACTTCTTTCGCCATTCCTATCCTTGCTTTTATTTCACGTTCGCATTTCATGTCATTACTAAGAATACTACCCAGGTATCGGAAACTATTCACTTGTTCTATTTTCTCCCCTCCTACTTTCATATTTGACACAGACCCTTTCGTTCCAATCACCATGGCTTTTGTCTTTCTAACATTTATTTTCATCCCATATTCTTCAAAGCACTTTCTAATTTTTTCTAACATTTTATTGATTTTCTTTTCAGATTCTGCAACAAGCGCCATATCGTCTGCAAATCTTATGCATCTAATCATTCTACCTCCTACCGAAATGCCATCATCATCATGTAGACTCTTTTTAACTATCTCTTCTAGATAGACATTAAATAGTGTTGGCGAGAGGCAGCATCCTTGTCGAACTCCCCTTCCAATTGCACTCTCTTCCGTCAGTTCTTCCCCTATCCTAACACTTGCTTGTTGGTTCATGTATAAGTTTCTTATGAGTCTTCTATCTTTCCATTCCAACCCTATCTTTGTTAGAACTCCCAACAACAATTCCCAATTCACGCAGTGAAAAGCCTTTTCTAGATCAATAAATACAACATACACCTCTTTCCCTTTTTCTATAAATCTTTCACCGATCACCCTTAATAATCCAATAGCATCTCTTGTGCCCTTGCTTATTCTGAACCCGAACTGCTCTTCCTCAACATCTTTATTTGTTCTTCCATTTAACCTTCTGTTCAGTATTCGGAGCAGAATTTTAGCTGCATGAGATATGAGACTAATAGTTCTATAATCCTCACATCTCTTTGGATTCGATTTCTTAGGCGTCGGTATCATGATCGTTTTCAGAAAGTCTCTTGGCCATTCTCCTGTTTCATATATTTCATTGCATAGTCGCCACAATTCTTTCTTTCCCTTGTCTCCTATATTTTTAATGAATTCAATTGGTATGTTATCTATTCCTGTTGCCTTTCCATTCCTAATCTCCGATATAGCCTTTTCAAACGCATCCCGAAGAATACTAAATCCTTTATCATCCTCGTCTACTTCATTTTCCACTTCAACATTTAGGCTACACGGTCTACCCCTACTCTCATATAAGTCTTCAACGTATTCTTTCCACCTTCCTATGACATCATTTCTCTCGCTGACTACCTTCCCATTCTTATTTTCTACTGCCATCATAATACTCCCTTGTTTCCTCCGAAATTCCATAGATTTCACCTCCTTGTACATTTCCTCATATTTCCCAACTCTTTCTAATTCTTCTATGTCCTCGCATTTTCTTTTGTAAAACTCTTCCCTCGCTCTGTCTGTTTCCCTTCGTAATTCATTATTTAACTTTCTGTACATCTTTCTGTCCTCTTCTGTATCAACCTTTCCACATCTTCCTCTTCCTCATTTTCTGCAACATTTGCTCTGTAACCCATGGTTCCTGAGCAGTTTTGTGTTCGCGGTAACCTATGGCTTCTTCTGCAGCCTGCTGTAAGCAACGTTTAATATGTTTCCACCGTGCGTTACTATCTGCACCTATCCTTTCCTCGTTTGAACATTTTTCTTCGAATTTTTCAGTGAAAAGATTTCTTATTTCCTCGTTTTTCAACTTTTCAGTATTCAACACTTTGTTACCTACTTTTCTTCTGCATACATTTTTCAGTTGAATATCTACTTCGGCCAGCACAAGATTATGATCAGAGAAAATATCAGCCCCGGGAAGGGTCTTCGCGTTCTTTAAGCTATTCCGATACCTGTCCTGAATCATAATATAGTCTATCTGATATCTTCCGTCGTCTATTGGTGATTTCCATGTATATCTTCTTCTCTTGTGCTGATTGAACCAAGTGTTCCCGATTACTAATGAATTTTGCCTGCAGAAATTCACCAGTCCCTGTCCCCTTTCATTTCTTTCGCCTAAACCATATTTGCCTACGATACTACCTTCCTGTTTTTCTCCCACAACTGCATTGAAATCTCCCATTAGAATTATGCATGCACCCTTCTTCTCCCTATCTATATTTTCTTCTATTTTCTCATAATTTTCCTCTACTTCTTCATTTGCATGCGAAGTCGTCGGTGCATATGTCTGTATCACCACAAGATCTTTCGTTTTCCCTTTAAGTCTTAACATTATAACTCTATCATCAATAAATTCTACTTTCATTACCTTCTCCTTTAAGCGCTTTCCAAGAAATTCCTACGCCATTATGACCGCCCTTTTCATTACCTGAGTAAAACATTCTATATCCTTCGCTGTTCAATACCCCATTACCTTCCCATCTAACTTCACAAACGCCTACCAAATCTAAATTATTTTGTTTCATTTCTTCTTTAAGATTTATCTCATTTTCCTCCCTGTAACATAGTACGTACGTTCCATGTCCCTATCCTAAACCTTTTGCTCTTCCTTGTCTTTCTTTCTCTGTTTGTCTTCCCCCCATTATTACTTTCTCGTCCAATAGTCCTTCCCAAGCCATCCCCCTCCCGGAGATCCGAATGGGGGGATATTTTACCTCCGGAACTACATTTTAACCTGCGAAAGACCATTGTTCATATGTTCTCGTTTTGGTGCCAGCAAACTAGGGCAAATAGAGTAGTGGTTTCCCGTTGCCATCCACCCCGCAGTATCCAAGCCGTTAAAGTCACTCTGACACTGCCTGGGACTAATGTCCAAGTTGCCGTACCAATCACTATGATTTCCGCCAACTTGGCTACTGGAGAACTGCTGCCTTCTCCCAGAACACTCTTCTTCTGGCTACTCCATTTAGACCAATTCGGTAGGGGTGGCCCTTCTGGTAGTGAACTACCACCGACACAGCTCTAAATTTCACTGTAGCACGCAATCCTCCCCACTCTTATGTATTAGGCCTAACCAATAAAGAGCTACAATTATCTAATCTGTTTTACTCATTAATTCAACAGGAGTTATTCAACTCAAAATTGACCTAGACGTCTTCATTTCTTTAATATGAACTTATTATTACACCACTCAAAACATAGTAATCAAATATTACACACCAATGTTTACTACATTCTCCCAAGATACATGAAACATTCGGGTTCAGAGTCCCTATTCTCAACATTGTGCGCCTAGTTCACTAGCGAACTTCGTAAACTCCTAACTATTATTTCCCATTGAACAAGACAGCAATTTATTTCCAGAACCTATTAAGTTTAACATTTCAAAAACTCAATTGTTTTCTTTAAGGAAAAAAGCATGTGTTTGTCTCTAACTATAACATCATTCATTTGATGCTTTAGTTCAATAATAATAATAATAATAATAATAATAATAATAATAATAATAATAATAATAATAAAGACTCCTTCCTTTTTAGCAGATCTTTTCCCCTGAAGAGTTTTCAATTTTCTCGTTTCTTTCGCAGTTTTTTATTATTTTTTTCTGCCGTTATATTAAAGATATTGACTTGTATAACATTTCTTGTAAGGTATATGAGACTTCTTTTTCTATGAAGAATATGGTAGCGTATACTTCCGTTGTATACCGGAGGAGTGCTGCTTTTAAAAGCATTGATTTTGACGACAAGCGGGAGTGTGTTCTATGAAGCTACAGCTAAAGGAATAGATGTGTTTTCCTTTCTCTATATATACGTGTTCAATAGTGTTTCCTTTGGCGTTTCTTCTCAACTTAATTAAAGATAGAACAAATTTTGGTGATTCTTTTTACACGTTAACCTAGTATACGCTTGAGATAGTAGTCTTCAAGTTGAGGACTGCGTGTCTCATACAACTTCCTAGCTTTACTTTTGGATCAACTATAGCACATTAGAATTAACATTAAACTAAGAGCGAATATAAACCCAAATATGTCAATGAGTGAAAATTATCTGTTCAGGAGAATCATCCACTGTTATTTATATTTCTACTTGATAGAATTTAGACTAGTAGCTTCATTGTTAGGACTATTTGTGCCATTGTTATATATATATAAAACAATGAAATGAAATCTTTCACTTTTACGTCCCATGGTTATGCCGACTAGGTTCCACGGTATCCGCCCTTTAGAAGACGGTGATTATGAGAAATGATTGAAAAGCAGGAATAAATTAAGTGGGAGTAAACTAAAGAAACCCGAGAAAACCCAAGCACACAGTATTTGTCCACCACAAAATCCACTTGCCACGAGCTGGGATTGAACCAGGAACACCAAACACCATAGCTGAACGCTCTACTACTGAACCATCGTGACCACGCCATTGTTATTTGTATATGAGTCCTTGTTACACAGCAAAAATAGTGACTTTGTTAAAAGAATTTAATATTAACACCGACAAGTGATCCCACTTTACCGTGTCTTTTCAACATATGGCGTTCAGTGTTGCCGTTAACACAGGCCTGGCGTTACCGGTTTGAAACAGGAATAGCATTGAGCTGAGTAAAAAAAAAAAAAAAAAATAAATAAATAAAATAACACCACTATGGGAATGTTACATAACTATTGTGCTGCCAAAATGTCTTGAGCCGTGGCAAAAATGCGAACTAAAGCTCACACCCCGACACACCCACGCGCTGAGCCAATAAGGGTTCAGCAGCTGCTAAGCGAGAGTGCCTTAGCGAAAGAGAGTGGAATTCCTTCAGCCGATAGCAGCGCCTGAAACGGAAGACTAGGTGTCAAGTCAATGTGGTATATTTATAGGAGAATAAACGAAGGAAAGCTGAAATAGAAACAGCGGCATAGTGATCTTTCTATTATACCATAAGATGTTAGTGACACTCGCTAATATAGTAAACTTAGGCCATTCAGATATTAACATTAATAACTGTATTATTCGTCATCAGTCACTGAAAGCTTTCATTTGCTAAGTACAATGACTTACTAAAGCTGTCACAGCCTTCTTAAAATCTTGTGTATCAGATAGATACACCTATACTGAAATTTTAAGCAAGCACATTCCATTCCAAGGATATCATAAATATCTAGTAACTGACTTGACATTTTTTTTTTATTGCTATAAGCAACGTTTTACGCCGTTTATTTAATATGCCAAGTAAAGAAAAAATTTTACATTTCTTTTAATCTTTCACGGAAGCAGGTTCGTGAGCGTATGAATTTTCTGAAATGTAAATATATAACGTGCTGCAATCTGTTGTTTCTATGTTCATTATATTTATCTTTGTCGTCGAATATATTTCGTTTCTTGAAATCACTTTTAAATAATTTATACTACACTTAATTATCTCCCTTAAATGTCATGTCCGTTCAATAAAGAAAGAAAATGATTTTTTTATATTTATAGTAGTTGTTTGGTAACTGTATATAAAACAACACCACTTTTGCATTACTAAAATGATTCGTCATCATGTCAGATTCCTAATTTAACGACAACTAACTTTACTCCATAGTGCGATGAAGTTGAAATGCTACCAGGGCTCTGTCAAAATTTAACGTAACTTAAGTAGTACAGAGCTATTTTGTTGAGTTGCTAGTATTTTTTTTTAACTGTGTTCGTGCATCACTATTAGAACTGAAACGAAATTTCTAGGTTCACGCCCTACGATTATGTCCTTTAAGCTAAAGCAGATGGACGATTGATGAAAGTGAGTGAGAAAATAATTGGTTGAACGAGAAAGTGCAAGAAAACGAGAAAAATCATCAAGAAAAAAAAACAGGATGTTAGAACTATGCGTTTGACTGTCAAGACAATGTATGTGTGTGTGTGTGTCTGTGTGTGTGTGTGTCACGGCAAACAACAACAAATACAATCTGATATTTAAGTGTGCACTTCCTTTTGATATATACTTACAATGCCTAAAGAAATAAGCAATCACTGTCGGTGGAATTAAATCTAATTATTATTAGCAACAAACAACACATATTCTAGCACTATATATTTTTTTTTAAAATCGTAAATTAGGCACCTGCAAGCATCTTATTTTATTCAGCTCGTCCTGAAATATGGATTGATATATGTCTGCTCTTTAATCAATATTATAGTTACACAAAAACAATATTTTTAAACTTAATTATAATTTCGGGTTATATCTCATAAAATGTAACGTGTACTGGCTCTTTCTAATTAGTGCCATAATGTGTCCCATAAAGAACACTGAAATATTCACCATTTATATTATAGTAAGATGACAGCACTGAAGGTTACACGATTTTCATCTGTTATCTGCGTAGTTTGTAGTCACGGAGCGCCGAATAGCGCATGATCGTCATTTGTTTTTTTCTACAGGTAGGATGGAGTTCTCCATCGCGGATAGCTATGTCGGTCACTATGACAATGCCCGTTTCGTCGTGAAGCGTTCCATTCCTAACAGAATAGAAAAGAAATGACAATTCAGCGCTCCGTGACTACCAAACCACAAAGACAACAGACAAAAATCTTGTAACATTCAGTGTTGCCAATTCAAAAGTTGCATTCTTGAGGAAACACTTACTATATTGTTCACGTCAATGAGATATATCGATTAGTGTACTGTGCTCACAGATAACGAGAAGAACCCTAGCAGAAGTAATGTGACGTAGGTATGGGCTCGCCCACTTTTCGTACGGGGGTTTCAAATGACACCACGGAATAGCACACATATAACTTTACCTGGAGTAGCAGACGACATCTAAGTATAGACCACACCTCAAAAACCAAAACTGGACTTGACCGTGTCTTTGACCTTTCCCTGCTACCCCCGTTTTAGGGTTCTTCTCGTCATCTGTGAGCTGTATATCTCCTCTTTGGACATTTTCCTTTTGTCCTTAAAAGCTAATAGTGTTATAGAATTCCTAGATATGTTTCTCCTTTGTACTGAACTCCGTGAAATAAAAATTGAAATATGGATTGTGAGAGAAAAGTATTAAATGCTATCTCCTATACTAGTATTACCCAACGTCAAGGCAAATATTAAATCACGAGAGCAGTGGTTCCCAAACTCTTTTTAAATACCGACAGATTTTGCTGAACGACATACTTTGCAACCTACTTGTTTTATTTTTTTAAAATAATATAATTTATTGAGGGCCCCGCGTGGCGTAGTCGCTAACGCTCTCGGCTTCGGTGCAAGTGGTCCCGGGTTCGATTCCCGGTGGGGGCACTCGGTCGAAAAAGTGTAAAAGCTTTTTTAGAGCAGCCTTTCTGCGTGAAGTTTTCCTGGGTTTTCCTCATTCACACCACGCAAATGTCTATGTGGTATCTAACATACAGGTCCCAGACCGCTTCCTTCCCTCCCCAATCATTTCTTCCTTCACTTTCCTCGGATAGTGTGATCGCCGAGAGACACCATCCCTCATACGTGTCAACATGGATTTAGATGCTGAAAGCCCATAAATCGAATTCCTAATTCTTGTAAGTTATTGAGGTGTAAGATTATGAGATAGCGAGTGCATCTAGTACTGAGAATTATTACTGCTGCTAGAGGCGTTGACAGGCAGTCTGTCTCATTTTTAACTAATTCTTAAATGCTTCACGATTTTTAAATTCTAAAATAACTATCTTATGGAACTGTGCGACACACCAGTTGGGAACCACTACACAAGAGAAAAATATTTTATTATCCTTAACAATTATTATGTTATAATGACAAAGAACCCAAACTGAGACTAGTTTTGATGAAATTTGTTCATTATGATAGGGCTATAACATGAAGGAGAAAGAACAATGGATATTAACCCATTAGTTCGTGTTTTTTTTTTTTTTTTTTTTTTTTTTTTTTTTTTTTTTTTTTACTAAGTCATCTTCAAAACTATCCAACTAATTTGAAATGAAATGAAATCTTTAAGTTTAACGTCCCATGGTTATGCCGGTTAGGCTAAAGGAGACGGTGATAATGAGAAATGAGTGAAATGGTGGTATGAAGAAAGTGGGAGTGAACGGGAGAACCCCGAGATAACCCACGAGCACGGCCAACTAATTTGAATAATTTCATCAGTAGTGGCAAGTAATTTCCTTCGGGTGCCTTGTTTCATAGTAAATAGCTAATACCGAACAAAAGTCCAACAAGGTGTATTTACTTTATTACTTTACAAAGTCCAAATTTTACTTTATTATATTGTGCCTTTCAACCATTGATCACAATGTTCCAAATTTAATATATATATATATATATATATATATATATATATATATATATATATATATATATATATATATATATATATATATATATATATATATATATATATATATATATATATATATATATATGACAGCTGTTTCGCACACAAAATACCTTTATATGACATATTTACATAAATTTAATATGGTAGACACAGAGGTGCCAACTTTTGTTGACTGAATTATAGGTATAAAACTTCGTAAGTCTATCGGCTGTAAACAAAAAAAAAAAAAAATGATTTGCAGGTGCTTTACAAACTTCACTTGAAATAGGCGGATGCAAAGGTGAGTGAAGGAATCTTTCAGTTTCAGTTTTACATCCCACGTTTACGCCGGCTAGGCAAAAGGAGACAGTGATGATGAGCAATGAACGCAATGTTGGCATAAATAAAATGAGAGGAAACCGGAAGAACCTTAAGAAAACACACTAATAAGGTGTTTGTCCACCATAAAGCTTACTTGACGCAAGACGGGAGAGAACCAGAAACCTCACGCACCAAAGATAAACGCTTTACAGGTTTGCCACTGTGCCCCAATGTGAGTGAATTATGTCTGTGTGAAATGGATATAAAAACATAAAATTTTGTTTTTGAGAGTTTTGGATGTACAGAACTCCCTGTGTTTATTTGGAGCTCATTCGTGGCTAAGTGTTTAGTGTACGCACCTTTGGCGTAGGAGATCCTGAATCGAAACCCGTCGGAAGCTCATGTAGTTCGGATTCTCCGTTAATCAGTAGGTCTCGTCTTATAAGCCTCGCTGCTGAAAGGGACATTAAACTCAAAATCAACACAATTCAACGTGTTTATTTGTACGAATTTGGGAAACTTCACTTTGCTAGTTGGCGAAGAGGAAGAATCGAACAACTTTAGATCGGGCTTTTAATAATTCGGAATAATTTTATGAATTATTCCTTTATACACGATGCAAATAATATCTCATTCACTTAATCTGATTTTGAAAATTCCACACGGAATGTGAGCTGAACTCAATATTGCGGATGCAGGGAAAGACATGAAGTTCAGTCTTCTAAACCTATAGATATAAAAGCATGAAATACTGCTTGAGGAACACGTTTTTATAGGAATAGTACGTTGTTTCTGCTGAGGCTCCCAGAATGATTTCAAAGCCTAAAAAAATGATGTAGGTAGATATATTGTGTATCTATAGGAACTAAGAAAGAGATTCTTTTACTCCAGCACGGGATGAAGTCGAGCGAAGGCTGAAGTTCTTTTCTTCAGCCTCTTTTTTCTTTCATTTTCTGATTGGCAACATCGATCATCACAGAGAATAGGAAAAAAAAGAGTATGAAGAAAAGAAACAAAGTAGGAACCGTAAAAAATAATGAATAGGGACTAGAAGAAAATAACGAAAAAGAAGAAGAGATTGTGAACCTGAAGCAGTGAAGTAAAAATAAGTAAAAAAAAAATATATCAGGGACCAATTAATGTACGAGAAAATGATGAATGAGAATATCAGAAGATGAGAGAAAAAGAAGAAGAAGTAAACGTAGAGGATGAAGAAAAGGAGAAGCGGGAGGTAAGTGCAGTAATGTTAAAAAATGAAAAACTTTTTTTCTTAAAGAAAACGGAAACCTCTCCCAGACATAACGGATGAAATCTGGTAGGTGGTTTAGAACCTTGACTTACTAAGTGCCTTCACTAATTTACTAACTCCAAGAAAACGGTAGAATGACAAAAAAAAGGTTGAAAAGAAGATTAAAAATAAGCCTAAAAAAGCAAAAGAATAAGTTAATGGTCTTTCAGCTTTTGTCTCCATTGTATTTTTCATGTTAAATCGAGAAAGCAGGCACGACAACGGTTTATTATGGTGAAAAATATCGTTTTCCAGATACTATTAAAAAGTATCACATTAGTAATATTTTTTCATTGATTGGTGCAACAAATAAAAGAACTGTAGAAAGATAATATTGATTTTTTAAAAAAATATATGCCATAGCATAATATTTTATCTCCCACACATTTTTTGCCCAAGCCATCAGAAACCTCTTGCTTCAAATAAGTTGTAAAATGATACGATATTACTATCTTAATACAGTGCGTCCAGTATACAATGCAACCCAGACTTCGGGGCAGTAGAACTTTTGAACCTGAAGCAATACACAAATAATGGTTATACCAAAATGAAGCTTTGTTCATGTATATATTTTTAAAATAAGAAGCAACGATTGAAGTACACTAGGAACTAAACAGTGTTGTCAGATGTAACCGAAGGTGTAAATCATTTTTTTTTTTTTTACAAAGCACGTAAATTGATAACTCATACGTATGGATGTTCTGTCGTTAATTTCCAATTTGTTTAGTTGGAGTAGCTTAAAACCTATGGAGCAGAAAAAAGAATTTTTCATTTCCACCGATAACTAATCGGATGAGGCCTCGGTAATAGACAAGTAAAGAAATCGTAGTTTTCATAAATTAGCACTCTGGATTGGCAACATTGCTAATGTTTCAGTGCATCAAAAGGTGTGTTAAGAATCTGTCTACATTATGCAATTCCTGAAAACAACGAAAAAGAAACTTTGAAATTATCATGATAAAACTTTTACTTACATGCACCCGGCAACACTGGTACTATCAAGAAATGAGTTATTAGCTCTATAGCAGACGCTGGAAGTGCTCCGTTTTGATTCAAACCCTGGTTCACATGTTTCACCATCTTGGCAGTAACTTTACGAAGAGTAGAAGTGTTAATGTTCTCAATAGCACTGTAAATGTTCGTTTCCAGGTCTTGTATATTTCGAGAATTGTTCTTGTATACCTCTTGCTTTAAATAGCTCCATAGAAATAAATAGTAGTGTTGCCGACTGTATGTAAGTAAAAGTTTTATCATGATAATTTCAAAGTTTCTTTTCCGTTGTTTTCAGGAATTGCATCTTTAATGTAGACAGATCCTTAACACATCTTTTGATGCATTGAAACATCAGCAGAGTTGCCAATTCAAAGTGTTAATTTATTCCGAACTTGCCCCTTACAGAGGCCCCATCCGATTAGTTATCGGTGGAAATGAAAAATTCTCTTTTCTGCTCCATAGTTTCCAAGCTACTCCAACTGAACAAACTGAAAATTAACGACAGAATATCCATACGTATGAGTTATGAGTCAATTTACGGGCTTTGAAAATGATTGATTTACACCTTCGGTTAAATCTGGTAACAGTGTGTAATTCCTAGTGTACTTCAATCGTTGCTTCTTATTTTAAAAATATATACATGAACAAGGCTTCATTTTGGTATAACCATTATTTGTGTATCGTTTCAGGTTCAAAAGTTCTACTATCCCAAACTCCGGGTTGCATTGTGTATTGGACACCCTGCATATTGTAAAAATTCTACTAGTGTACGAATAGGTAGATCTAGATAGAGTAAATAAGAGTCCGGAATCGACTCACACTAACGGTTTATTATAAAATCCTCTAGTATGATACAATAGTATTTATAATAATACTTCAATAATACAAGTGCTCTAATACAAGGTGCAAGGTAAATATGGGTATTCCTTGACCTGATTATCTCGGGAAGGAATCCTCGGTAGCGAGCTACGTGACGAGTTGTAGGACATACTCTGCTCAACTGCAAGCAGAAGGGATTAAGTTTTCCTGTCAAGGCACCACTGAAAGCAGGGGGGAATTAAGTTTTCTCCTCAAGGCTCCACTGCAAGCCAGGAGGAGAAGGAACCGTTAGCTCCACTGCAAGCTAAAGCTTTGGAGTATGGTAGGTACCTTTTAGATTCCACTATAAGTCTACAGAGGGAGGACTAATCGAAGATATAGCCAAGAGACCAAGAGAGAAAGGCCAATAGATATAGCTTCATATCAATTAACATATATGAAATTATTATTTGGTGGCCGAGTAATGTAATTAGAATTTTGCAGACGCTGTGGTAATGCACTCCATATCTTGCGTGAGTTACCTAGTTCGATCTCTGCCCACACCAAGTGGACAATTGTAGTAGACAAACAATCGTGTGTATGAATTTGGCTGTTTTCCTCTCACTTACTTCATTTCACAATTATTATCCAAGTCATCACCATCGTCTCCCTTAGTTTTCATGTATATACAATTTTAGACATGAAACTAAAAGCAAATTAAATAAATCCCGATTTTTCGTATCATTTAAAAGATTCACCAAATTGAAACCTTTTAAAAAAAAGAGTAGTTGAAGAATTCTAATTCAGCTATTCGAGTCATTCTTTATTTAACATAGGAGACAGGCTCGTGTGGTGAAAGCCCTAAATACTATTGACAAGATTGAACTTGTATGATTGTTCGTACACCCGCCAATACACGGGACTCGAGAAGCGATTGGGTTCGAAGCTCTCTTTAATATTAAGCCCCTTGCTGCATAATCTCAGTGTTCGACAAGGACCGAAAACACAAAAACTGAAACTCAAATCTATTAGCTTGATATGGAATGAAATGTCAACTCCAGTTACGTCATTTGGAAAGTAAAAATTACAAATGGAAACTACAACGCCTGGGTAATCAAAATAGTCGTCATCTGGAACCATTCACTTTTGCCATCGCTCAGCCAATATTACTGTAGATTCCGTTTATGATCATGCGACATTAAAATAAAAGAATGACTAACTGCGAAAGGACATAAATCTAGGATGACTTAATTTCTATCTAGGAAGACTTAATTTTACCACCGAGGTTAAAGGAGACGGTGATGATAAGATAGATAATAATGGTACATCGACGAAAGTAGGAGAAAACGGGAGGTCACCGAGATCGCCAAGAAAACTAGATTGCACCTGATATACAAGTGTAAGCTTGTCAAAAATTTTAACTTCGTGTAAAGATTTAAATTTGTCTCTACATGAGATTTCCTAAAGTTGATCCCCTTACAAATCGCTTTCTTACAATGTAGTTACCTAGGATATAAAGTACATGAGGTAGAAAACTTCAAAAAAAAAAAAAAAAAAAAAGAACTATCCATGAACATAATTTGCTCAAGATTAAAAATCACAATTTATTCTCTTGGCTATGTGATCCCTGAGATACTGCTATACTTATCTCGCTGGGTGCCGGGATATAAGAATCACACAAGAAACCAACTGTGGTCAACCGGTTGGGTCGCGGAATGGAGCTTCCTGTACGAACACTACTCGTACTCAATCCTTACTGGTTAGATAAGAGATAGGCTTATTGTAAGAGACATAATTACCTTATAAAGAACTTGACTTTGTAAAAAGGAGTTTGATATCCTAGTCTTTTGCAATAAAATGGTGAAGAGAGAAAACACAAAATCCCAAGTACGATTTCTCTGGTATCCTAGTCTTTTGCAATAAAATGGTGAAGAGAGAAAACACAAAATCCCAAGTACGATTTCTCTGGTATCCTAGTCTTTTGCAATAAAATGGTGAAGAGAGAAAACACAAAATCCCAAGTACGATTTGTCTATCACCATAATGTTACAATATTTTTCTAGAGGTGCATGTCCCCCTATTTTTGAGAACTTATATTTCAACAAGTTCAACGGTATTCTAGGGGACAACAAAGTTATAAAGGGGTTAGACCTCTACCTCCTCTAAATTTGATCATCCAACCTGTTCTTTACAATTTAAAAATCCTGGGAGATTATCTTTAGCTCTTCTAACGGTGAAACCACATTTTGTTTAAATACAATTAGTTTAAACTGTCTCAATACACATTTCCTTCCCATCAAATTCAAAGATCTTGAAGGCCAGCGAAAAAGATGCATCTTATTTTCAGCTACGTTCTGAAAGTCAATTTTCAAGATAGTGTTTTGCTATTTAAATAAATTAATCCGTAGTTTTCTTTTTAACATCATCATATAACATATCCTGATTCCATTGTATTTTTCAGTGATCGTATTTCCACCTCGAAAAGTAAACATCTACTTTCTCGTACGTATCCTCCCCTTCTGTTTCTTTTGTCAGCAGAACTATTACTAATTCACCGCCTGCCAATCACTAGAAGCCAAGCATTTCGGCTTGCCTTTTTGAATCTTTTGGCGACACACTTGTTGAAGTCGATTTGCGAAAATTTTAAAATATTAATTAGGGAGTAATATTTAATTCTAGTCCAAGATAGTCTTTCTTTGTTTCATTCATAAATCGCACAGTGATTGGCAGATTGGAGATGTTTCTTTGTCGTTACTTCCAAATTTAGAATTTGCTCCAGAATATTTCTGGAGATTCTAATAGTATCCGACACTTTTTGTTGAAACTTCAGTAATGTATATTCCCTCTCTTCTCTCGTAATATACAATATACAGTATACAGTAGTTAGTCTCTGTAATTGTGTAAGATAAGGTTAGTGTTTCTACTGTTGTAATATAAAAGTAGATTTTTTAAAAGTTGAAAAATATAACTTTTCTTGCTGTGAAAAATATTGTTTCAAACGATTAGAAGTAAATAAACTGATAAGTGTTGAGAACTTTCTAAAATCACTAAATTTGTATTACAATAATGAATGTATTCTCTGGAACGGTGCCCTAAAACTCAGTGGTAGCCTTATCCGTAATTTATTTTAAATAAACAGCTTGTAGTTTTATATACAAACCTTGTTAATTTCATCTTGAACAAAGCCATTGGTAATTCCAGGATAGTATATTACGTTGTAATGTGCCACGCATTCAGACTCGATTACGTTTACCCTCTGATGCTCGCCTCAATTTTTCACACACTTCAAAACTGCCTTTTTATATTTTATGTTCATTTTTATCATAATTTTTAAACTAATTGAACCATTGTTTCTAATCATTTGATGTTATGTTACAATTTTCTTGTTTCAATGTTTCAGAAAGAACGAATCTGCTTTTCCATATTTTCCATAAAATGATTACTGCTTCAAATAATAGTCTGCAACTATGTTAAAATTAGAATCTCATTTATCTTCTGAGTCTGCCATTGTCAGTAGAATAATAATAATAATAATTGGTCAGATAGGTAGAAAATTATTATAAGTCCCACTCATTCTAAAATTATTGGCATGTTGTTGAATTAAAATTGTGTAACATTGTACTTATATTATGTTTCACTAAATATCTAATTATCTTTTTTGGGAAGTCCTGTCCCATTCTGAGATGATCTTTTAAGTAGCAATATATAAACTAACTAACTAACTCTATGGCCTATGGAACCCGCAGGTTCAGTGCCGCGTTCACAAAAGCTCTCCACTGACTTCTATCCTTAGCTAATTGCATCCAGTTTCTACTTTGTATTCCTATCTCTGCGAGATCCATCTTAATATTATCCTCCCATCTGCGCCTAGGTCTTCCTAATGGTCGTTTTCCTATGGGTCTTCCAGTCAAGGCTTTGAAAGCGTTTCTACTTTCTTCCATTCTAGCTACATGACCTGCCCACCTAAGCCTCCTAGACTTGACGACCCTAACAATGTTGGGTAAACCGTATAAACTATGTAGTTCCTCGTTATGAAGTTTCCGCCATTCCCCATTCTCGTTCCTCTTGGGTCCGAATATTCTTCTCAGGATCCTGTTCTCAAATACTTTCAGTCTATGTTCTTCCCTCAGAGTAAGTGACCATGTTTCGCAACCATACAGAACAACAGGCATGATTATCGTTTTATATATTTTAAGCTTCAAATTTTTCGACAGAATTCGCGACGACAAGAGATTTTGAACCGAATAGTAACACGAATTCCCTGCTTTTAGTCGACATTTAATTTCTTCGTGAATATGATTTTCATCTGTTAATATTGATCCTAAATATTTGAAAGTATCCACTTTATCAAAAGTATTATTTAATATTTTAACGCCCCCACAATTTGCCGTATTACGGTCCCGACGCACTTCCATGTATTTAGTTTTCTCTGCATTTACTTCTAAACCCATGTCCCTGCAAGCGTTTAATAAGATCTCTGCATTTATTTCTACTGTTCTCCTATCATCCCCTATTAAATTTACATCATCAGCATATGCCATCACCTGGTGAATACCGTTCAACTCTAGGCCCTGGTTGCTATCTTTGATTTTCCTTATAGCGTATTCCAGCACAAAGTTAAATAATAATGGCGACAACGCATCTCCTTGTTTCAGGCCATTTTGGACGTGAAATCTCGTGGACAAAAATTTTCCTACCCGGACTTTACTTTGGGATTCACTTAAGCATATCGCAATATATACTCCAAATTAGTTTAATCTCCAAACTTTGTGTAATAAGGTATATAATATGCCTTCTGGTAACTAATCAGCCAAACACTTATGAATCTTCCTCAAATGGATGCTCTGAGTTTCTTTCGAATGATACACTCCTTGTTCACGGTTCCTTGTGGACGGTTCCTGAAAACGTAAACCGCGGTTTCGGTTTGCCACTTAAACCGGTTTGGAACGGTAACCGAAACCGAACCGAAGCGAACCGATCCCAAACCGAACCGAACCGTTCTCAAACCGTACGAACCGTACCGTTCAGAACTGTCGGTAGAACTTTGACAAACTAAACTGTCCAAAGGGTTTGAAACGTGGTTTCGTTTACTATTGGCTAACCAAAACTTAAGCGAACTTCGTCAAAGCGAATTCAGCTGTGTCCAAATGGAGCTGAATTTAATCTTTAACTCACTCGTAACATACGACCAGTTAGCAGATTTGTGTATAATAAAAGAATAAATAGCAATGACCCTGAAAGTACTCATTGTAGTATTATATATAATAATATATAATAATAATAATATAATAATATATAATATATAATATAATATAATATAATAATATATATAATAATATAATATATATAATACTGCAATGAGTACATTAGTATATATATATATATATATATATATATATATTAGGGATGGTATCGAGACGAGACGAGACGAGACTTTGTACAGTCTCGGTCTCGTCTCGGTTGATTAATAACGGTCTCGGTCTCGGTCTCGTCTCGAGTAAAAAATCACAGTCTCGGTCTCGGTCTCGTCTCGGTCGACAGATGCTTGTCTCGATCTCGGTCTCGGTCTCGAGTACTAAATCTCGGTCTCGTCTCGAAAGTCTCGAAAGTCTCGAAATAAATAGTGTGAAATTAAAATAGTGAAAGTACTATTCTCGTACAGTCTGTCGTTTCCGCTTATTTTTTCCTTTCATTTTGACTTAGAATTATGGTGTGGTGTACCTCTTCATAGCTAATTTGCTAGTGCTAATGCTTTTATTCTAGGTTCAATGATCAGTGTGTATATCACCCTAAAACCCGAATAGAACCCATATTTCACTTTCAGCAATAGACGTTGTCTTATATAACCTCAGAACTGCCTATACAATTAAACTCTATTAAATTAACTCCAGTGCTATACAGTAGTTTATTTACTTCCTTTGAATCAGAATTGTTCAATACCTCCTAACGGATAACGCAACACATAGCAGCACGAATGTATTTAATCGTACCGAATTTGAAACTTTAGAATTTCTCATTATTCAATACATTCTTCTTTGACTGTAATTTTAAAAACAGAATATAACGTTCATTATCTTAACAAATAGGGTAAAGTATTACTACAATATACGTATTTTGTTTGAAATTGATGAAATGCTTTATTACCGTTTCACATCTGCGTGTTTAATTGACACTTTATAACACGAACGTCCTGAACCTTGTGGTGGGAGCTACTACACTCATCTTTGTTATGTGAGGTTTCGAGTTGGATCACAAAACAAGTTAGATTCAAAGTCCGATGTTTCGCATAGTTCGCGTCTCATTTTAAGTGCATTCTGTTCTTATACTAGTTCATAAGGTCGTAATGCATTACGTAAGCACATATCCAGTGCCGTAACATAGATTAATGTTATTCTTGAGCTCTCAACGGTGCATGCAATCTTTATTTGAGAAAACTAATCTTGCGTTTATTACGTTGAAATTTTATAATATATACATATTATATAAGTATATTAGTATACAGATAATTCGAGTTATCTGTATCTATTTTTTCTCACTCGCCAAAACAAGTGATTCTTAACTTTCTAGTTTTCTTTTGTATTAATTTTCGTAGTTTTGCTGCAACATGATGGATTGAATAGTCAAAAATACTTTTTTCGCTCTATGATTTTCATTAAATTTTGGATCCATTTTTACCCTACCTTACCTAGTAAAAGTTATATATTTAGTCTTAGTTGAGGAACCAGTTTTCCGCTTCTGTAAAATTACGAAATTATGACTTGGTTTAGTTTCCTCCGAGGTCCAGATATAATAAAATATCACCATCATCATAATCAACCATTATCAATTCATTGCTGGATGAAGGTCTTTCCAAGTCTTCTCCACAACTATCTAATGGGCAATTCTTTTCCAGGTTACTCCTCCAGTGGCTCTTGATTTCGTCACACCTTCTTGTATGCGGAGGTTTCCTAGGCTGTTTTTGTCTCGTGGTATCCAGTCTAGAATTGTTGTCGTCCGTCGATCATAATTTCTTCTTGCAATACGTCCAGCACACTTTCCAGCTCATATTAAATTATTTCATTAGCACCATCAGTATTCATTTCTATATATTTGGGCTACAAATAGTTCGAATTCGCTACTTTCGGAGTACAGACACAATACTGTTTAATCATCGAATCTGACAACACTGACTGAATGATTTAAATCAACACAATGTGAGGACCCCCATTTGGTCTCGCAGCTAGAACTCTTGATTTCGGTTCGCGTGCTGCCGAGTTCGATTTCCGGTAGGGGTAAAGTTGATCGACCGAAGTGGTTCGGATTCCGCTATAATCATTAGCTCCACGTCTCCTGTAGCCGCCCTTGCATAACTGTGGGACGTTAAACTAAAACAAAACAAAACAAAAGTGAACACTGTGTATTACTAACTGTAAGTTCTTGAATAATTGCATATAGCTATATGATATGGATCGAGTTTGAGGTGGTCGGTGCTCAAACTAAAGCAAGTGAAATGTAATTAGGGCGCAATTAGAACTTTTAATTAAGCACGATCTTAATCTAAAGTGTACACCAGGCCTAAGGCTTAAGGGGAACAACTAGTGTTACTGAAAATGTATCAGTTACATTTAATTTCAGTTACAATTTGCATTTACATGTATTGCTGGAACGAAGATTTAAACATTAACATTATAAGTAGCCCAAATACTATGAAAAACATCGTCTCTCGAAAGCATTCTTGCACCATAAAACAAATTACGAGTAATTTTAAAATATTTTGCAGTTTATCTACGTCATTTGCACATATTTAGAATGACATTTAGCTATCTATTTAAGTGGGCAACACTGCTTAAAATAATGTAACTGCGACTTGTTGTAATTAAAACCACCAAAAACTGTTGTAATGTTATAGAAGCAAAGGAAAGCAATATTGATTATAAAAATTTAATAAAAATGCGTCATTTTAAGCAGTATAGCAATCACTACCAATGTGTTTGGTATCTCTGAAACGATTTGAAATAACAATTGTTGTAAATGGCGTTATAAGCATCTGCATGATGAGACGTGATATACTGTGATCATATACTGTGTCCGCGGCTATATATATACAGGATGGCCCATTTTAATCTTTCCACGGGGATATCTCGAAAACGGTTGAACATAATGAACCGAACAAAAACTCAAATAGGAAATGCCATGGGGCACACCGAATGGTGTTGTCGCGGCGCCTCCCGGGGCCGCCTTTCATGGGGTACCAGGGCCAAACTTTAAAATCTTAAATGGAAACATGGGGCGAGTAATACCTCGTTCCATAGATATTTAAAAAGTAAAACGTGTTGTAGCAAAAGATTTTTCACATCTGTCACCGTTTTCAAAATGGCTGCCAAGACATAGAGCCTGTATCAGATAAAACGTCCAGTACCACTAGACCCCTAATATGTAAATAGTTGGAGATAAATGAGTAGAATAAAACTCGTATAGGAAAGCACAGAGGGTATTTATCATTCCACGGCTCGAATACAATGCAACGGAGAAAAAGATTATTAAAGTATAATTGACATGATGCAAAAGAGGAAATGATAGAAAATGATCTTTCCGACCTCTGTCCGTAAGTAAGTGAAGCGGGAATGAATGGTAAAATATCAAATGAGAACCTCACTTTTTATTTGCAATAGATACGGTTTGTCTGAAACACTTGTGTATACAAATGACTGGTATTATAATGAATAAAAATAAAGTGAAATAAGGTGAATAAAAATAAGGTGAAATTCAAGTTTAACAACATTTTACCCGCCCCTTCGCCTCTGATAATTTAACGCATTGCGTGCAAGATTTTTGGGACATATCTGCATCAGTATGTACAGTTTCGTTACTAAGGATCACAACTGAAATTACCGTTGAAAGTTATTCGGAATGTAACTGTGGACATCTCAGTGAAACTCATATTCTATCACATGCAAGAAGACATGGAAGGAAAAGAAGCAAACCAATATCATGCAGACGACTGTTGAACAAAATCAAAGTTTGTAAACCTTGTTCTAAAATTGCATTGTTCGACAAATTGGTTTTGCATTTCAGTTGATTCATTTTTGCATCAAATTATTGCCTGCAATCAAAATGGAAGGTACCATTTAACAAGAATTTTACATATTTTATCCCATTACAGATACATTTATCTCTTATAAAAACACATTTCAAATAACTATGTTTCGTAGATACAATTTGCAAAAACTAAGGCTCTCTCTCATTTGCAATTTCACTGATCCTTCGCGATACATTCACTTACGGAGCGAGGTTGGAGCGATTATTTTCTAGGAGTTAGATTTGTTTCTTTCCATTATGGCACTTTCACTCTAATCATCTATTCGACTGTTGCAACATTCCCGAGCTATAGAATGATAAATACCCTCTGTGGTTTCCTATTAGAATATTTGTTCTGGTGTTTTCATATTAGTGATACTGGACGTTTTACCTGATGCAGGTACCATGTCTTGGTGGTCATTTTGAAAACGGTGACCCATATGAACAATCTTTTGCAACAGCACTCTTTAGTTTTTAAAGATATGTCGAACGAGGTATCATTCACCCCATGTTTCCATTTACAATTTTGAAGTTTCGCCCTGGGCCCCCATATTATATACATGTCTTGGCGGCCATTTTGAATGCAGTGCCCGATATGAAAGATCTTTTGCCACAATGCTTTTTAGTTTTTCAAGATCTATCGAACGAGGTACCACTCACTCCTTGCTTCCATTTAAAATTAAAGTTGGACCCCGGGAATCCATGCAGGGCGGAGCTGGGTGGCACCGCGACCATATTATATATATATATATATATATATATATATATATATATATATATATATATATATATATATATATATATATAAAGAGAGAGAGATTGAGAGGGAGGGAAAGAGACAGAGAGAGAGAATTCTATTCGCATCAGCAGTGGATTTTGTTTCGGGAGAGGCTTGAGGAACGAGTGAGAAACATTTGCGCTGTACGTGCAATGCAAAAAATTATCACAAATTTATTTCGGGAGGGGTTTGAGCCCGATAACCACCCCCTAAATACGCCCATGTACATCAGTCAACCGTTCTTATATTATCTAACACAGCAACGAAACAAATTTTGAGTGAAGGAAATTTTAGTATTTATCTATATCAATATTCGAGACGAGACCGAGACTTTCGAGACTGACCTAAGTCTCGTCTCGGTCTCGTCTCGATTTATAGAGGTCTGTCTCGGTCTCGGTCTCGTCTCGGTATTTAAAAGTCCGTCTCGGTCTCGGTCTCGTCTCGGTATATAAAAGTCCGTCTCGGTCTCGGTACCATCCCTAATATATATAATGTTTGTATATATTTTGTATGTATGTAGATAGATAAAAATATTACACAACTAGATACCACGTATGCACACACACACAAAAAAAATACATGTATTTGTTGGAGAAATGATCCCAATAAATTCCTTCAGATTAGAAGCATTTCATATGTCAACGGAATAAAAAAAATCACTGGTAGTGATCAGTCTTTGAAAAAGATGAATTCGTTGGGTTAAGTTCTGACCTGTTAAGCCCCTATTCTACAACTGCTTCAAATTCGAAGATGTTATTATTCCCCTTGTTTACCTTCACTTTTAATATTCCCGCTCAAATAGCAGCTTGCATGTGTGTCTTCACTTCTCTCATTTTTCATACTTTCATTCTCACCGTCGTGATTAATATTATAAGAAAAGCGTGATTAACTAACCAGACTCATCATCATCAAAACGCCGAACACATATTTCAGACTTTGACGGTTTCTGATTTTGAAAACGCTCCTACGTACAATATAAATCAATGTTCGGCACCTTATATATCACATCGTTATTAATAAATCATATATAATGACTTTCTGTAAGTAATAAGTAAAAATTTCTTGTGAGTCTTACTGAAACGTTTGGTTTGCGAGCGTAGCGAGCAAGAAAATTTTTAACAAATCTATTTCTTTGCAACTGACAACAATATTGATTTAATAGGGCGCCAATGCTACCAGCTCCGTCCCCTCCCCCTTCCCCCGTAGCTACGGCTCAGTCACGATGTAAGTTTTGTACATTTGCTAATTGTACGCATAAGTATCATTCTCCGACAGAACAGTTGCACTAAATTGCAATTTCGCTATCTTCGATTCTGGACAGTGAACACAATGGCGAGGAAACATCTACCATTTCCCACTTTAATTTCGCTTTATTTCATCACCATACGGCCAACGACTGTGATTACACAGGTAACGGAGGAGTACACACATGAGGAATTGGCAGACATTGATCTGGCATACGGGAAAGAGGGCGGTAATTGCCGTGTGGCACAACGGCACAGACAACAGTTTCCTAATCTTAGAATTCCACACCACACAACGTTTTTCAGTGTAGATCGAAAATTACAAGAAACAGGATTGCTGGAAGCACACAGGATCAATACTGGACTAAACAGAACCGTACGGACTGTGGTTTTTGAGGAGGAAATTCTTGCTTGAGATCAGAGAAAACCGTCCACCAGCACACGGGTAGTAGCTGCTGAAATTAACACTCATCATCGGCATGTTTAGAACATGCTTCACGAAAATCAGATGTACTTTTTCCATGTCCAAAGGGTGCATGCATTTGCCATCCACGTAGGCAGGAGTTTGGCCAGTAGCTACGCAAACCATGCTAATATATCCCCCTTCATGTCTCGTATTCTCTTCAAAGATAAAGCTATGTTTTCCCATGATGGAGTGATGAACACTCACACTCAACATTTGTGGTCTTAGGCAAACCTATATGGAATGTCAACTCGTGCCCATTAGAAACGGTGTTCTGTGAATGTGTGGGCATGAATTGTTGATAATTCTCGTCAGACCGTACCTACTACCACAATGACTGACCGGGTGGGAGTATATTTTTGAAAGAGATTCTGCCTGGACTACTAGAGACTGTGCCACTGGCTGTTCATCGAAACATGTGGTTTATGCATAACGGTGCTCCAGCACATTTGCTGTGGAGGTGTGAAATTGTCGCAATGCATGCTATCCGAACAAAGGAGAGAAGGACCGGTATCTTGGATACCTCGTTCATCCGACCTTAACCACTTAGATTTCTTTTTCTGGGGCCATATGAAAACTAATCTACGCGACGCCTGTGCAATCAGAGGAGGAATTACAGAATTGTTGCTGCAGCGTGGAGCATTCAGGAAACGCCAGCAGTGTTTCAACGCGTTCGTTTCGTCTTTCCCTTCGACGCCGCTGTAACCTTTGCATAGAAGTGGCGGGTCGAAACTTTGAACACCTTTTGCAGTGTCCGTTCTGACATTCATCCTCTTTCCATGTAAACAAGGACTCCCCTCTGTACCTTGCTCCCTACAACTACCCGTATGCAGTCCCGTTATACGATTTGGAACCAGAAATATCGGCCCGTGTTACACTACGTACAAATATCGTGAATGGAAGGAATATTTTGTTTCACATCCGTCAGTTTAGAACATTGATTGAGAAAAAATGCATGTGCTAAAATAGTTACGTGTATTATTATTATTATTATTATTATTATTATTATTATTATTATTATTATTATTATTATTATTATTATTATTATTACGCGTTCTTTATTTATCAGTTCTTGTTCAATTGCTGTAGTTGTAAAGGTAGATGCGTTCTCAAAAGCGTTGCGATATCATTAATATGAGCAGATTAGCAATCGGAATTTCTTTATTTTCTGTTACTTATCGGCCTCTGCCGTACGTATTTTTATATTCTAGCGACGTAAAGTTTCAAGTGAATTCTTGTACAACGACTTTACTAATACTTTTTGAGACAGAAGGGATCTTAGCAGATATCTGCAAACTTTTCTAACCAAAAAATTCAGGGTTGACAGTACACCAAAACAAATCGTACATACAAATGAACTCAATCATGGGCAGTGCCTTCCTGCATTCACATAAAATCATAAAGCGATTAATTTCATAGCTGATCACTTGTCTATCAGATACACGACAATAGTGTAGGGTTATTGACTGACAGTTCAAAAAAATTTAGAAATAAAATTTAAAACTACACCAAATAACAATTCTATAAACATCACTGTTGACTCCAGTAGAATACTTAGCCGAATAACCTTACATGTAGACAGAAAAAACTCTTTCACAAATCTTAAAATCAATGTCAGCATCAATCAAACATATATATGAGTATCAAAGTGCGCTGGATAGTGCGTCAGGGAGAAACAGTCAGAATCCTAGTCATAATTTACATATATTTATTAACATTTCTTCATGAATCTCATTCTATATCTCCGGTGACCCCCCTTTGAATTAAAAAGTAAACGACGTATGTTAAGGACAGAACACATACCTACCATATATATTAGTATCAACGTGCGCTCGATAGTTCATCAGGTAGAAAGAGTCATAGAATCGTAGCCATAATTTACATATATTTATTAAAATTTCTTCATGAATCTCATTCTATATCTCCGTTGACCCCTCTTTGAATTAAAAACTAATAGACTTATTTGAAGGACAGAGCGTATATCTACCATATATATGAGTATCAAAAAGCGCTCGATAGTGCATCAGGTAGAAAGGGTCATAGAATCATAGACATAATTTACATATATTCATTAACATTTCTTCGTGAATCTCATTCAATATCTCCGGTGACCCCCCTTCGAATTAAAAACTAATAGACTTATTTGAAGGACAGAGCGTATATCTACCATATATATGAGTATCAAAGAGCGCTCGATAGTGCATCAGGTAGAAAGGGTCATAGAATCATTGCCATAATTTACATATATTCATTAACATTTCATTGTCAATCTCATTCTATATCTCCGGTTACCCCCCTTTTAATTAAAAACTAATAAACTTATTTGAAGGACAGAGCGTATATCTACCATATATATGAGTATCAAAGAGCGCTCGATAGTGCATCAGGTAGAAAGGGTCATAGAATCATAGCCATAATTTACATATATTCATTAACATTTCTTCGTGAATCTCATTCTATATCTCCGGTGACCCCCTTTCGAATTAAAAATTAATAGACTTATTTCAAGGAGAGAACTCATATCTACCATATATATGAGTATCAAGGTGCGCTCGATAGTGCATCAGGTAGAAAGGGTCATAGAATCATAGTTATAATTTACATATATTCCTTAACATTTCTTCGTCAATTTCATTCTATATCTCCGGTGACCCCCTTTTGAATTAAAAACTAATAGACTTATTTGAATGACAAGGCGCATATCTACCACATATATGAGTATCAGAGTGCGCTCGATAGTGCATCAGGTAGAAAGGGTCATAGAATCATAGACATAACTTACATATATTCATTGACATTTCTTCGTGAATCTCATTCTATATCTCCGGTGACCCCCTTTCGAATTAAAAACTAATAGACTTATTTGAAGGACAAGGCGTATATCTACATATATGAGTATCAAAGTGCGCTCGATAGTGCATCAGGTAGAAAGGGTCATAGAATAGTACACATAATTTACATATATTTATTAACATTTCTTCGTGAATCTCATTCTATATCTCCGGTGACCCCAATTTGAATTAAGAACTAATAGACTTATTTGAAAAACAGAGCGTATATCTACCATATATATGAGTATCAAAGTGCGCTCGATAGTGCATCAGGTAGAAAGAGTCATAGAATAGTAGCCATAATTTACATATATTTATTAACATTTCTTCGTGAATCTCATTCTATATCTCCGGTTACCCCAATTTGAATTAAGAACTAATAGACTTATTTGAAAAACAGAGCGTATATCTACCACATATATGAGTATCAACGTGCGCTCAATAGTTCATCAGGTAGAAAGGGTCATAGAATCATAGCCATAATTTACATATATTCATTAACATTTCTTCGTGTATCTCATTCTATATCTCCGGTGACCCCCTTTCGAATTAAAAATTAATAGACTTATTTCAAGGAGAGAACTCATATCTACCATATATATGAGTATCAAGGTGCGCTCGATAGTGCATCAGGTAGAAAGGGTCATAGAATCATAGTTATAATTTACGTATATTCCTTAACATTTCTTCGTGAATCTCATTCTATATCTCCAGTGACCCCTCTTCGAATTAAAAACTAATAGACTTATTTGAAGGACAAGGCGTATATCTACCACATATATGTGAGCGTAAAAGGGCGGTCTATAGTGCATCAGGTAGAAAGGGTCATAGAATCGTAGACATAATTTACATATATTTATTAACACTTCCTCGTGAAACTCATTCTATATCTCCGGTGACCCCAATTTGAATTAAGAACTAATAGACTTATTTGAAAAACAGAGCGTATATCTACCATATATATGAGTATCAAAGTGCGCTCGATAGTGCATCAGGTAGAAAGAGTCATAGAATAGTAGCCCTAATTTACATATATTTATTATCACTTCTTCTTGAATCTCATTCTTTATCTCCGGTGACCCCAATTTGAATTAAGAACTAATAGACTTATTTGAAAAACAGAGCGTATATCTACCATATATATGAGTATCAACGTGCGCTCGATAGTTCATCAGGTAGAAAGAGTCATAGAATCGTAGCCATAATTTACATATATTTATTAAAATTTCTTATTGAATCTCATTCTATATCTCCGGTGACTCCCCTTCGAATTAAAAACTAATAGACTTATTTGAAGGACAGAGCGTATATCCACCATATATATAAGTATATTACATATATTTATCAACATTTCTTCGTGAATCTCATTCTATATCTCCGGTGACCCCAATTTGAATTAGGAACTAATAGACTTATTTGAAAAACAGAGCCTATATCTACCATATATATGAGTATCAAAGTGCGCTCGATAGTGCATCAGGTAGAAAGGGTCATAGAATCGTAGACATAATTTACACATATTTATCAACATTTCTTCGTGAATCTCATTCTATATCTCCGGTGACCCCTCTTCGAATTAAGAACTAATAGACTTATTTGAAATACAGAGCGTATATCTACCATATATATGAGTATCAAAGTGCGCTCGATAGTGCATCAAGTAGAAAGGGTCATACAATCATAGCCATAATTTACATAAATTCATTAACATATCTTCGTGAATCTCATTCTATATCTCCGGTGACCCCCCTTTGAATTAAGAGCTAATAGACTTATTTTAAAGACAGAGCGCACATCTACCATATATATGAGTATCAAAGTGCGCTCGATAGTGCATCAGGTAGAAAGAGTCATAGAATAGTAGCCATAATTTACATATATTTATTAACATTTCTTCGTGAATCTCATTCTGTATCTCCGGTGACCCCAATTTGAATTAAGAACTAATAGACTTATTTCAAAAACAGAGCCTATATCTACCATATATATGAGTATCAAAGTGCGCTCGATAGTGCATCAGGTAGAAAGAGTCATAGAATAGTAGCCATAATTTACATATATTTATTAACATTTCTTCGTGAATCTCATTCTATATCTCCGGTTACCCCAATTAGAATTAAGAACTAATAGACTAATTTGAAAGACAGAGCGTATATCTACCATATATATGAGTATCAACGTGCCCTCGATAGTTCATCAGGTAGAAAGAGTCATAGAATCGTAGCCATAATTTACATATATTTATTAACATTTCTTATTGAATCTCATTCTATATCTCCGGTGACCCCAATTCGAATTAAAAACTAATAGACTTATTTGAAGGACAGAGCGTATATCCACCATATATATGAGTATCAAAGAGCGCTCGATAGTGCATCAGGTAGAAAGGGTCATAGAATCGTAGACATAATTTACACATATTTATCAACATTTCTTCGTGAATCTCATTCTATATCTCCGGTGACCCCTCTTCGAATTAAGAACTAATAGACTTATTTGAAGGACAGAGCTTATATCTACCATATATATGAGTATCAAAGTGCGCTCGATAGTGCATCAGGTAGAAAGAGTCATAGAATAGTAGCCCTAATTTACATATATTTATTAACATTTTTCGTGAATCTCATTCTATATCTTCGGTGACCCCAATTTGAATTAAGAACTAATAGACTTATTTGAAAAACAGAGCGTATATCTACCATATATATGAGTATCAACGTGCGCTCGATTGTTCATCAGGTAGAAAGAGTCATAGAATCGTAGCCATAATTTACATATATTTATTAAAATTTTTTATTGAATCTCATTCTATATCTCCGGTGACCCCCCTTCGAATTAAAAACTAATAGACTTATTTGAAGGACAGAGCCTATATCCACCATATATATGAGTATCAAAAAGCGCTCGATAGTGCGTCAGGTAGAAAGGGTCATAGAATAGTAGACATAATTTACATATATTTATCAACATTTCTTCGTGAATCTCATTCTATATCTCCGGTGACCCCCCTTCGAATTAAAAACTAATAAACTTATTTGAAGGACAGAGCGCATATCTACCATATATATGAGCATCAAAGTGCGCTCGATAGTGCATCAGGTAGAAAGGGTCATAGAATCGTAGACATAATTTACACATATTTATCAACATTTCTTCGGGAATCTCATTCTATATCTCCGGTGACCCCAATTTGAATTAAGAACTAATAGACTTATTTGAAAAACAGAGCGTATATCTATCATATATATGAGTATCAACGTGCGCTCGATAGTTCATCAGGTAGAAAGAGTCATAGAATCGTACCCATAATTTACATATATTCATTAACATTTCTTCGTGAATCTCATTCTATATCTCCGGTGACCCCCTTTCGAATTAAAAATTAATAGACTTATTTCAAGGAGAGAACTCATATCTACCATATATATGAGTATCAAGGTGCGCTCGATAGTGCATCAAGTAGAAAGAGTCATACAATCATAGCCATAATTTACATATATTCATTAACATTTCTTCGTGAATCTCATTCTATATATCCGGTGACCCCCTTTCGAATTAAAAATTAATAGATTTATTTCAAGGAGAGAACTCATATCTACCATATATATGAGTATCAAGGTGCGCTCGATAGTGCATCAGGTAGAAAGGGTCATAGAATCATAGCCATAATTTACATATATTCATTAACATTTCTTCGTGAATCTCATTCTATATCTCCGGTGACCCCCCTTTGAATTAAGAGCTAATAGACTTATTTTAAAGACAGAGCGCACATCTACCATATATATGAGTATCAAAGTGCGCTCGATAGTGCATCAGGTAGAAAGAGTCATAGAATAGTAGCCATAATTTACATATATTTATTAACATTTCTTCGTGAATCTCATTCTGTATCTCCGGTGACCCCAATTTGAATTAGGAACTAATAGACTTATTTGAAAAACAGAGCCTATATCTACCATATATATGAGTATCAAAGTGCGCTCGATAGTGCATCAGGTAGAAAGAGTCATAGAATAGTAGCCATAATTTACATATATTTATTAACATTTCTTCGTGAATCTCATTCTATATCTCCGGTTACCCCAATTAGAATTAAGAACTAATAGACTTATTTGAAAGACAGAGCGTATATCTACCATATATATGAGTATCAACGTGCCCTCGATAGTTCATCAGGTAGAAAGAGTCATAGAATCGTAGCCATAATTTACATATATTTATTAACATTTCTTATTGAATCTCATTCTATATCTCCGGTGACCCCCCTTCGAATTAAAAACTAATAGACTTATTTGAAGGACAGAGCGTATATCCACCATATATATGAGTATCAAAGAGCGCTCGATAGTGCATCAGGTAGAAAGGGTCATAGAATCGTAGACATAATTTACACATATTTATCAACATTTCTTCGTGAATCTCATTCTATATCTCCGGTGACCCCTCTTCGAATTAAGAACTAATAGACTTATTTGAAGGACAGAGCCTATATCTACCATATATATGAGTATCAAAGTGCGCTCGATAGTGCATCAGGTAGAAAGGGTCATAGAATCATAGCCATAAATTACATATATTCATTAACATTTCTTCGTGAATCTCATTCTATATCTCCGGTGACCCCCCTTTGAATTAAGAGCTAATAGACTTATTTCAAAGACAGAGCGTACATCTACCATATATATGAGTATCAAAGTGCGCTCGATAGTGCATCAGGTAGAAAGAGTCATAGAATAGTAGCCATAATTTACATATATTTATTAACATTTCTTCGTGAATCTCATTCTGTATCTCCGGTGACCCCAATTTGAATTAAGAACTAATAGACTTATTTGAAAAACAGAGCCTATATCTACCATATATATGAGTATCAAAGTGCGCTCGATAGTGCATCAGGTAGAAAGAGTCATAGAATAGTAGCCATAATTTACATATATTTATTAACATTTCTTCGTGAATCTCATTCTATATCTCCGGTGACCCCAATTTGAATTAAGAACTAATAGACTTATTTGAAAAACAGAGCGGATATCTACCATATATATGAGTATCAACGTGCCCTCGATAGCTCATCAGGTAGAAAGAGTCATAGAATTGTAGCCATAATTTACATATATTTTTTAAAATTTCTTATTGAATCTAATTCTATATCTCAAGTGACCCCCCTTCGAATTAAAAACTAATAGACTTATTTGAAGGACAGAGCGTATATCCACCATATATATAAGTATATTACATATATTTATCAACATTTCTTCGTGAATCTCATTCTATATCTCCGGTGACCCCCCTTCGAATTAAAAACTAATAGACTTATTTGAAGGACAGAGCGTATATCTACCATATATATGAGCATCAAAGTGCGCTCGATAGTGCATCAGGTAGAAAGGGTCATAGAATCGTAGACATAATTTACACATATTTATCAACATTTCTTCGTGAATCTCATTCTATATCTCCGGTGACCCCTCTTCGAATTAAGAACTAATAGACTTATTTGAAATACAGAGCGTATATCTACCATATATATGAGTATCAAAGTGCGCTCGATAGTGCATCAAGTAGAAAGGGTCATAGAATCATAGCCATAATTTACATATATTCATTAACATTTCTTCGTGAATCTCATTCTATATCTCCGGTGACCCCCTTTCGAATTAAAAATTAATAGACTTATTTCAAGGAGAGAACTCATATCTACCATATATATGAGTATCAAAGTGCGCTCGATAGTGCATCAGGTAGAAAGAGTCATAGAATAGTATCCATAATTTACATATATTTATTAACATTTCTTCGTGAATCTCATTCTGTATCTCCGGTGACCCCAATTTGAATTAAGAACTAATAGACTTATTTGAAAAACAGAGCCTATATCTACCATATATATGAGTATCAAAGTGCGCTCGATAGTGCATCAGGTAGAAAGAGTCATAGAATCGTAGCCATAATTTACATATATTTATTAACATTTCTTCGTGAATCTCATTCTGTATCTCCGGTGACCCCAATTTGAATTAAGAACTAATAGACTTATTTGAAAAACAGAGCCTATATATACCATATATATGAGTATCAAAGTGCGCTCGATAGTGCATCAGGTAGAAAGAGTCATAGAATCGTAGCCATAATTTACATATATTTATTAACATTTCTTCGTGAATCTCATTCTATATCTCCGGTGACCCCAATTTGAATTAAGAACTAATAGACTTATTTGAAGGACAGAGCCTATATCTACCATATATATGAGTATCAAAGTGCGCTCGATAGTGCATCAAGTAGAAAGGGTCATACAATCATAGCCATAATTTACATATATTCATTAACATTTCTTCGTGAATCTCATTCTATATCTCCGGTGACCCCCTTTCGAATTAAAAATTAAAAGACTTATTTCAAGGAGAGAACTCATATCTACCATATATATGAGTATCAAGGTGCGCTCGATAGTGCATCAGGTAGAAAGGGTCATAGAATCATAGCCATAAATTACATATATTCATTAACATTTCTTCGTGAATCTCATTCTATATCTCCGGTGACCCCCCTTTGAATTAAGAGCTAATAGACTTATTTCAAAGACAGAGCGCACATCTACCATATATATGAGTATCAAAGTGCGCTCGATAGTGCATCAGGTAGAAAGAGTCATAGAATAGTAGCCATAATTTACATATATTTATTAACATTTCTTCGTGAATCTCATTCTGTATCTCCGGTGACCCCAATTTGAATTAAGAACTAATAGACTTATTTGAAAAACAGAGCCTATATCTACCATATATATGAGTATCAAAGTGCGCTCGATAGTGCATCAGGTAGAAAGAGTCATAGAATAGTAGCCATAATTTACATATATTTATTAACATTTCTTCGTGAATCTCATTCTATATCTCCGGTGACCCCAATTTGAATTAAGAACTAATAGACTTATTTGAAAAACAGAGCGGATATCTACCATATATATGAGTATCAACGTGCCCTCGATAGCTCATCAGGTAGAAAGAGTCATAGAATTGTAGCCATAATTTACATATATTTTTTAAAATTTCTTATTGAATCTAATTCTATATCTCAAGTGACCCCCCTTCGAATTAAAAACTAATAGACTTATTTGAAGGACAGAGCGTATATCCACCATATATATAAGTATATTACATATATTTATCAACATTTCTTCGTGAATCTCATTCTATATCTCCGGTGACCCCCTTCGAATTAAAAACTAATAGACTTATTTGAAGGACAGAGCGTATATCTACCATATATATGAGCATCAAAGTGCGCTCGATAGTGCATCAGGTAGAAAGGGTCATAGAATCGTAGACATAATTTACACATATTTATCAACATTTCTTCGTGAATCTCATTCTATATCTCCGGTGACCCCTCTTCGAATTAAGAACTAATAGACTTATTTGAAATACAGAGCGTATATCTACCATATATATGAGTATCAAAGTGCGCTCGATAGTGCATCAAGTAGAAAGGGTCATAGAATCATAGCCATAATTTACATATATTCATTAACATTTCTTCGTGAATCTCATTCTATATCTCCGGTGACCCCCTTTCGAATTAAAAATTAATAGACTTATTTCAAGGAGAGAACTCATATCTACCATATATATGAGTATCAAGGTGCGCTCGATAGTGCATCAAGTAGAAAGGGTCATACAATCATAGCCATAATTTACATATATTCATTAACATTTCTTCGTGAATCTCATTCTATATATCCAATGACCCCCTTTCGAATTAAAAATTAATAGATTTATTTCAAGGAGAGAACTCATATCTACTATATATATGAGTATCAAGGTGCGCTCGATAGTGCATCAGGTAGAAAGGGTCATAGAATCATAGCCATAATTTACATATATTCATTAACATTTCTTCGTGAATCTCATTCTATATCTCCGGTGACCCCCCTTTGAATTAAGAGCTAATAGACTTATTTTAAAGACAGAGCGCACATCTACCATATATATGAGTATCAAAGTGCGCTCGATAGTGCATCAGGTAGAAAGAGTCATAGAATAGTAGCCATAATTTACATATATTTATTAACATTTCTTCGTGAATCTCATTCTGTATCTCCGGTGACCCCAATTTGAATTAGGAACTAATAGACTTATTTGAAAAACAGAGCCTATATCTACCATATATATGAGTATCAAAGTGCGCTCGATAGTGCATCAGGTAGAAAGAGTCATAGAATAGTAGCCATAATTTACATATATTTATTAACATTTCTTCGTGAATCTCATTCTATATCTCCGGTTACCCCAATTAGAATTAAGAACTAATAGACTTATTTGAAAGACAGAGCGTATATCTACCATATATATGAGTATCAACGTGCCCTCGATAGTTCATCAGGTAGAAAGAGTCATAGAATCGTAGCCATAATTTACATATATTTATTAACATTTCTTATTGAATCTCATTCTATATCTCCGGTGACCCCCCTTCGAATTAAAAACTAATAGACTTATTTGAAGGACAGAGCGTATATCCACCATATATATGAGTATCAAAGAGCGCTCGATAGTGCATCAGGTAGAAAGGGTCATAGAATCGTAGACATAATTTACACATATTTATCAACATTTCTTCGTGAATCTCATTCTATATCTCCGGTGACCCCTCTTCGAATTAAGAACTAATAGACTTATTTGAAGGACAGAGCCTATATCTACCATATATATGAGTATCAAAGTGCGCTCGATAGTGCATCAGGTAGAAAGAGTCATAGAATAGTAGCCCTAATTTACATATATTTATTAACATTTTTCGTGAATCTCATTCTATATCTTCGGTGACCCCAATTTGAATTAAGAACTAATAGACTTATTTGAAAAACAGAGCGTATATCTACCATATATATGAGTATCAAAGTGCGCTCGATAGTGCATCAAGTAGAAAGGGTCATACAATCATAGCCATAATTTACATATATTCATTAACATTTCTTCGTGAATCTCATTCTATATCTCCGGTGACCCCCTTTCGAATTAAAAATTAAAAGACTTATTTCAAGGAGAGAACTCATATCTACCATATATATGAGTATCAAGGTGCGCTCGATAGTGCATCAGGTAGAAAGGGTCATAGAATCATAGCCATAAATTACATATATTCATTAACATTTCTTCGTGAATCTCATTCTATATCTCCGGTGACCCCCCTTTGAATTAAGAGCTAATAGACTTATTTCAAAGACAGAGCGCACATCTACCATATATATGAGTATCAAAGTGCGCTCGATAGTGCATCAGGTAGAAAGAGTCATAGAATAGTAGCCATAATTTACATATATTTATTAACATTTCTTCGTGAATCTCATTCTGTATCTCCGGTGACCCCAATTTGAATTAAGAACTAATAGACTTATTTGAAAAACAGAGCCTATATCTACCATATATATGAGTATCAAAGTGCGCTCGATAGTGCATCAGGTAGAAAGAGTCATAGAATAGTAGCCATAATTTACATATATTTATTAACATTTCTTCGTGAATCTCATTCTATATCTCCGGTGACCCCAATTTGAATTAAGAACTAATAGACTTATTTGAAAAACAGAGCGGATATCTACCATATATATGAGTATCAACGTGCCCTCGATAGCTCATCAGGTAGAAAGAGTCATAGAATTGTAGCCATAATTTACATATATTTTTTAAAATTTCTTATTGAATCTAATTCTATATCTCAAGTGACCCCCCTTCGAATTAAAAACTAATAGACTTATTTGAAGGACAGAGCGTATATCCACCATATATATAAGTATATTACATATATTTATCAACATTTCTTCGTGAATCTCATTCTATATCTCCGGTGACCCCCCTTCGAAATAAAAACTAATAGACTTATTTGAAGGACAGAGCGTATATCTACCATATATATGAGCATCAAAGTGCGCTCGATAGTGCATCAGGTAGAAAGGGTCATAGAATCGTAGACATAATTTACACATATTTATCAACATTTCTTCGTGAATCTCATTCTATATCTCCGGTGACCCCTCTTCGAATTAAGAACTAATAGACTTATTTGAAATACAGAGCGTATATCTACCATATATATGAGTATCAAAGTGCGCTCGATAGTGCATCAAGTAGAAAGGGTCATAGAATCATAGCCATAATTTACATATATTCATTAACATTTCTTCGTAAATCTCATTCTATATCTCCGGTGACCCCCTTTCGAATTAAAAATTAATAGACTTATTTCAAGGAGAGAACTCATATCTACCATATATATGAGTATCAAGGTGCGCTCGATAGTGCATCAAGTAGAAAGGGTCATACAATCATAGCCATAATTTACATATATTCATTAACATTTCTTCGTGAATCTCATTCTATATATCCGGTGACCCCCTTTCGAATTAAAAATTAATAGATTTATTTCAAGGAGAGAACTCACATCTACCATATATATGAGTATCAAGGTGCGCTCGATAGTGCATCAGGTAGAAAGGGTCATAGAATCATAGCCATAATTTACATATATTCATTAACATTTCTTCGTGAATCTCATTCTATATCTCCGGTGACCCCCCTTTGAATTAAGAGCTAATAGACTTATTTTAAAGACAGAGCGCACATCTACCATATATATGAGTATCAAAGTGCGCTCGATAGTGCATCAGGTAGAAAGAGTCATAGAATAGTAGCCATAATTTACATATATTTATTAACATTTCTTCGTGAATCTCATTCTGTATCTCCGGTGACCCCAATTTGAATTAGGAACTAATAGACTTATTTGAAAAACAGAGCGTATATCTACCATATATATGAGTATCAAAGTGCGCTCGATAGTGCATCAGGTAGAAAGAGTCATAGAATAGTAGCCATAATTTACATATATTTATTAACATTTCTTCGTGAATCTCATTCTATATCTCCGGTTACCCCAATTAGAATTAAGAACTAATAGACTTATTTGAAAGACAGAGCGTATATCTACCATATATATGAGTATCAACGTGCCCTCGATAGTTCATCAGGTAGAAAGAGTCATAGAATCGTAGCCATAATTTACATATATTTATTAACATTTCTTATTGAATCTCATTCTATATCTCCGGTGACCCCCCTTCGAATTAAAAACTAATAGACTTATTTGAAGGACAGAGCGTATATCCACCATATATATGAGTATCAAAGTGCGCTCGATAGTGCATCAGGTAGAAAGGGTCATAGAATCGTAGACATAATTTACACATATTTATCAACATTTCTTCGTGAATCTCATTCTATATCTCCGGTGACCCCTCTTCGAATTAAGAACTAATAGACTTATTTGAAGGACAGAGCCTATATCTACCATATATATGAGTATCAAAGTGCGCTCGATAGTGCATCAGGTAGAAAGAGTCATAGAATAGTAGCCCTAATTTACATATATTTATTAACATTTTTCGTGAATCTCATTCTATATCTTCGGTGACCCCAATTTGAATTAAGAACTAATAGACTTATTTGAAAAACAGAGCGTATATCTACCATATATATGAGTATCAAAGTGCGCTCGATAGTGCATCAAGTAGAAAGGGTCATACAATCATAGCCATAATTTACATATATTCATTAACATTTCTTCGTGAATCTCATTCTATATCTCCGGTGACCCCCTTTCGAATTAAAAATTAAAAGACTTATTTCAAGGAGAGAACTCATATCTACCATATATATGAGTATCAAGGTGCGCTCGATAGTGCATCAGGTAGAAAGGGTCATAGAATCATAGCCATAAATTACATATATTCATTAACATTTCTTCGTGAATCTCATTCTATATCTCCGGTGACCCCCCTTTGAATTAAGAGCTAATAGACTTATTTCAAAGACAGAGCGCACATCTACCATATATATGAGTATCAAAGTGCGCTCGATAGTGCATCAGGTAGAAAGAGTCATAGAATAGTAGCCATAATTTACATATATTTATTAACATTTCTTCGTGAATCTCATTCTGTATCTCCGGTGACCCCAATTTGAATTAAGAACTAATAGACTTATTTGAAAAACAGAGCCTATATCTACCATATATATGAGTATCAAAGTGCGCTCGATAGTGCATCAGGTAGAAAGAGTCATAGAATAGTAGCCATAATTTACATATATTTATTAACATTTCTTCGTGAATCTCATTCTATATCTCCGGTGACCCCAATTTGAATTAAGAACTAATAGACTTATTTGAAAAACAGAGCGGATATCTACCATATATATGAGTATCAACGTGCCCTCGATAGCTCATCAGGTAGAAAGAGTCATAGAATTGTAGCCATAATTTACATATATTTTTTAAAATTTCTTATTGAATCTAATTCTATATCTCAAGTGACCCCCCTTCGAATTAAAAACTAATAGACTTATTTGAAGGACAGAGCGTATATCCACCATATATATAAGTATATTACATATATTTATCAACATTTCTTCGTGAATCTCATTCTATATCTCCGGTGACCCCCCTTCGAATTAAAAACTAATAGACTTATTTGAAGGACAGAGCGTATATCTACCATATATATGAGCATCAAAGTGCGCTCGATAGTGCATCAGGTAGAAAGGGTCATAGAATCGTAGACATAATTTACACATATTTATCAACATTTCTTCGTGAATCTCATTCTATATCTCCGGTGACCCCTCTTCGAATTAAGAACTAATAGACTTATTTGAAATACAGAGCGTATATCTACCATATATATGAGTATCAAAGTGCGCTCGATAGTGCATCAGGTAGAAAGAGTCATAGAATAGTAGCCATAATTTACATATATTTATTAACATTTCTTCGTGAATCTCATTCTATATCTCCGGTTACCCCAATTAGAATTAAGAACTAATAGACTTATTTGAAAGACAGAGCGTATATCTACCATATATATGAGTATCAACGTGCCCTCGATAGTTCATCAGGTAGAAAGAGTCATAGAATCGTAGCCATAATTTACATATATTTATTAACATTTCTTATTGAATCTCATTCTATATCTCCGGTGACCCCCCTTCGAATTAAAAACTAATAGACTTATTTGAAGGACAGAGCGTATATCCACCATATATATGAGTATCAAAGAGCGCTCGATAGTGCATCAGGTAGAAAGGGTCATAGAATCGTAGACATAATTTACACATATTTATCAACATTTCTTCGTGAATCTCATTCTATATCTCCGGTGACCCCTCTTCGAATTAAGAACTAATAGACTTATTTGAAGGACAGAGCCTATATCTACCATATATATGAGTATCAAAGTGCGCTCGATAGTGCATCAGGTAGAAAGAGTCATAGAATAGTAGCCCTAATTTACATATATTTATTAACATTTTTCGTGAATCTCATTCTATATCTTCGGTGACCCCAATTTGAATTAAGAACTAATAGACTTATTTGAAAAACAGAGCGTATATCTACCATATATATGAGTATCAAAGTGCGCTCGATAGTGCATCAAGTAGAAAGGGTCATACAATCATAGCCATAATTTACATATATTCATTAACATTTCTTCGTGAATCTCATTCTATATCTCCGGTGACCCCCTTTCGAATTAAAAATTAAAAGACTTATTTCAAGGAGAGAACTCATATCTACCATATATATGAGTATCAAGGTGCGCTCGATAGTGCATCAGGTAGAAAGGGTCATAGAATCATAGCCATAAATTACATATATTCATTAACATTTCTTCGTGAATCTCATTCTATATCTCCGGTGACCCCCCTTTGAATTAAGAGCTAATAGACTTATTTCAAAGACAGAGCGCACATCTACCATATATATGAGTATCAAAGTGCGCTCGATAGTGCATCAGGTTAGAAAGAGTCATAGAATAGTAGCCATAATTTACATATATTTATTAACATTTCTTCGTGAATCTCATTCTGTATCTCCGGTGACCCCAATTTGAATTAAGAACTAATAGACTTATTTGAAAAACAGAGCCTATATCTACCATATATATGAGTATCAAAGTGCGCTCGATAGTGCATCAGGTAGAAAGAGTCATAGAATAGTAGCCATAATTTACATATATTTATTACATTTCTTCGTGAATCTCATTCTATATCTCCGGTGACCCCAATTTGAATTAAGAACTAATAGACTTATTTGAAAAACAGAGCGGATATCTACCATATATATGAGTATCAACGTGCCCTCGATAGCTCATCAGGTAGAAAGAGTCATAGAATTGTAGCCATAATTTACATATATTTTTTAAAATTTCTTATTGAATCTAATTCTATATCTCAAGTGACCCCCCTTCGAATTAAAACTAATAGACTTATTGAAGGACAGAGCGTATATCCACCATATATATAAGTATATTACATATATTTATCACATTTCTTCGTGAATCTCATTCTATATCTCCGGTGACCCCCTTCGAATTAAAAACTAATAGACTTATTTGAAGGACAGAGCGTATATCTACCATATATATGAGCATCAAAGTGCGCTCGATAGTGCATCAGGTAGAAAGGGTCATAGAATCGTAGACATAATTTACACATATTTATCAACATTTCTTCGTGAATCTCATTCTATATCTCCGGTGACCCCTCTTCGAATTAAGAACTATAGACTTATTTGAAATACAGAGCGTATATCTACCATATATATGAGTATCAAAGTGCGCTCGATAGTGCATCAAGTAGAAAGGTCATAGAATCATAGCCATAATTTACATATATTCATTAACATTTCTTCGTGAATCTCATCCTATATCTCCGGTGACCCCCTTTCGAATTAAAAATTAATAGACTTATTTCAAGGAGAGAACTCATATCTACCATATATATGAGTATCAAGGTGCGCTCGATAGTGCATCAAGTAGAAAGGTCATACAATCATAGCATAATTTACATATATTCATTAACATTTCTTCGTGAATCTCATTCTATATATCCGGTGACCCCCTTTCGAATTAAAAATTAATAGATTTATTTCAAGGAGAGAACTCATATCTACCATATATATGAGTATCAAGGTGCGCTCGATAGTGCATCAGGTAATCAGGTAGAAAGGGTCATAGAATCATAGCCATAATTTACATATATTCATTAACATTTCTTCGTGAATCTCATTCTATATCTCCGGTGACCCCCCTTTGAATTAAGAGCTAATAGACTTATTTTAAAGACAGAGCGCACATCTACCATATATATGAGTATCAAAGTGCGCTCGATAGTGCATCAGGTAGAAAGAGTCATAGAATAGTAGACATAATTTATATATATTTATTAACATTTCTTCGTGAATCTCATTCTGTATCTCCGGTGACCCCAATTTGAATTAGGAACTAATAGACTTATTTGAAAAACAAAGCCTATATCTACCATATATATGAGTATCAAAGTGCGCTCGATAGTGCATCAGGTAGAAAGAGTCATAGAATAGTAGCCATAATTTACATATATTTATTAACATTTCTTCGTGAATCTCATTCTATATCTCCGGTTACCCCAATTAGAATTAAGAACTAATAGACTTATTTGAAAAACAGAGCGTATATCTACCATATATATGAGTATCAACGTGCCCTCGATAGTTCATCAGGTAGAAAGAGTCATAGAATCGTAGCCATAATTTACATATATTTATTAACATTTCTTATTGAATCTCATTCTATATCTCCGGTGACCCCCCTTCGAATTAAAAACTAATAGACTTATTTGAAGGACAGAGCGTATATCCACCATATATATGAGTATCAAAGAGCGCTCGATAGTGCATCAGGTAGAAAGGGTCATAGAATCGTAGACATAATTTACACATATTTATCAACATTTCTTCGTGAATCTCATTCTATATCTCCGGTGACCCCTCTTCGAATTAAGAACTAATAGACTTATTTGAAGGACAGAGCCTATATCTACCATATATATGAGTATCAAAGTGCGCTCGATAGTGCATCAGGTAGAAAGAGTCATAGAATAGTAGCCCTAATTTACATATATTTATTAACATTTTTCGTGAATCTCATTCTATATCTTCGGTGACCCCAATTTGAATTAAGAACTAATAGACTTATTTGAAAAACAGAGCGTATATCTACCATATATATGAGTATCAAAGTGCGCTCGATAGTGCATCAAGTAGAAAGGGTCATACAATCATAGCCATAATTTACATATATTCATTAACATTTCTTCGTGAATCTCATTCTATATCTCCGGTGACCCCCTTTCGAATTAAAAATTAAAAGACTTATTTCAAGGAGAGAACTCATATCTACCATATATATGAGTATCAAGGTGCGCTCGATAGTGCATCAGGTAGAAAGGGTCATAGAATCATAGCCATAAATTACATATATTCATTAACATTTCTTCGTGAATCTCATTCTATATCTCCGGTGACCCCCCTTTGAATTAAGAGCTAATAGACTTATTTCAAAGACAGAGCGCACATCTACCATATATATGAGTATCAAAGTGCGCTCGATAGTGCATCAGGTAGAAAGAGTCATAGAATAGTAGCCATAATTTACATATATTTATTAACATTTCTTCGTGAATCTCATTCTGTATCTCCGGTGACCCCAATTTGAATTAAGAACTAATAGACTTATTTGAAAAACAGAGCCTATATCTACCATATATATGAGTATCAAAGTGCGCTCGATAGTGCATCAGGTAGAAAGAGTCATAGAATAGTAGCCATAATTTACATATATTTATTAACATTTCTTCGTGAATCTCATTCTATATCTCCGGTGACCCCAATTTGAATTAAGAACTAATAGACTTATTTGAAAAACAGAGCGGATATCTACCATATATATGAGTATCAACGTGCCCTCGATAGCTCATCAGGTAGAAAGAGTCATAGAATTGTAGCCATAATTTACATATATTTTTTAAAATTTCTTATTGAATCTAATTCTATATCTCAAGTGACCCCCCTTCGAATTAAAAACTAATAGACTTATTTGAAGGACAGAGCGTATATCCACCATATATATAAGTATATTACATATATTTATCAACATTTCTTCGTGAATCTCATTCTATATCTCCGGTGACCCCCCTTCGAATTAAAAACTAATAGACTTATTTGAAGGACAGAGCGTATATCTACCATATATATGAGCATCAAAGTGCGCTCGATAGTGCATCAGGTAGAAAGGGTCATAGAATCGTAGACATAATTTACACATATTTATCAACATTTCTTCGTGAATCTCATTCTATATCTCCGGTGACCCCTCTTCGAATTAAGAACTAATAGACTTATTTGAAATACAGAGCGTATATCTACCATATATATGAGTATCAAAGTGCGCTCGATAGTGCATCAAGTAGAAAGGGTCATAGAATCATAGCCATAATTTACATATATTCATTAACATTTCTTCGTGAATCTCATTCTATATCTCCGGTGACCCCCTTTCGAATTAAAAATTAATAGACTTATTTCAAGGAGAGAACTCATATCTACCATATATATGAGTATCAAAGTGCGCTCGATAGTGCATCAGGTAGAAAGAGTCATAGAATAGTATCCATAATTTACATATATTTATTAACATTTCTTCGTGAATCTCATTCTGTATCTCCGGTGACCCCAATTTGAATTAAGAACTAATAGACTTATTTGAAAAACAGAGCCTATATCTACCATATATATGAGTATCAAAGTGCGCTCGATAGTGCATCAGGTAGAAAGAGTCATAGAATCGTAGCCATAATTTACATATATTTATTAACATTTCTTCGTGAATCTCATTCTATATCTCCGGTGACCCCAATTTGAATTAAGAACTAATAGACTTATTTGAAGGACAGAGCGTATATCCACCATATATATGAGTATCAAAGAGCGCTCGATAGTGCATCAGGTAGAAAGGGTCATAGAATCGTAGACATATTTTACATATATTTATTAACATTTCTTCGTGAATCTCATTCTATATCTCCGGTGACCCCAACTTGAATTAAGAACTAATAGACTTATTTGAAAAACAGAGCGTATATCTACCATATATATGAGTATCAAAGTGCGCTCGATAGTGCATCAGGTAGAAAGAGTCATAGAATCGTAGCCATAATTTACATATATTTATTAACATTTCTTCGTGAATCTCATTCTATATCTCCGGTGACCCCAATTTGAATTAAGAACTAATAGACTTATTTGAAAAACAGAGCGTATATCTACCATATATATGAGTATCAACGTGCGCTCGATTGTTCATCAGGTAGAAAGAGTCATAGAATCGTAGCCATAATTTACATATATTTATTAAAATTTTTTATTGAATCTCATTCTATATCTCCGGTGACCCCCCTTCGAATTAAAAACTAATAGATTTATTTGAAGGACAGAGCCTATATCCACCATATATATGAGTATCAAAAAGCGCTCGATAGTGCGTCAGGTAGAAAGGGTCATAGAATAGTAGACATAATTTACATATATTTATCAACATTTCTTCGTGAATCTCATTCTATATCTCCGGTGACCCCCCTTCGAATTAAAAACTAATAAACTTATTTGAAGGACAGAGCGCATATCTACCATATATATGAGCATCAAAGTGCGCTCGATAGTGCATCAGGTAGAAAGGGTCATAGAATCGTAGACATAATTTACACATATTTATCAACATTTCTTCGTGAATCTCATTCTATATCTCCGGTGACCCCAATTTGAATTAAAAACTAATAAACTTATTTGAAGGACAGAGCGCATATCTACCATATATATGAGCATCAAAGTGCGCTCGATAGTTCATCAGGTAGAAAGAGTCATAGAATCGTACCCATAATTTACATATATTCATTAACATTTCTTCGTGAATCTCATTCTATATCTCCGGTGACCCCCTTTCGAATTAAAAATTAATAGACTTATTTCAAGGAGAGAACTCATATCTACCATATATATGAGTATCAAGGTGCGCTCGATAGTGCATCAAGTAGAAAGGGTCATACAATCATAGCCATAATTTACATATATTCATTAACATTTCTTCGTGAATCTCATTCTATATATCCGGTGACCCCCTTTCGAATTAAAAATTAATAGATTTATTTCAAGGAGAGAACTCATATCTACCATATATATGAGTATCAAGGTGCGCTCGATAGTGCATCAGGTAGAAAGGGTCATAGAATCATAGCCATAATTTACATATATTCATTAACATTTCTTCGTGAATCTCATTCTATATCTCCGGTGACCCCCCTTTGAATTAAGAGCTAATAGACTTATTTTAAAGACAGAGCGCACATCTACCATATATATGAGTATCAAAGTGCGCTCGATAGTGCATCAGGTAGAAAGAGTCATAGAATAGTAGCCATAATTTACATATATTTATTAACATTTCTTCGTGAATCTCATTCTGTATCTCCGGTGACCCCAATTTGAATTAAGAACTAATAGACTTATTTGAAAAACAGAGCCTATATCTACCATATATATGAGTATCAAAGTGCGCTCGATAGTGCATCAGGTAGAAAGAGTCATAGAATAGTAGCCATAATTTACATATATTTATTAACATTTCTTCGTGAATCTCATTCTATATCTCCGGTTACCCCAATTAGAATTAAGAACTAATAGACTTATTTGAAAGACAGAGCGTATATCTACCATATATATGAGTATCAACGTGCCCTCGATAGTTCATCAGGTAGAAAGAGTCATAGAATCGTAGCCATAATTTACATATATTTATTAACATTTCTTATTGAATCTCATTCTATATCTCCGGTGACCCCCCTTCGAATTAAAAACTAATAGACTTATTTGAAGGACAGAGCGTATATCCACCATATATATGAGTATCAAAGAGCGCTCGATAGTGCATCAGGTAGAAAGGGTCATAGAATCGTAGACATAATTTACACATATTTATCAACATTTCTTCGTGAATCTCATTCTATATCTCCGGTGACCCCTCTTCGAATTAAGAACTAATAGACTTATTTGAAGGAAAGAGCCTATATCTACCATATATATGAGTATCAACGTGCGCTCGATAGTGCATCAGGTAGAAAGAGTCATAGAATAGTAGCCCTAATTTACATATATTTATTAACATTTTTCGTGAATCTCATTCTATATCTTCGGTGACCCCAATTTGAATTAAGAACTAATAGACTTATTTGAAAAACAGAGCGTATATCTACCATATATATGAGTATCAAAGTGCGCTCGATAGTGCATCAAGTAGAAAGGGTCATACAATCATAGCCATAATTTACATATATTCATTAACATTTCTTCGTGAATCTCATTCTATATCTCCGGTGACCCCCTTTCGAATTAAAAATTAAAAGACTTATTTCAAGGAGAGAACTCATATCTACCATATATATGAGTATCAAGGTGCGCTCGATAGTGCATCAGGTATAAAGGGTCATAGAATCATAGCCATAAATTACATATATTCATTAACATTTCTTCGTGAATCTCATTCTATATCTCCGGTGACCCCCCTTTGAATTAAGAGCTAATAGACTTATTTCAAAGACAGAGCGCACATCTACCATATATATGAGTATCAAAGTGCGCTCGATAGTGCATCAGGTAGAAAGAGTCATAGAATTGTAGCCATAATTTACATATATTTATTAACATTTCTTCGTGAATCTCATTCTGTATCTCCGGTGACCCCAATTTGAATTAAGAACTAATAGACTTATTTGAAAAACAGAGCCTATATCTACCATATATATGAGTATCAAAGTGCGCTCGATAGTGCATCAGGTAGAAAGAGTCATAGAATAGTAGCCATAATTTACATATATTTATTAACATTTCTTCGTGAATCTCATTCTATATCTCCGGTGACCCCAATTTGAATTAAGAACTAATAGACTTATTTGAAAAACAGAGCGTATATCTATCATATATATGAGTATCAACGTGCGCTCGATAGTTCATCAGGTAGAAAGAGTCATAGAATCGTACCCATAATTTACATATATTCATTAACATTTCTTCGTGAATCTCATTCTATATCTCCGGTGACCCCCTTTCGAATTAAAAATTAATAGACTTATTTCAAGGAGAGAACTCGTATCTACCATATATATGAGTATGAAGGTGCGCTCGATAGTGCATCAGGTAGAAAGGGTCATAGAATCATAGCCATAATTTACATATATTTATTAACATTTCTTCGTGAATCTCATTCTATATCTCCGGTGACCCCAATTTGAATTAAGAACTAATAGACTTATTTGAAAAACAGAGCGTATATCTACCATATATATGAGTATCAACGTGCGCTCGATAGTTCATCAGGTAGAAAGAGTCATAGAATCGTAGCCATAATTTACATATATTTATTAAAATTTCTTATTGAATCTCATTCTATATCTCCGGTGACCCCCCTTTGAATTGAAAACTAATAGAACTATTTGAAGGACAGAGCGTATATCCACCATATATATAAGTATATTACATATATTTTTATCAACATTTCTTCGTGAATCTCATTCTATATCTCCGGTGACCCCCTTTCGAATTAAAAATTAATGGACTTATTTCAAGGAGAGAACTCATATCTACCATATATATGAGTATCAAGGTGCGCTCGATAGTGCATCAGGTAGAAAGGGTCATAGAATCATAGCCATAATTTACATATATTCATTAACATTTCTTCGTGAATCTCATTCTATATCTCCGGTGACCCCAATTTCAATTCAGAACTAATAGACTTATTTGAAAAACAGAGCGTATATCTACCATATATATGAGTATCAACGTGCGCTCGATAGTTCATCAGGTAGAAAGAGTCATAGAATCGTAGCCATAATTTACATATATTCATTAACATTTCTTCGTGAATCTCATTCTATATCTCCGGTGACCCCCTTTCGAATTAAAAATTAATAGACTTATTTCAAGGAGAGAACTCATATCTACCATATATATGAGTATCAAGGTGCGCTCGATAGTGCATCAGGTAGAGAGAGTCATAGAATCGTAGCCATAATTTACATATATTTATTAACATTTCTTCGTGAATCTCATTCTATATCTCCGGTGACCCCAATTTGAATTAAGAACTAATAGACTCATTTGAAAAACAGAGCGTATATCTACCATATATATGAGTATCAACGTGCGCTCGATAGTTCATCAGGTAGAAAGAGTCATAGAATCGTAGCCATAATTTACATATATTCATTAACATTTCTTCGTGAATCTCATTCTATATCTCCGGTGACCCCCTTTCGAATTAAAAATTAATAGACTTATTTCAAGGAGAGAACACATATCTACCATATATAGGAGTATCAAAGTGCGCTCGATAGTGCATCAGGTAGAAAGGGTCATAGAATCATAGCCATAATTTACATATATTTATTAACATTTCTTCGTGAATCTCATTCTATATCTCCGGTGACCCTAATTTGAATTAAGAACTAATAGACTTATTTGAAAAACAGAGCGTATATCTACCATATATATGAGCATCAACGTGCGCTCGATAGTTCATCAGGTAGAAAGAGTCATAGAATCGTAGCCATAATTTACATATATTTATTAAAATTTCTTATTGAATCTCATTCTATATCTCCGGTGATCCCCCATCGAATTAAAAACTAATAGACTTATTTGAAGGACAGAGCGTATATCCACCATATATATGAGTATCAAAGAGCGCTCGATAGTGCATCAGGTAGAAAGGGTCATAGAATCGTAGACATAATTTACATATATTTATTAACATTTCTTCGTGAATCTCATTCTATATCTCCGGTGACCCCCCTTTGAATTAAAAACTAATAGACTTATTTGAAGGACAGAGCGTATATCCACCATATATATAAGTATATTACAAATATTTATTAACATTTCTTCGTGAATCTCATTCTATATCTCCGGTGACCCCAATTTGAATTAAGAACTAATAGACTTATTTGAAAAACAGAGCCTATATCTACCATATATATGAGTATCAAAGTGAGCTCGATAGTGCATCAGGTAGAAAGAGTCATAGAATAGTAGCCATAATTTACATATATTTATGAACATTTCTTCGTGAATCTCATTCTATATCTCCGGTGACCCCAATTTGAATTAAGAACTAATAGACTTATTTGAAAAACAGAGCGTATATCTACCATATATATGAGTATCAACGTGCCCTCGATAGTTCATCAGGTAGAAAGAGTCATAGAATCGTAGCCATAATTTACATATATTTATTAAAATTTCTTATTGAATCTCATTCTATATCTCCGGTGATCCCCCTTCGAATTAAAAACTAATAGACTTATTTGAAGGACAGAGCGTATATCCACCATATATATGAGTATCAAAGAGCGCTCGATAGTGCATCAGGTAGAAAGGGTAATAGAATCGTAGACATAATTTACATATATTTATTAACATTTCTTCGTGAATCTCATTCTATATCTCCGGTGACCCCAATTTGAATTAAGAACTAATAGACTTATTTGAAAAACAGAGCGTATATCTACCATATATATGAGCATCAAAGTGCGCTCGATAGTGCATCAAGTAGAAAGGGTCATAGAATCATAGCCATAATTTACATATATTCATTAACATTTCTTCGTGAATCTCATTCTATATCTCCGGTGACCCCCTTTCGAATTAAAAATTAATAGACTTATTTCAAGGAGAGAACTCATATCTACCATATATATGAGTATCAAGGTGCGCTCGATAGTGCATCAGGTTGAAAGAGTCATAGAATAGTAGCCCTAATTTACATATATTTATTAACATTTCTTCGTGAATCTCATTCTATATCTCCGGTGACCCCAATTTGAATTAAGAACTAATAGACTTATTTGAAAAACAGAGCGTATATCTACCATATATATGAGTATCAACGTGCGCTCGATAGTTCATCAGGTAGAAAGAGTCATAGAATAGTAGCCATAATTTACATATATTTATTAAAATTTCTTATTCAATCTCATTCTATATCTCCGGTGACCCCCCTTCGAATTAAAAGCTAATAGACTTATTTGAAGGACAGAGCGTATATCCACCATATATATGAGTATCAAAGAGCGCTCGAAAGTGCGTCAGGTAGAAAGGGTCATAGAATCGTAGACATAATTTACATATATTTATCAACATTTCTTCGTGAATCTCATTCTATATCTCCGGTGACCCCCTTTCGAATTAAAAACTAATAGACTTATTTGAAGGACAGAGCGTATATCTACCATATATATGAGCATCAAAGTGCGCTCGATAGTGCATCAGGTAGAAAGGGTCATAGAATCGTAGACATAATTTACACATATTTATCAACATTTCTTCGTGAATCTCATTCTATATCTCCGGTGACCCCTCTTCGAATTAAGAACTAATAGACTTATTTGAAATACAGGGCGTATATCTACCATATATATGAGTATCAAAGTGCGCTCGATAGTGCATCAAGTAGAAAGGGTCATAGAATCATAGCCATAATTTACATATATTCATTAACATTTCTTCGTGAATCTCATTCTATATCTCCGGTGACCCCCTTTCGAATTAAAAATTAATAGACTTATTTCAAGGAGAGAACTCATATCTACCATATATATGAGTATCAAGGTGCGCTCGATAGTGCATCAGGTAGAAAGGGTCATAGAATCATAGCCATAATTTACATATATTCATTAACATTTCTTCGTGAATCTCATTCTATATCTCCGGTGACTCCCCTTTGAATTAAGAGCTAATAGACTTATTTCAAAGACAGAGCGCACATCTACCATATATATGAGTATCAAAGTGCGCTCGATAGTGCATCAGGTAGAAAGAGTCATAGAATAGTAGCCATAATTTACATATATTTATTAACATTTCTTCGTGAATCTCATTCTATATCTCCGGTGACCCTAATTTGAATTAAGAACTAATAGACTTATTTGAAAAACAGAGCGTATATCTACCATATATATGAGCATCAAAGTGCGCTCGATAGTGCATCAAGTAGAAAGGGTCATAGAATCATAGCCATAATTTACATATATTCATTAACATTTCTTCGTGAATCTCATTCTATATCTCCGGTGACCCCCTTTCGAATTAAAAATTAATAGACTTATTTCAAGGAGAGAACTCATATCTACCATATATATGAGTATCAAGGTGCGCTCGATAGTGCATCAGGTAGAAAGGGTCATAGAATCATAGCCATAATTTACATATATTCATTAACATTTCTTCGTGTATCTCATTCTATATCTCCGGTGACCCCCCTTTGAATTAAGAGCTAATAGACTTATTTCAAAGACAGAGCACACATCTACCATATATATGAGTATCAAAGTGCGCTCGATAGTGCATCAGGTAGAAAGAATCATAGAATAGTAGCCATAATTTACATATATTTATTAACATTTCTTCGTGAATCTCATTCTGTATCTCCGGTGACCCCAATTTGAATTAAGAGCTAATAGACTTATTTGAAAAACAGAGCTTATATCTACCATATATATGAGTATCAAAGTGCGCTCGATAGTGTATCAGGTAGAAAGAGTCATAGAATAGTAGCCATAATTTACATATATTTATTAACATTTCTTCGTGAATCTCATTCTATATCTCCGGTGACCCCAATTTGAATTAAGAACTAATAGACTTATTTGAAAAACAGAGCGTATATCTACCATATATATGAGTATCAACGTGCCCTCGATAGTTCATCAGGTAGAAAGAGTCATAGAATCGTAGCCATAATTTACATATATTTATTAACATTTCTTATTGAATCTCATTCTATATCTCCGGTGACCCCCCTTCGAATTAAAAACTAATAGACTTATTTGAAGGACAAAGCGTATATCCACCATATATATGAGTATCAAAGAGCGCTCGATAGTGCATCAGGTAGAAAGGGTCATAGAATCGTAGACATAATTTACATATATTTATTAACATTTCTTCGTGAATCTCATTCTATATCTCCGGTGACCCCTCTTCGAATTAAGAACTAATAGACTTATTTGAAAAACAGAGCGTATATCTACCATATATATGAGTATCAAAGTGCGCTCGATAGTGCATCAGGTAGAAAGAGTCATAGAATAGTAGCCATAATTTACATATATTTATTAACATTTCTTCGTGAATCTCATTCTATATCTCCGGTGACCCTAATTTGAATTAAGAACTAATAGACTTATTTGAAAAACAGAGCCTATATCTACCATATATATGAGTATCAACGTGCGCTCGATAGTTCATCAGGTAGAAAGAGTCATAGAATCGTAGCCATAATTTACATATATTTATTAAAATTTCTTATTGAATCTCATTCTATATCTCCGGTGACCCCCCTTCGAATTAAAAACTAATAGACTTATTTGAAGGACAGAGCATATATCCACTATATATATGAATATCAAAGAGCGCTCGATAGTGCGTCAGGTAGAAAGGATCATAGAATCGTAGACATAATTTACATATATTTATCAACATTTCTTCGTAAATCTCATTCTATATCTCCGGTGACCCCGCTTCGAATTAAAAACTAATAGACTTATTTGGAGGACAGAGCGTATATCCACCATATATATGAGTATCAAAGAGCGCTCGATAGTGCGTCAGGTAGAAAGGGTCATAGAATCGTAGACATAATTTACATATATTTATCAACATTTCTTCGTGAATCTCATTCTATATCTCCGGTGACCCCAATTTGAATTAAGAACTAATAGACTTATTTGAAAAACAGAGCGTATATCTACCATATATATGAGTATCAACGTGCCCTCGATAGTTCATCAGGTAGAAAGAGTCATAGAATCGTGGCCATAATTTACATATATTTATTAAAATTTCTTATTGAATCTCTTTCTATATCTCCGGTGACCCCCCTTCGAATTAAAAACTAATAGACTTATTTGAAGGACAGAGCGTATATCTACCATATATATGAGCATCAAAGTGCGCTCGATAGTGCATCAGGTAGAAAGGGTCATAGAATCGTAGACATAATTTACACATATTTATCAATATTTCTTCGTGAATCTCATTCTATATCTCCGGTGACCCCTCTTCGAATTAAGAACTAATAAACTTATTTGAAGTACAGAGCGTATATCTACCATATATATGAGTATCAAAGTGTGCTCGATAGTGCATCAGGTAGAAAGAGTCATAGAATAGTAGCCATAATTTACATATATTTATTAACATTTCTTCGTGAATCTCATTCTATATCTCCGGTGACCCTAATTTGAATTAAGAACTAATAGACTTATTTGAAAAACAGAGCGTATATCTACCATATATATGAGCATCAAAGTGCGCTCGATAGTGCATCAAGTAGAAAGGGTCATAGAATCATAGCCATAATTTACATATATTCATTAACATTTCTTCGTGAATCTCATTCTATATCTCCGGTGACCCCCTTTCGAATTAAAAATTAATAGACTTGTTTCAAGGAGAGGACTCATATCTACCATATATATGAGTATCAAGGTGCGCTCGATAGTGCATCAGGTAGAAAGGGTCATAGAATCATAGCCATAATTTACATATATTCATTAACATTTCTTCGTGAATCTCATTCTATATCTCCGGTGACCCCCCTTTGAAATAAGAGCTAATAGACTTATTTCAAAGACAGAGCGCACATCTACCATATATATGAGTATCAAAGTGCGCTCGATAGTGCATCAGGTAGAAAGAGTCATAGAATAGTAGCCATAATTTACATATATTTATTAACATTTCTTCGTGAATCTCATTCTATATCTCCGGTGACCCCAATTTGAATTAAGAATTAATAGACTTATTTGAAAAACAGAGCGTATATGTACCATATATATGAGTATCAACGTGCCCTCGATAGTTCATCAGGTAGAAAGAGTCATAGAATCGTAGCCATAATTTACATATATTTATTAACATTTCTTATTGAATCTCATTCTATATCTCCGGTGACCCCCCTTCGAATTAAAAACTAATAGACTTATTTGAAGGACAGAGCGTATATCCACCATATATATGAGTATCAAAGAGCGCTCGATAGTGCATCAGGTAGAAAAGGTCATAGAATCGTAGACATAATTTACATATATTTATTAACATTTCTTCGTGAATCTCATTCTATATCTCCGGTGACCCCAATTTGAATTAAGAACTAATAGACTTATTTGAAAAACAGAGCGTATATCTACCATATATATGAGTAGCAAAGTGCGCTCGATAGTGCATCAGGTAGAAAGAGTCATAGAATATTAGCCATAATTTACATATATTTATTAACATTTCTTCGTGAATCTCATTCTATATCTCCGGTGACCCTAATTTGAATTAAGAACTAATAGACTTATTTGAAAAACAGAGCGTATATCTACCATATATATGAGTATCAACGTGCGCTCGATAGTTCATCAGGTAGAAAGAGTCATAGAATCGTAGCCATAATTTAAATATATTTATTAAAATTTCTTATTGAATCTCATTCTATATCTCCGGTGACCCCCCTTCGAATTAAAAACTAATAGCCTTATTTGAAGGACAGAGCATATATCCACCGTATATATGAATATCAAAGAGCGCTCGATAGTGCGTCAGGTAGAAAGGATCATAGAATCGTAGACATAATTTACATATATTTATCAACATTTCTTCGTAAATCTCATTCTATATCTCCGGTGACCCCGCTTCGAATTAAAAACTAATAGACTTATTTGGAGGACAGAGCGTATATCCACCATATATATGAGTATCAAAGAGCGCTCGATAGTGCGTCACGTAGAAAGGGTCATAGAATCGTAGACATAATTTACATATACTTATCAACATTTCTTCGTGAATCTCATTCTATATCTCCGGTGACCCCAATTTGAATTAAGAACTAATAGACTTATTTGAAAAACAGAGCGTATATCTACCATATATATATGAGTATCAACGTGCCCTCGATAGTTCATCAGGTAGAAAGAGTCATAGAATCGTAGCCATAATTTACATATATTTATTAAAATTTCTTATTGAATCTCATTCTATATCTCCGGTGACCCCCCTTCGAATTAAAAACTAATAGACTTATTTGAAGGACAGAGCGTATATCCACCATATATATGAGTATCAAAGAGCGCTCGATAGTGCATCAGGTAGAAAGTGATTAAAGAATCGTAGACATAATTTACTTATATTTATTGACATTTCTTCGTGAATCTCATTCTATATCTCCGGTGACCCCAATTTGAATTAAGAACTAATAGACTTATTTGAAAAACAGAGCGTATATCTACCATATATATGAGTATCAAAGTGCGCTCGATAGTGCATCAGGTAGAAAGAGTCATAGAATTGTAGCCATAATTTACATATATTTATTAACATTTCTTCGTGAATCTCATTCTATATCTCCGGTGACCCCAATTTGAATTAAGAACTAATAGACTTATTTGAAAAACAGAGCGTATATCTACCATATATATGAGTATCAACGTGCGCTCGATAGTTCATCAGGTAGAAAGAGTCATAGAATCGTAGCCATAATTTACATATATTTATTAAAATTTCTTATTGAATCTCATTCTATATCTCCGGTGACCCCCCTTCGAATTAAAAACTAATAGACTTATTTGAAGGACAGAGCGTATATCCACCATATATATGAGTATCAAAGAGCGCTCGATAGTGCATCAGGTAGAAAGGGTCATAGAATCGTAGACATAATTTACATATATTTATTAACATTTCTTCGTGAATCTCATTCTATATCTCCGGTGACCCCAATTTGAATTAAGAACTAATAGACTTATTTGAAAACCAGAGCGTATATCTACCATATATATGAGTATCAAAGTGCGCTCGATAGTGCATCAGGTAGAAAGAGTCATAGAATAGTAGCCATAATTTACATATATTTATTAACATTTCTTCGTGAATCTCATTCTATATCTCCGGTGACCCTAATTTGAATTAAGAACTAATAGACTTATTTGAAAAACAGAGCGTATATCTACCATATATATGAGTATCAACGTGCCCTCGATAGTTCATCAGGTAGAAAGAGTCATAGAATCGTAGCCATAATTTACATATATTTATTAAAATTTCTTATTGAATCTCATTCTATATCTCCGGTGACCCCCCTTCGAATTAAAAACTAATAGACTTATTTGAAGGACAGAGCGTATATCCACCATATATATGAGTATTAAAGAGCGCTCGATAGTGCGTCAGGTAGAAAGGGTCATAGAATCGTAGACATAATTTACATATATTTATCAACATTTCTTCGTAAATCTCATTCTATATCTCCGGTGACCCCCCATCGAATTAAAAACTAATAGACTTATTTGAAGGACAGAGCCTATATCTACCATATATATGAGCATCAAAGTGCGCTCGATAGTGCATCAGGTAGAAAGGGTCATAGAATAGTAGCCATAATTTACATATATTTATTAACATTTCTTCGTGAATCTCATTCTATATCTCCGGTGACCCCAATTTGAATTAAGAACCAATATACTTATTTGAAAAACAGAGCGTATATCTACCATATATATGAGTATCAAAGTGCGCTCGATAGTGCATCAGGTAGAAAGAATCATAGAATCGTAGCCATAATTTACATATATTTATTAACATTTCTTCGTGAATCTCATTCTATATCTCCGGTGACCCCAATTTGAATTAAGAACTAATAGACTTATTTGAAGAACAGAGCCTATATCTACCATATATATGAGTATCAACGTGCGCTCGATAGTTCATCAGGTAGAAAGAGTCTAAGAATCGTAGCCATAACTTACATATATTTATTAAAATTTTTTATTGAATCTCATTCTATATCTCCGGTGACCCCCCTTCGAATTAAAAACTAATAGACTTTTTTGAAGGACAGAGCGTATATCCACCATATATATGAGTATCAACGAGCGCTCGATAGTGCATCAGGTAGAAAGGGTCATAGAATCGTAGACATAATTTACATATATTTATTAACATTTCTTCGTGAATCTCATTCTATATCTCCGGTGACCCCAATTTGAATTAAGAACTAATAGACTTATTTGAAAAACAGAGCGTATATCTACCATATATATGAGTATCAAAGTGCGCTCGATAGTGCATCAGGTAGAAAGAGTCATAGAATAGTAGCCATAATTTACATATATTTATTAACATTTCTTCGTGAATCTCATTCTATATCTCCGGTGACCCAATTTCGAATTAAAAATTAATAGACTTATTTGAAAAACAGAGCGTATATCTACCATATATATGAGTATCAACGTGCGCTCGATAGTTCATCAGGTAGAAAGAGTCATAGAATCGTAGCCATAATTTACATATATTTATTAAAATTTCTTATTGAATCTCATTCTATATCTCCGGTGGCCCCCCTTCGAATTAAAAACTAATAGACTTATTTGAAGGACAGAGCGTATATCCACCATATATATGAGTATCAAAGAGCGCTCGATAGTGCGTCAGGTAGAAAGGGTCATAGAATCGTAGACATAATTTACATATATTTATCAACATTTCTTCGTAAATCTCATTCTATATCTCCGGTGACCCCCCTTCGAATTAAAAACTAATAGACTTATTTGAAGGACAGAGCGTATATCTACCATATACATGAGCATCAAAGTGCGCTCTATAGTGCATCAGGTAGAAAGGGTCATAGAATCGTAGACATAATTTACACATATTTATCAACATTTCTTCGTGAATCTCATTCTATATCTCCGGTGACCCCTCTTCGAATTAAGAACTAATAGACTTATTTGAAACACAAAGCGTATATCTACCATATATATGAGTATCAAATCGCGCTCGATAGTGCATCAAGTAGAAAGGGTCATACAATCATAGCCATAATTTACATATATTCATTAACATTTCTTCGTGAATCTCAGTCTATATCTCCGGTGACCCCCTTTCGAATTAAAAATTAATAGACTTATTTCAAGGAGAGAACTCATACCTACCATATATATGAGTATCAAGGTGCGCTCGATAGTGCATCAGGTAGAAAGGGTCATAGAATCATAGCCATAATTTACATATATTCATTAACATTTCTTCGTGAATCTCATTCTATATCTCCGGTGACCCCCCTTTGAATTAAGAACTAATAGACTTATTTCAAAGACAGGGTGCACATCTACCATATATATGAGTATCAAAGTGCGCTCAATAGTGCATCAGGTAGAAAGAGTCATAGAATAGTAGCCATAATTTACATATATTTATTACCATTTCTTCGTGAATCTCATTGTATATCTCCGGTGACCCCGCTTCGAATTAAGAACCAATAGACTTATTTGAAAAACAGAGCGTATATCTACCATATATATGAGTATCAAAGTGCGCTCGATAATGCATCAGGTAGAAAGAGTCATAGAATAGTAGCCATAATTTACATATATTTATTAACATTTCTTCGTGAATCTCATTCTATATCTCCGGTGACCCCAATTTGAATTAAGAACTAATAGACTTATTTGAAAAACAGAGCGTATATCTACCATATATATGAGTATCAACGTGCGCTCGATAGTTCATCAGGCAGAAAGAGTCATAGAATCGTAGCCATAATTTACATATATTTATTAAAATTTCTTATTGAATCTCTTTCTATATCTCCGGTGACCCCCCTTCGAATTAAAAACTAATAGACTTATTTGAAGGACAGAGCGTATATCCACCATACATATGAGTATCAAAGAGCGCTCGATAGTGCATCAGGTAGAAAGGGTCATAGAATCGTAGACATAATTTACATATATTTATTAACATTTCTTCGTGAATCTCATTCTATATCTCCGGTGACCCCAATTTGAATTAAGAACTAATAGACTTATTTGAAAAACAGAGCGTATATCTATCATATATATGAGTATCAAAGTGCGCTCGATAGTGCATCAGGTAGAAAAAGTCATAGAATCGTAGCCATAATTTACATATATTTATTAACATTTCTTCGTGAATCTCATTCTATATCTCCGGTGACCCCAATTTGAATTAAGAACTAATAGACTTATTTGAAAAACAGAGCGTATATCTACCATATATATGAGTATCAACGTGCGCTCGATAGCTCATCAGGTAGAAAGAGTCATAGAATCGTAGCCATAATTTACATATATTTATTAACATTTCTTCGTGAATCTCATTCTATATCTCCGGTGACCCCAATTTGAATTAAGAACCAATAGACTTATTTGAAAAACAGAGCGTATATCTACCATATATATGAGTATCAAAGTGCGCTCGATAGTGCATCAGGTAGAAAGAGTCATAGAATAGTAGCCATAATTTACATATATTTATTAACATTTCTTCGTGAATCTCATTCTATATCTCCGGTGACCCCCTTTGAATTAAGAACTAATAGACTTATTTCAAAGACAGGGCGCACATCTACCATATATATGAGTATCAAAGTGCGCTCGATAGTGCATCAGGTAGAAAGAGTCATAAAATATTAGCCATAATTTACATATATTTATTAACATTTCTTCGTGAATCTCATTCTATATCTCCGGTGACCCCAATTTGAATTAAGAACTAATAGACTTATTTGAAAAACAGAGCGTATATCTACCATATATATGAGTATCAAAGTGCGCTCGATAGTGCATCAGGTAGAAAGAGTCATAGAATAGTAGCCATAATTTACATATATTTATTAACATTTCTTCGTGAATCTCATTCTATATCTCCGGTGACCCCAATTTGAATTAAGAACTAATAGACTTATTTGAAAAACAGAGCGTATATCTACCATATATATGAGTATCAACGTGCGCTCGATAGTTCATCAGGCAGAAAGAGTCATAGAATCGTAGCCATAATTTACATATATTTATTAAAATTTCTTATTGAATCTCATTCTATATCTCCGGTGACCCCCCTTCGAATTAAAAACTGATAGACTTATTTGAAGGACAGAGCGTATATCCACCATATATATGAGTATCGAAGAGCGCTCGATAGTGCATCAGGTAGAAAGGGTCATAGAATCGTAGACATAGTTTACATATATTTATTAACATTTCTTCGTGAATCTCATTCTATATCTCCGGCGACCCCAATTTGAATTAAGAACTAATAGACTTATTTGAAAAACAGAGCGTATATCTACCATATATATGAGTACCAAAGTGCGCTCGATAGTGCATCAGGTAGAAAGAGTCATAGAATAGTAGCCCTAATTTACATATATTTATTAACATTTCTTCGTGAATCTCATTCTATATCTCCGGTGACCCTAATTTGAATTAAGAACTAAGAGACTTATTTGAAAAACAGAGCGTATATCTACCATATATATGAGTATCAACGTGCGCTCAATAGTTCATCAGGTAGAAAGAGTCATACAATCGTAGCCATAATTTACATATATTTATTAAAATTTCTTATTGAATCTCATTCTATATCTCCGGTGACCGCCCTTCGAATTAAAAACTAATAGACTTATTTGAAGGACAGAGCGTATATCCACCATACATATGAGTATCAAAGAGCGCTCGATAGTGCATCAGGTAGAAAGGGTCATAGAATCGTAGACATAATTTACATATATTTATTAACATTTCTTCGTGAATCTCATTCTATATCTCCGGTGACCCCAATTTGAATTAAGAACTAATAGACTTATTTGAAAAACAGAGCGTATATCTATCATATATATGAGTATCAAAGTGCGCTCGATAGTGCATCAGGTAGAAAGAGTCATAGAATGGTAGCCATAATTTACATATATTTATTAAAATTTCTTCGTGAATCTCATTCTATATCTCCGGTGACCCCAATTTGAATTTAGAACTAATAGACTTATTTGAAATACAGAGCGTATATCTACCATATATATGAGTATCAACGTGCGCTCGATAGTTCATCAGGTAGAAAGAGTCATAGAATCGTAGCCATAATTTACATATATTCATTAACATTTCTTCGTGAATCTCATTCTATATCTCCGGTGACCCCCTTTCGAATTAAAAATTAATAGACTTATTTCAAGGAGAGAACTCATATCTACCATATATATGAGTATGAAGGTGCGCTCAATAGTGCATCAGGTAGAAAGGGTCATAGAATCATAGCCATAATTTACATATATTTATTAACATTTCTTCGTGAATCTCATTCTATATCTCCGGTGACCCTAATTTGAATTAAGAACTAATAGACTTATTTGAAAAACAGAGCGTATATCTACCATATATATGAGTATCAACGTGCGCTCGATAGTTCATCAGGTAGAAAGAGTCATAGAATCGTAGCCATAATTTACATATATTTATTAAAATTTCTTATTGAATCTCATTCTATATCTCCGGTGACCCCCCTTTGAATTAAAAACTAATAGACTTATTTGAAGGACAGAGCGTATATCCACCATATATATAAGTATATTACATATATTTTTATCAACATTTCTTCGTGAATCTCATTCTATATCTCCGGTGACCCCCCTTCGAATTAAAAACTAATAGACTTATTTGAAGGACAGAGCGTATATCTACCATATATATGAGCATCAAAGTGCGCTCGACAGTGCATCAGGTAGAAAGGGTCAAAGAATCGTAGACATAATTTACACATATTTATCAACATTTCTTCGTGAATCTCATTCTATATCTCCGGTGACCCCTCTTCGAATTAAGAACTAATAGACTTATTTGAAATACAGAGCGTATATCTACCATATATATGAGTATCAAAGTGCGCTCGATAGTGCATCAAGTAGAAAGGGTCATAGAATCACAGCCATAATTTACATATATTCATTAACATTTCTTCGTGAATCTCATTCTATATCTCCGGTGACCCCCTTTCGAATTAAAAATTAAAAGACTTATTTCAAGGAGAGAACTCATATCTACCATATATATGAGTATCAAGGTGCGCTCGATAGTGCATCAGGTAGAAAGGGTCATAGAATCATAGCCATAATTTACATATATTTATTAACATTTCTTCGTGAATCTCATTCTATATCTCCGGTGACCCCCCTTTGAATTAAGAGCTAATAGACTTATTTCAAAGACAGAGCTCACATCTACCATATATATGAGTATCAAAGTGCGCTCGATAGTGCATCAGGTAGAAAGAGTCATAGAATAGTAGCCATAATTTACATATATTTATTAACATTTCTTCTTGAATCTCATTCTGTATCTCCGGTGACCCCAATTTGAATTAAGAACTAATAGACTTATTTGAAAAACAGAGCCTATATCTACCATATATATGAGTATCAAAGTGCGCTCGATAGTGCATCAGGTAGAAAGAGTCATAGAATAGTAGCCATAAATTACATATATTTATTAACATTTCTTCGTGAATCTCATTCTATATCTCCGGTGACCCCAATTTGAATTAAGAACTAATAGACTTATTTGAAAAACAGAGCGGATATCTACCATATATATGAGTATCAACGTGCCCTCGATAGCTCATCAGGTAGAAAGAGTCATAGAATCGTAGCCATAATTTACATATATTTATTAAAATTTCTTATTGAATCTCATTCTATATCTCCGGTGACCCCCCTTCGAATTAAAAACTAATAGACTTATTTGAAGGACAGAGCGTATATCCACCATATATATGAGTATCAAAGAGCGCTCTATAGTGCATCAGGTGGAAAGGGTCATAGAATCGTAGACATAATTTGCATATATTTATTAACATTTCTTCGTGAATCTCATTCTATATCTCCGGTGACCCCAATTTGAATTAAGAACTAATAGACTTATTTGAAAAACAGAGCCTATATCTACCATATATATGAGTACCAAAGTGCGCTCGATAGTTCATCAGGTAGAAAGAGTCATAGAATCGTAGCCATAATTTATATATATTCATTAACATTTCTTCGTGAATCTCATTCTATATCTCCGGTGACCCCCTTTCGAATTAAAAATCAATAGACTTATTTCAAGGACAGAACTCATATCTACCATATATATGAGTATCAAGGTGCGCTCGATAGTGCATCAGGTAGAAAGGGTCATAGAATCATAGCCATAATTTACATATATTTATTAACATTTCTTCGTGAATCTCATTCTATATCTCCGGTGACTTTAATTTGAATTAAAAACTAATAGACTTATTTGAAAAACAGAGCGTATATCTACCATATATATGAGTATCAACGTGCGCTCGATAGTTCATCAGGTAGAAAGAGTCATAGAATCGTAGCCATAATTTACATATATTTATTAAAATTTCTTATTGAATCTCATTCTATATCTCCGGTGACCCCCCTTTGAATTAAAAACTAATAGACTTATTTGAAGGACAGAGCGTATATCCACCATATATATAAGTATATTACATATATTTTTATCAACATTTCTTCGTGAATCTCATTCTATATCTCCGGTGACCCCCCTTCGAATTAAAAACTAATAGACTTATTTGAAGGACAGAGCGTATATCTACCATATATATGAGCATCAAAGTGCGCTCGATAGTGCATCAGGTAGAAAGGGTCATAGAATCGTAGACATAATTTACACATATTTATCAACATTTCTTCGTGAATCTCATTCTATATCTCCGGTGACCCCTCTTCGAATTAAGAACTAATAGACTTATTTGAAATACAGAGCGTATATCTACCATATATATGAGTATCAAAGTGCGCTCGATAGTGCATCAAGTAGAAAGGGTCATAGAATCATAGCCATAATTTACATATATTCATTAACATTTCTTCGTGAATCTCATTCTATATTTCCGGTGACCCCCTTTCGAATTAAAAATTAATAGACCTATTTCAAGGAGTGAACTCATATCTACCATATATATGAGTATCAAGGTGCGCTCGATAGTGCATCAGGTAGAAAGGGTCATAGAATCATAGCCATAATTTACATATATTCATTAACATTTCTTCGTGAATCTCATTCTATATCTCCGGTGACCCCCCTTTGAATTAAGAGCTAATAGACTTATTTCAAAGACAGAGCGCACATCTACCATATATATGAGTATCAAAGTGCGCTCGATAGTGCATCAGGTAGAAAGAGTCATAGAATAGTAGCCATAATTTACATATATTTATTAACATTTCTTCGTGAATCTCATTCTGTATCTCCGGTGACCCCAATTTGAATTAAGAACTAATAAACTTATTTGAAAAACAGAGCCTATATCTACCATATATATGAGTATCAAAGTGCGCACGATAGTGCATCAGGTAGAAAGAGTCATAGAATAGTAGCCATAATTTACATATATGTATTAACATTTCTTCGTGAATCTCATTCTATATCTCCGGTGACCCCAATTTGAATTAAGAACTAATAGACTTATTTTGAAAAACAGAGCGTATATCTACCATATATATGAGTATCAACGTGCGCTCGATAGTTCATCAGGTAGAAAGGGTCATAGAATCGTAGTCATAATTTACATATATGTATTAACATTTCTTCGTGAATCTCATTCTATATCTCCGGTGACCCCAATTTGAATTAAGAACTAATAGACTTATTTTGAAAAACAGAGCGTATATCTACCATATATATGAGTATCAACGTGCGCTCGATAGTGCATCAGGTAGAAAGGGTCATAGAATCGTAGACATAATTTACACATATTTATCAACATTTCTTCGTGAATCTCATTCTATATCTCCGGTGACCCCTCTTCGAATTAAGAACTAATAGACTTATTTGAAATACAGAGCGTATATCTACCATATATATGAGTATCAAAGTGCGCTCGATAGTGCATCAAGTAGAAAGGGTCATAGAATCATAGCCATAATTTACATATATTCATTAACATTTCTTCGTGAATCTCATTCTATATTTCCGGTGACCCCCTTTCGAATTAAAAATTAATAGACCTATTTCAAGGAGTGAACTCATATCTACCATATATATGAGTATCAAGGTGCGCTCGATAGTGCATCAGGTAGAAAGGGTCATAGAATCATAGCCATAATTTACATATATTCATTAACATTTTTTCGTGAATCTCATTCTATATCTCCGGTGACCCCCCTTTGAATTAAGAGCTAATAGACTTATTTCAAAGACAGAGCGCACATCTACCATATATATGAGTATCAAAGTGCGCTCGATATTTCATCAGGTAGAAAGAGTCACAGAATCGTAGCCATAATTTACATATATTTATTAAAATTTCTTATTGAATCTCATTCTATATCTCCGGTGACCCCGCTTCGAATTAAAAACTAATAGACTTATTTGAAGGAAAGAGCGTATATCCACCATATATATGAGTATCGAAGAGCGCTCGATAGTGCATCAGGTAGAAAGGGTCATAGAATCGTAGACATAATTTACATATATTTATTAACATTTCTTCGTGAATCTCATTCTATATCTCCGGTGACCCCAATTTGAATTAAGAGCTAATAGACTTATTTGAAAAACAGAGCGTATATCTACCATATATATGAGTATCAACGTGCGCTCGATAGTTCATCAGGTAGAAAGGGTCATAGAATCGTAGTCATAATTTACATATATTCATTAAGATTTCTTCGTGAATCTCATTCTATATCTCCGGTGACCCCCTTTCGAATTAAAAATTAATAGACTTATTTCAAGGAGAGAACTCGTATCTACCATATATATGAGTATCAAGGTGCGCTCCATAGTGCATCAGGTAAAAAAGTCATAGAATCATAGCCATAATTTACATATATTTATTAACATTTCTTCGTGAATCTCATTCTATATCTCCGGTGACCCTAATTTGAATTAAGAACTAATAGACTTATTTGAAAAACAGAGCGTATATCTACCATGTATGTGAGTATCAACGTGCGCTCGATAGTTCATCAGGTAGAAAGAGTCATAGAATCGTAGCCATAATTTACATATATTTATTAAAATTTCTTATTGAATCTCATTCTATATCTCCGGTGACCCCCCTTCGAATTAAAAACTAATAGACTTATTTGAAGGAGAGAGCGTATATCTACCATATATATAAGTATATTACATATATTTATCAACATTTCTTCGTGAATCTCATTCTATATCTCCGGTGACCCCCCTTCGAATTAAAAACTAATAGACTTATTTGAAGGACAGAGCGTATATCTACCATATATATGAGCATCAAAGTGCGCTCGATAGTGCATCAGGTAGAAAGGGTCATAGAATCGTAGACATAATTTACACATATTTATCAACATTTCTTCGTGAATCTCATTCTATATCTCCGGTGATCCCTCTTCGAATTAAGAACTAATGGACTTATTTGAAATACAGAGCGTGTATCTACCATATATATGAGTACCAAAGTGCGCTCGATAGTGCATCAAGTAGAAAGGGTCATAGAATCATAGCCATAATTTACATATATTCATTAACATTTCTTCGTGAATCTCATTCTATATCTCCGGTGACCCCCTATCGAATTAAAAATTAATACACTTATTTCAAGGAGAGAACTCATATCTACCATATATATGAGTATCAAGGTGCGCTCGATAGTGCATCAAGTAAAAAGGGTCATAGGATCATAGCCATAATTTACATATATTCATTAACATTTCTTCGTGAATCTCATTCTATATCTCCGGTGACCCCAATTTGAATTAAGAACTAATAGACTTATTTGAAAAACAGAGCGTATATCTACCATATATATGAGTATCAAAGTGCGCTCGATAGTGCATCAGGTAGAAAGAGTCATAGAATCGTAGCCATAATTTACATATATTTATTAACATTTCTTCGTGAATCTCATTCTATATCTCCGGTGACCCCAATTTGAATTAAGAACTAATAGACTTATTTGAAAAACAGAGCGTATATCTACCATATATATGAGTATCAACGTGCGCTCGATAGTTCATCAGGTAGAAAGAGTCATAGAATCGTAGCCATAATTTACATGTATTCATTAACATTTCTTCGTGAATCTCATTCTATATCTCCGGTGACCCCCTTTCGAATTAAAAATTAATAGACTTATTTCAAGGAGAGAACTCATATCTACCATATATATGAGTATCAAGGTGCGCTCGATAGTGCATCAGGTAGAAAGGGTCATAGAATCATAGCCATAATTTACATAAATTTATTAACATTTCTTCGTGAATCTTATTCTATATCTCCGGTGACCCCAATTTGAATTAAGAACTAATAGACTTATTTGAAATACAGAGCGTATATCTACCATATATATGAGTATCAAAGTGCGCTCGATAGTGCATCAGGTAGAAAGTGTCATAGAATAGTAGCCATAATTTAAATATATTTATTAACATTTCTTCGTGAATCTCATTCTATATCTCCGGTGACCCCAATTTGAATTAAGAACTAATAGACTTATTTGAGAAACAGAGCGTATATCTACCATATATATGAGTATCAACGTGCCCTCGATAGTTCATCAGGTAGAAAGAGTCATAGAATCGTAGCCATAATTTACATATATTTATTAAAATTTCTTATTCAATCTCATTCTATATCTCCGGTGACCCACCTTCGAATTAAAAACTAATAGACTTATTTGAAGGACTGAGCGTATATCCACCATATATATGAGTATCAAAGAGCGCTCGATAGTGTATCAGGTAGAAAAAGTCATAGACTCGTAGACATAATTTACATATATTTATTAACATTTCTTCGTGAATCTCATTCTATATCTCCGGTGACCCCAATTTGAATTAAGAACTAATAGACTTATTTGAAAAACAGAGCGTATATCTACCATATATATGAGTATCAAAGTGCGCTCGATAGTGCATCAGGTAGAAAGAGTCATAGAATAGTAGCCCTAATTTACATATATTTATTAACATTTCTTCGTGAATCTCATTCTATATCTCCGGTGACCCCAATTTGAATTAAGAACTAATAGACTTATTTGAAAAACAGAGCGTATATCTACCATATATATGAGTATCAACGTGCGCTCGATAGTTCATCAGGTAGAAAGAGTCATAGAATAGTAGCCATAATTTACATATATTTATTAAAATTTCTTATTCAATCTCATTCTATATCTCCGGTGACCCACCTTCGAATTAAAAACTAATAGACTTATTTGAAGGACAGGGCGTATATCCACCATATATATGAGTATCAAAGAGCGCTCGAAAGTGCGTCAGGTAGAAAGGGTCATAGAATCGTAGACATAATTTACATATATTTATCAACATTTCTTCGTGAATCTCATTCTATATCTCCGGTGACCCCCTTTCGAATTAAAAACTAATAGACTTATTTGGAGGACAGAGCGTATATCTACCATATATATGAGCATCAAGGTGCGCTCGATAGTGCATCAGGTAGAAAGGGTCATAGAATCGTAGACATAATTTACACATATTTATCAACATTTCTTCGTGAATCTCATTCTATATCTCCGGTGACCCCTCTTCGAATTAAGAACTAATAGACTTATTTGAAAAACAGAGCGTATATCTACCATATATATGAGTATCAAAGTGCGCTCGATAGTGCATCAGGTAGAAAGAGTCATAGAATCGTAGCCATAATTTACATATATTTATTAACATTTCTTCGTGAATCTCATTCTATATCTCCGGTGACCCCAATTTGAATTAAGAACTAATAGACTTATTTGAAAAACAGAGCGTATGTCTACCATATATATGAGTATCAACGTGCGATCGATAGTTCATCAGGTAGAAAGAGTCATAGAATCGTAGCCATAATTTACATATATTCATTAACATTTCTTCGTGAATCTCATTCTATATCTCCGGTGACCCCCTTTCGAATTAAAAATTAATAGACTTATTTAAAGGAGAGAACTCATATCTACCATATATATGAGTATCAAGGTGCGCTCGATAGTGCATCAGGTAGAAAGAGTCATAGAATCGTAGCCATAATTTACATATATTTATTAACATTTCTTCGTGAATCTCATTCTATATCTCCGGTGACCCCAATTTGAATTAAGAACTAATAGACTTATTTGAAAAACAGAGCGTATATCTACCATATATATGAGTATCAAAGTGCGCTCGATAGTGCATCAGGTAGAAAGAGTCATAGAATTGTAGCCATAATTTACATATATTTATTAACATTTCTTCGTGAATCTCATTCTATATCTCCGGTGACCCCAACTTGAATTAAGAACTAATAGACTTATTTGAAAAACAGAGCGTATATCTACCATATATATGAGTATCAAGGTGCCCTCGATAGTTCATCAGGTAGAAAGAGTCATAGAATCGTAGCCATAATTTACATATATTTATTAAAATTTCTTATTGAATCTCATTCTATATCTCCGGTGACCCCCCTTCGAATTAAAAACTAATAGACTTACTTGAAGGACTGAGCGTATATCCACCATATATATGAGTATCAAAGAGCGCTCGATAGTGCATCAGGTAGAAAGGGTCATAGAATCGTAGACATAATTTACATATATTTATTAACATTTCTTCGTGAATCTCATTCTATATCTCCGGTGACCCCAATTTGAATTAAGAACTAATAGACTTATTTGAAAAACAGAGCGTATATCTACCATATATATGAGTATCAAAGTGCGCTCGATAGTGCATCAGGTAGAAAGAGTCATAGAATAGTAGCCCTAATTTACATATATTTATTAACATTTTTTCGTGAATCTCATTCTATATCTCCGGTGACCCCAATTTGAATTAAGAACTAATAGACTTATTTGAAATACAAAGCGTATATCTACCATATATATGAGTATCAACGTGCGCTCGATAGTTCATCAGGTAGAAAGAGTCATTGAATAGTAGCCATAATTTACATATATTTATTAAAATGTCTTATTCAATCTCATTCTATATCTCCGGTGACCCACCTTCGAATTAAAAACTAATAGACTTATTTGAAGGACAGAGCGTATATCTACCATATATATGAGCATCAAAGTGCGCTCGATAGTGCATCAGGTAGAAAGGGTCATAGAATCGTAGACATAATTTACACATATTTATCAACATTTCTTCGTGAATCTCATTCTATATCTCCGGTGATCCCTCTTCGAATTAAGAACTAATGGACTTATTTGAAATACAGAGCGTGTATCTACCATATATATGAGTACCAAAGTGCGCTCGATAGTGCATCAAGTAGAAAGGGTCATAGAATCATAGCCATAATTTACATATATTCATTAACATTTCTTCGTGAATCTCATTCTATATCTCCGGTGACCCCCTATCGAATTAAAAATTAATACACTTATTTCAAGGAGAGAACTCATATCTACCATATATATGAGTATCAAGGTGCGCTCGATAGTGCATCAAGTAAAAAGGGTCATAGGATCATAGCCATAATTTACATATATTCATTAACATTTCTTCGTGAATCTCATTCTATATCTCCGGTGACTCCAATTTGAATTAAGAACTAATAGACTTATTTGAAAAACAGAGCGTATATCTACCATATATATGAGTATCAAAGTGCGCTCGATAGTGCATCAGGTAGAAAGAGTCATAGAATCGTAGCCATAATTTACATATATTTATTAACATTTCTTCGTGAATCTCATTCTATATCTCCGGTGACCCCAATTTGAATTAAGAACTAATAGACTTATTTGAAAAACAGAGCGTATATCTACCATATATATGAGTATCAACGTGCGCTCGATAGTTCATCAGGTAGAAAGAGTCATAGAATCGTAGCCATAATTTACATGTATTCATTAACATTTCTTCGTGAATCTCATTCTATATCTCCGGTGACCCCCTTTCGAATTAAAAATTAATAGACTAATTTCAAGGAGAGAACTCATATCTACCATATATATGAGTATCAAGGTGCGCTCGATAGTGCATCAGGTAGAAAGGGTCATAGAATCATAGCCATAATTTACATAAATTTATTAACATTTCTTCGTGAATCTTATTCTATATCTCCGGTGACCCCAATTTGAATTAAGAACTAATAGACTTATTTGAAATACAGAGCGTATATCTACCATATATATGAGTATCAAAGTGCGCTCGATAGTGCATCAGGTAGAAAGTGTCATAGAATAGTAGCCATAATTTAAATATATTTATTAACATTTCTTCGTGAATCTCATTCTATATCTCCGGTGACCCCAATTTGAATTAAGAACTAATAGAATTATTTGAAAAACAGAGCGTATATCTACCATATATATGAGTATCAACGTGCCCTCGAAGTTCATCAGGTAGAAAGAGTCATAGAATCGTAGCCATAATTTAAGTATATTTATTAAAATTTCTTATTCAATCTCATTCTATATCTCCGGTGACCCACCTTCGAATTAAAAACTAATAGACTTATTTGAAGGACTGAGCGTATATCCACCATATATATGAGTATTAAAGAGCGCTCGATAGTGCATCAGGTAGAAAAAGTCATAGACTCGTAGACATATTTACATATATTTATTAACATTTCTTTCGTGAATCTCATTCTATATCTCCGGTGACCCCAATTTGAATTAAGAACTAATAGACTTATTTGAAAAACAGAGCGTATATCTACCATATATATGAGTATCAAAGTGCGCTCGATAGTGCATCAGGTAGAAAGAGTCATAGAATAGTAGCCCTAATTTACATATATTTATTAACATTTCTTCGTGAATCTCATTCTATATCTCCGGTGACCCCAATTTGAATTAAGAACTAATAGACTTATTTGAAAAACAGAGCGTATATCTACCATATGTACGAGTATCAACGTGCGCTCGATAGTTCATCAGGTAGAAAGAGTCATAGAATAGTAGCCATAATTTACATATATTTATTAAAATTTCTTATTCAATCTCATTCTATATCTCCGGTGACCCACCTTCGAATTAAAACTAATAGACTTATTTGAAGGACAGGGCGTATATCCACCATATATATGAGTATCAAAGAGCGCTCGAAAGTGCGTCAGGTAGAAAGGGTCATAGAATCGTAGACATAATTTACATATATTTATCAACATTTCTTCGTGAATCTCATTCTATATCTCCGGTGACCCCCTTTCGAATTAAAAACTAATAGACTTATTTGGAGGACAGAGCGTATATCTACCATATATATGAGCATCAAAGTGCGCTCGATAGTGCATCAGGTAGAAAGGGTCATAGAATCGTAGACATAATTTACACATATTTATCAACATTTCTTCGTGAATCTCATTCTATATCTCCGGTGACCCCTCTTCGAATTAAGAACTAATAGACTTATTGAAAACAGAGCGTATATCTACCATATATATGAGTATCAAAGTGCGCTCGATAGTGCATCAGGTAGAAAGAGTCATAGAATCGTAGCCATAATTTACATATATTTATTAACATTTCTTCGTGAATCTCATTCTATATCTCCGGTGACCCCAATTTGAATTAAGAACTAATAGACTTATTTGAAAAACAGAGCGTATGTCTACCATATATATGAGTATCAACGTGCGATCGATAGTTCATCAGGTAGAAAGAGTCATAGAATCGTAGCCATAATTTACATATATTCATTAACATTTCTTCGTGAATCTCATTCTATATCTCCGGTGACCCCCTTTCGAATTAAAAATTAATAGACTTATTTCAAGGAGAGAACTCATATCTACCATATATATGAGTATCAAGGTGCGCTCGATAGTGCATCAGGTAGAAAGGGTCATAGAATCATAGCCATAATTTACATATATTTATTAACATTTCTTCGTGAATCTCATTCTATATCTCCGGTGACCCCAATTTGAATTAAGAACTAATAGACTTATTTGAAAAACAGAGCGTATATCTACCATATATATGAGTATCAAAGTGCGCTCGATAGTGCATCAGGTAGAAAGAGTCATAGAATTGTAGCCATAATTTACATATATTTATTAACATTTCTTCGTGAATCTCATTCTATATCTCGGTGACCCCAATTTGAATTAAGAACTAATAGACTTATTTGAAAAACAGAGCGTATATCTACCATATATATGAGTATCAAGGTGCCCTCGATAGTTCATCAGGTAGAAAGAGTCATAGAATCGTAGCCATAATTTACATATATTTATTAAAATTTCTTCGTGAATCTCATTCTATATCTCCGGTGACCCCAATTTGAATTAAGAACTAATAGACTTATTTGAAAAACAGAGCGTATATCTACCATATATATGAGTATCAAAGTGCGCTCGATAGTGCATCAGGTAGAAAGAGTCATAGAATAGTAGCCCTAATTTACATATATTTATTAACATTTCTTCGTGAATCTCATTCTATATCTCCGGTGACCCCAATTTGAATTAAGAACTAATAGACTTATTTGAAATACAAAGCTTATATCTACCATATATATGAGTATCAACGTGCGCTCGATAGTTCATCAGGTAGAAAGAGTCATTGAATAGTAGCCATAATTTACATATATTTATTAAAATTTCTTATTCAATCTCATTCTATATCTCCGGTGACCCACCTTCGAATTAAAAACTAATGGACTTATTTGAAGGACAGAGCGCATATCCACCATATATATGAGTATCAAAGAGCGCTCGAAAGTGCGTCAGGTAGAAAGGGTCATAGAATCGTAGACATAATTTACATATATTTATCAACATTTCTTCGTGAATCTCATTCTATATCTCCGGTGACCCCCTTTCGAATTAAAAACTAATAGACTTATTTGAAGGACAGAGCGTATATCTACCATATATATGAGCATCAAAGTGCGCTCGATAGTGCATCAGGTAGAAAGGGTCATAGAATCGTAGACATAATTTACACATATTTATCAACATTTCTTCGTGAATCTCATTCTATATCTCAGGTGACCACTCTTCGAATTAAGAACTAATAGACTTATTTGAAATACAGAGCGTATATCTACCATATATATGAGTATCAAAGTGCGCTCGATAGTGCAACAAGTAGAAAGGGTCATAGAATCATAGCCATAATTTACATATATTCATTAACATTTCTTCGTGAATCTCATTCTATATCTCCGGTGACCCCCTTTCGAATTAAAAATTAATAGACTTATTTCAAGGAGAGAACTCATATCTACCATATATATGAGTATCAAGGTGCGCTCGATAGTGCATCAGGTAGAAAGGGTCATAGAATCATAGCCTTAATTTACATATATTCATTAACATTTCTTCGTGAATCTCATTCTATATCTCCGGTGACTCCCCTTTGAATTAAGAGCTAATAGACTTATTTGAAAAACAGAGCGTATATCTACCATATATATGAGTATCAACGTGCCCTCGATAGTTCATCAGGTAGAAAGAGTCATAGAATAGTAGCCATAATTTACATATATTTATTAACATTTCTTCGTGAATCTCATTCTGTATCTCCGGTGACCCCAGTTTGAATTAAGAACTAATAGACTTATTTGAAAAACAGAGCCTATATCTACCATATATATGAGTATCAAAGTGCGCTCGATAGTGCATCAGGTAGAAAGAGTCATAGAATAGTAGCCATAATTTACAAATATTTATTAACATTTCTTCGTGAATCTGATTCTATATCTCCGGTGACCCCATTTGAATTAAGAACTAATAGACTTATTTGAAAAACAGAGCGTATATCTACCATATATATGAGTATCAACGTGCCCTCGATAGTTCATCAGGTAGAAAGAGTCATAGAATCGTAGCCATAATTTACATATATTTATTAAAATTTCTTATTGAATCTCATTCTATATCTCCGGTGACCCCCCTTCGAATTAAAAACTAATAGACTTATTAGAAGGACAGAGCGTATATCCACCATATATATGAGTATCAAAGAGCGCTCGATAGTGCATCAGGTAGAAAGGGTCATAGAATCGTAGACATAATTTACATATATTTATTAACATTTCTTCGTGAATCTCATTCTATATCTCCGGTGACCCCAATTTGAATTAAGAACTAATAGACTTATTTAAAAAACAGAGCGTATATCCACCATATATATGAGTATCAAAGTGCGCTCGATAGTGCATCAGGTAGAAAAAGTCATAGAATCGTAGCCATAATTTACATATATTTATTAACATTTCTTCGTGAATTTCATTCTATATCTCCGGTGACCCCAATTTGGAATAAGAACTAATAGACTTATTTGAAAAACAGAGCGTATATCTACCATATATATGAGTATCAACGTGCGCTCGATAATTCATCAGGTAGAAAGAGTCATAGAATCGTAGCCATAATTTATATATATTTATTAACATTTCTTCGTGAATCTCATTCTATATCTCCGGTGACCCCCTTTCGAATTAAAAATTAATAGACTTATTTCAAGGAGAGAACTCATATCTACCATATATATGAGTATCAAGGTGCGCTCGATAGTGCATCAGGTAGAAAGGGTCATAGAATTATAGCCATAATTTACATATATTTATTAACATTTCTTCGTGAATCTCATTCTATATCTCCGGTGACCCTAATTTGAATTAAGAACTAATAGACTTATTTGAAAAACAGAGCGTATATCTACCATATATATGAGTATCAACGTGCGCTCGATAGTTCATCAGGTAGAAAGAGTCATAGAATCGTAGTCATAATTTACATATATTTATTAAAATTTCTTATTGAATCTCATTCTATATCTCCGGTGACCCCCCTTCGAATTAAAAACTAATAGACTTATTTGAAGGACAGAGCGTATATCCACCATATATATAAGTATATTACATATATTTATCAACATTTCTTCGTGAATCTCGTTCTATATCTCCGGTGACCCCTCTTCGAATTAAAAACTAATAGACTTATTTGAAGGACAGAGCGTATATCTACCATATATATGAGCATCAAAGTGCGCTCGATAGTGCATCAGGTAGAAAGAGTCATAGAATAGTAGCCATAATTTACATATATTTATTAACATTTCTTCGTGAATCTCATTCTATATCTCCGGTGACCTAATTTGAATTAAGAACTAATAGACTTATTTGAAAAACAGAGCGTATATCTACCATATATATGAGTATCAACGTGCGCTCGATAGTTCATCAGGTAGAAAGAGTCATAGAATCCTAGCCATAATTTACATATATTTATTAAAATTTCTTATTGAATCTCATTCTATATCTCCGGTGACCCCCCTTCGAATTAAAAACTAATAGACTTATTTGAAGGACAGAGCGTATATCCACCATATATATAAGTATATTACATATATTTATCAACATTTCTTCGTGAATCTCATTCTATATCTCCGGTGACCCTAATTTGAATTAAGAACTAATAGACTTATTTGAAAAACAGAGCGTATATCTACCATATATATGAGTATCAACGTGCGCTCGATAGTGCATCAGGTAGAAAGAGTCATAGAATAG